>NC_079315.1:38467038-38780788 GCF_029931775.1 Euleptes europaea | reverse complement strand
TCAGATTGATAGTAAAAAGTGTCCCTATTTTATAGGGAGAGTGGACAGAGGAAAGTGTTTGGTTAGGCAACCCAAGAAATTAGGTAGCGTAACATAGTGTACATTAACAAACAATTAAATAATAGCAAGAAGGACATCCAAAGAAGACAGAAGTCAGGGGCACAGTAAGGGGAGAGGGGTATATTGGGAGGTGTTTTGGTTGATGGATTGGGCAGACTCCCACTGAAAGAACTAAAGCCTTACTCTAACCCTAGTGATACCTCCCCTCCCCATTACTTATTCCTCCATGTGGGGCCTTTTTCAGCTGCTCCTTGCCACCTTCTGTCTGTCTCCTTTCCAATGGCCAGGGGGGCAGAGGCTGGCCTATATATATGACCATATGGCATATAGGGATTTCCCCCCCTACCAGTCCCTAAACCCATTAAATATACTTAGGGGTATGATTATTATTTTCTAGATTACCATTCAGTAACTGTCAAGATAACAAGGAAAGAACACACCCAAGGAATATGTTGAAAAGATTAATCGACATTGCCATATATTAATAGGACTGGTCCTGACATTAGACCAGTCTTAGACAATATATGGTGGTTGAAGAAACCCGATTTTATGCTAGACTAAATGTTGTTATTTTTTAAGGTGCTACTAGATGCCTGTTTTATTTAGCCTCATAATCTGTCACACTTAGTGTTCTACTTTCTGGATGGGCCCATCCCCCGACCCAGGCCTGCCCTGGATACAAATGTTTGTACTTGTTTAAAGAGAGAAAAATTCCTTAAAAGTATTCTGGTCAGAAGTCTCATACTGACTTTTGTTTCCCTTCATGGAGGTAGCACACATTTTGACATGAGATAAATAACTCTCATATTCTGCAGACTGATCTTAATCCTATTAGAAGTACAAATCCTTACAGATTTTGGATAAACTCCTGAAAAAAACATCTGGCCCACAAGAATACTGAACATGGAAAGTTTTGGAATGCAAGAAATATGTCTTCAAAGGTAGCACATTTACAACAACAATAAAGGTACTGGAGAGAGTGCCTGTTGCTCAATTCTTATTGCTATTGGCAGACTTCCTTTAGTCAGGACAGTAACCAGATCCAAGGATGTGTATCAGGTATCATCAAAAAACAATGAATGTGATTGTATAGTGACCATTTAAGAACTCTTGGACACTTGGGTTCATTCCACCACCCCACACCCTCTTTGTTAATATTAGAAGTAAAAAAGAATTCCAAACAAAGTGCATTCTGGTATGCAAAACCTGATGATTATCTGATAAAGAAGAGTCTGCCACCAGCAACACAACCACCAGATCTGAGGTGAAAAAGCAAGACTCTGGATAAGGGATCCGCCTTTTGGTTTATAGAATGCTGCTTGTCTTTTATTTCTTGATTCATCACGTTCCAAAAGATTAAAAAAGACCTGATGAAGTGGCACAAAGAAAGTAAGAAAAAATAAAACAGCACAAAGAGATATATCTTTAACTTTAAAGATTTTTTTGTGGTTTGGATGTGAATGTTGGCAGTTGTTGTTAATCATTGTGTTAAAGGTGAACATGCTGGCTCTATTTATTAATCCTCATGTAGTGGTGGAATGTACATACAAAACAAAATTTCTAGAAGGTATAATTTAAAGCTCCCTTTTGGACACACATATGGTGTCGGGGTTTGTGTGTGTCGCGAAGTTGGGAGCAATACCGTAAGGAGTCTAGACTCAGTCAAGAGGCTAAACTCCTAGCAGAGTCACTCAAAGCGGAATGGTCACAGCTGAAGACGACAATGGTAAACCATTTCTGACCAACCTTTACCTCAAAAACCCTATGATGAGACAATCTAAAATTTAAAAAGATATAGTGCTGGAAGATGGTAACTCCCAGGTCAGATGGCACTCAATCAGCTACTGGGGAACAGTGGAGGACAAGTATGACTGGACAAAAGCTGAAAGGATGTTCAGTTGTTGAAATGAATGGATGCAAAATGAAAGTCCACAGCTGTTCGATGCAGATAATAAGAACATGGAATGTGAGAAGTATAAATCAAGGTAAGCTTGAAATCATAAAATGAGAAATGGAAAGTTTAAACATTTCAATCCTGGGAGTGAGTGAACTAAAGTGAACTGGATTAAGACATTTTCAGTCAGAAAATTACAAAGTGTTTTACTCAGGGAATGACAAAAACACAAGAAACTGAGTTGCTTTAATAATAAGGAGAGATGTAACACAGGAGCTATAATGCAAAGTCTGACCAAATTATATTAATCATACTTCAGGGAAAGCCTATCAACATAACCATCATTCAAGTTTATGCACCAACTACAGATGAAGATGAGGAAGAAACTGAAAGCTTTTATGCAAGTCTCCAGGAAGAAATTGATCACACACCTAAATGAGATGTGATTAGAATGCAAAAATAGGAAACAAAGCAGAATCAAATATTGTTGGCAGATTTGGGCTAGGAGCATGAAATTAAGCAGGAGAGTGACTCACAGAATTCTGTGAAGACAACAATTTGTTCATTGCAAACACACGTTTCAGGCAACCAAACAGACGATTGTATACACGGACATCCCCAGATGGCAAGTACCGAAATCAAATAGATTACATAATTGGAAGAAGGTGCTAAAATGAGACCAGGAGCCGACTGGGGTACATACCATTAATTGTTAATATAAAAAATTAGAATAAAGCTGAAGAAAACACCAGAACATTCATAGTGCCAAAATACAATCTAACCAATATTCCTGAAGAGTTAAAAACCATGTAAATAACCAATTTGCATTACTAAGTTCAAGTGAATGTAAACCAGAAGAACTTGTTGCGGTTCGGGCCGTTAAGTGCCTACACTCTTAGAATGTACCATTTACTGAGAAATGGAGTTATCTTATTCAGCGAGACACCACTAGACCGGAATCAACGGTTCCTAGAAACTTGTTATTGCTTCTAGGACATCTCTTGAACACGCCAATAAATTTATAATAATGGACAAGAGTAGAAGTATATAAAAAACACATTTATTTACATTATACAATATATGCTTTTTGATTGCAAAGCCTTAAAATATCATATAAGGATAGACATCATTAGTCTTAAACATGTTTATGTAGCAAGTAATCATTCACATTCTCTATGCCTCCATAAAGGAGTATCTTAGTCAGAATATACTCATAAAGTATCCTTAGTGCAATGCACCTTCATTCAGAATATAAGGTTACAGAAATCCTGTCAAAATATGGTTAATTCTTTGGAGAAAGATTTGGTTAGAAATATCCTAACTTAAATCATTCAAAACATCATAACATTTCTGTACAGAAGACACACTATACCTTGCTGTGTCATCTGTGTCACCTGGAGTCCTTTAAAGACTTCTATTAATATTCTTAACTGATCATCATTAAGATCAGGCATTGTGTATGTTCATGCTATGCATGGTCTTTCTAGTTTTAGACAGCAATGCTGAATATATAAATACTATGTGTTAGCTTAAAGCTGTTTACAGTCTCTTTGACTGTGCCAATCTGTGTATGTGCATTGTGCATATCTCACAGAGTACAGAGAATCTCCTTTCCCTTCAGGAACTTCTCTGGTCTCTTGCTCTGAGGAGGTTCAGAAGTCCCTCTGTTAAGTAGAGGACGTTCTGACACAATCTCAGAGGTCTAGCTATTATCCCTGTATTCAGGATGCTTCTTAGCATTGGTAAGCCAAATAGGCTTAGTTTGTAAGAATCCATAAATCTGATGGACTCTCAGTGTTCCAATACATGGAAAGATCACTGCACTTAGATTCCTATTCAAAGAATAGGAATTCTAAGGGTCTCTATCCTCTTCTAGGAATAGAGCAGTCTCACAAGAAGACTGTAAGTAAGATATGTTGAAATATCCAGATCTTGATATTTCAAGATATCTGAGAACTTCTGTCCACGCAAGGATCAGAGTTTCAATGTTTTACATCTCAAGCCTTTTGAGATGGAGAAGTGCTACATCAGACAGCTGCAGTCTGCCAGTCATAGCATTCTAAAATGCAAGCTGAACTGTGGCTGGTATTTATACAATTTCTAGACCCATTAAGAGTGAAGATTGTTCCTTTCTCCTCTTCCTTAGCCCTCAAAAGGGTACTTTTATTTTTCCTTTCTTATCCAAAACCAGGAGCTTAGTGGCTTCTTTTCCTGTCTTCTGATATCTTGTTGTCCAAATATGGACATCCTTCCCTTTCAGTCCTCTGTGCCTAAAGTATAAATCCTTATTTCTAAGTTACATGATCAAGTTACATATTTAATTTCTATACCATCCTCTTCGTTAGGACTATACGCATTAAATGAGACTACTTAGAAATCTGTAGCACAATGTTTAACTATAGAACTCATGAAACACAATTATTGTTTACATTTGTCACTTTGTAACATCTTTTAGTAACTGACAGCCTTGGGCAGATTACAAAAGGCAAGAAAGCTTGTTACTCTTATCCTGAGAGAACTTATAATGCCTTTAGGCTATACTTTAAGCACAATTTCAGCTATTAATGTACTCTTAGTATATTAAGATATCTTGAAAAGGCCATTTAAGATTCTGACATCTGGCAGCTGAGTCAGAAAGGTGACTTTTACACTGCCCCTTCAAGGACAAAGCCAGAGTAACTTTAGTAGTTAGCTTTGATAGAGCTAACCTTGAGAGTAGTCAGTCAGCCCGACACAGAGCTTAGCCTGTCAGCATGACACAGACTTTCATTATACATTACACAAACCTCTGTATGTGTATGATGTGTTTAAGCTCTATATGGAATTAATTCTGCACATGTTCATAAGATACCATGATCATGTCAGAGACTGCTACAAACTATGGGTTGAAGCTAGAGATATTACCAAGGAAGAATGCACAAAGACAATTCCTGAAGCAAAAAGAAATGAAAAGCCTCGATGGATGACCAGGGAAATGCTTAAAATTGCTAAAGATAGACAAGAAGCAAAAGTAAAAAAGTGACAGATACAGAATCAAAATTCTAAATGCAGTGTTCCAGTGACTCGCATGTAGAGATAAACAGAATTATTATAATAACCAGTGTAAAGAAATAGAAGAGAACAACAAAAAAGGAAGGACAAAAGATCTGTTCCACATGATCCAAGAAATCAAAGGGAAATTTAAAACACGGTTAGGCACGCTGAGAGATCAACATGGAAATACACTAACTGAATAGGACAAAATAAAGAAAAGGTGGGAATAATACACTGAAGAAAGGATGACAGATTGCTTCCAAAAAGAATCTTTTGAAGAAGAACCATCAGTTTTAGAAAGTGAAGTGAAAGCTGCACTGAGAGCAATTGGGAGAAACAGAGTCCATCAAAATATTGACAAGCATATGCCTACATATATGGAAAACAAAACAATGGCCCACAAACTGGAAATGGTCAATTTACATTCCAATTCCAAAAAAAAAAGATGTCAAAGATTGCAGCAACTATCCGACCATCCCATTAGGTTCTCACGTGAGTAAAGTGATGCTCAAAATCTTTCAACCAAGACTATTACCATATATGGAACGAGAAATGCCCAATGCTCAAGCTGGATTCAGAAAAGGAAGAGGGACTGGAGATCGTATTGCAAATTTATGTTGGTTACTTGAGTTTACAATAGAATTTCAGAAATAAATCAGCTTGTGTTTCACAGATTACAGCAAAGCTTTTGACTGTGTGAATCATGAAACGCTATGGCTGGTTTTAAAGGAAATGGGTGTGCCACAGTATCTGATTGATGTGCAACCTGCATGGAGAAATAGAATGGTTTCCAATTGGCAAAAATATTAGACAAGGATGAATTTTATCACCCTATCTCTTCAGTCTGTTTGCAGAGCATATCATAAGGAAAACTGGATTAGATTTAGATTAAGGTGGAGGGAAAATTGGGGGGAAGAATATTAATAATTTGAGATATGCCAATGATAGTACATTACTGGCAGAAAATAGTAAGGTCTTGACTACTGCTGAAAGTTAAAGGAGAAAGCACCAAAGCAGGACTACAGCTGAACATCAAGACGACAAAACTAATGACTACTGGAGAATTACTCAGCTTTAAGGTGGCCAACGAGGAAACTGAAATTGTTCAAGACTTTCTATTTCTTGGCTCCATCATCAACCAAAAGGGAGACTGCAACCAAGAAATCAGAAGGAGATTGAGACTGGGAAGGGCAGCCATGAAGAAGCTAGAAAAGATTCCTAAGTGTAAGGATGTGTTACTGGCAACCAAGATTAAGTGAATGGGTGTGATAAGCTGGACAATGAAGAAAGCTGACAGGAAGAAAGTAGATTCCTTTGAAATGTGGTGCTGGAAGAGAGTGTTACAGATACCTTGGACTGCCATAAATAAATAAATAAATAAATAAATAAATAAATAAATAAATAAATAAATAAATAAATAAATAAATAAGGGGGTTCTAGATCAAATAAACCTGAACTCTCCCTAGAAGCTAAAATGAATAAAATGAAGCTATTGTGCTTTGGTCACATTACGAGAAGACAAGAGTCACTGGAAAAATCAATAATGCTAGGAAAAGTTTAAGGCAGCAGGAAAAGAGGAAGACCCACCATGATAGATTGTAAAGGAAGCCATGGCCCTCAGTTTACAAGACTTGAGCAAGGCTTTTATTGATAGGATGTTTTGGAGGACATTGATTCATAGGGTCACCATGAGTTGGAAGTGACTAGATGGAACATAACATACACACACACACACACACACACATAATTTAAAGAGCAGTAACTCAGGCTAGTCTGATCTTGTCAAATCTCAGAAGCTAAGCAGGGTCAGCCCTGGTTAGTATTAGGATGGGAGACCACCAAGGAATACCAGGGTTGCTGTGCAGGGGAAGGCACTGGCAAACCACCTCTGTTAGTCTCTTGCCATGAAAACCTCAAAAGGGGTTGCCATAAGTCAGCTGCGACTTGAAGACACTTTAAACACACATACAACTCATTTACTCATCTAGTGGAAATTTGGTTCTCTCTCTCCCTGCTCCAAATTTAGTACCCCAATAGGTATACAGTTGTCTTCAATGTTAATGCCATTAACTGTAGAAAAAATGCCAAAGTTAAAACTGGTATCCAGGGCAGACAACAAACTCCAATTCTTCCATGATGCAATTTTCCAGCATATTGTGACCAGCCACACACTATTTAGCAGATACATCCAATAAAACCAGTAAGACATATTACCAACTGAGCCGATTTAAATTTGATAAGCCAAGTCTAAAGCTGCATGTGCAAATTAAGATGTAAGATTAACAATTTTACATCCCAATGTAAGAGTGGATTCTTTAACAGGCTACTAAGCACTGATCTACAATACAACCAAATTTGGTGGGGAGAATTTAGATCAGGGCTCTGAAAGGAGGTGGTTTTGTAACAATGTATGCTTTGCTGTTTTTCTGATAATTATCCCTACCCCCCCCCTTTCTGAACTGGTATTAGTATCAGTAGGGGAAGACAGGTACCCATATTGTGAAGTATTTTTGTTGTCTTGGCTAACAGCAGCTCATGCATGATTTCTGTTACAAAAATGGCATGGAAGATTAACTCCCATCGTACAGTCTCACTCCAAACTACCCACTTTCCCAAGGCTGCTTTCAACATTAAGGAAGACATCAGCAGATTTGATCTCAGATCTCCCACATACTACATAATTAAACTCTAAGAGCGTGTGGCATCCTAAACCTTCTCTAGCGTTACCCCAAAAAGGTATGATAAAATCTTTAGAGATGAAGGAAGTTGCGACATCATGTGATGCCTTTGGCCCTCAATCCCCCCCTCCCACTGCTCCATTCCCAATCCCTCTACTGGCATTGGGAATTTTAAGAGTTCTGGGATTATGCAACCTCTATGGACATCATACACCACATTGGTCTCCATATATTTTAGCCAGTGGAAAGCAGCCATTTAAACCATGTATGCTGGTCTGTTTTGTACACTATAACAGATTTGAAAAAATCACACATTACACCCTCAAGAACTGCTGAAAAGTTCAAAAATTCATGATAGGAGACTCCAGAACTAGGTACTGAATCATCTCCAAGATCTTCAAAGGCATTCAGTTCCTTTATCGAAGATTAATAAAATAGATGTGGACTTTCTTTGCCAAGTTTTATTAAAAAATATTTCCCCTCCCATAAATTCTTTGGGAGAATTATCAAATGGTGTAAAAAACACACCCTAACATTGCTATTTCCCAAACATTCATATATCAGAAACACCTTGTCCCGTTATGCCTATACTTTCCATAAGGGAAAAAAGGACCACACAGAAGGAAAACACGTCATGTTCAGGTTAAGTGAAGGGAGGGGAATGTTCTCATATTTGGCTTACTACAGTGAACTTATTGCAACCTTAAATCCAGTATTTGAATACCATTTCATCTCCTCCTGTATTGAAATATGGAACAAGAAGCATACTGTGATCTACCACAAATACACATTCAACTCCATCACAGATTACCACAACAAACCAATGTAAGAGAAAAACACAGAGAGACATACTAAATAATTTAACTGGTATTGCTGTTCACAAAGCCAGGTGGTATCAATGTTGCATAATGACACTCCCTATCACATGCTGCAATAATTATCATGGTACAGTGGAGAGATGATACAGGAGGCTCCCCAGAACTCTTACTGTCAGTGAGTGTACCAAATAAATCTAAATATGCCCTCTCCTCTCCAAAATTAATGGAACTCCTGTTTCTACCATGGACTTGGACAGAAATCTGTTAGAAACAGATCATCCATGTGAAAAAGTATGAGTCACCCCTGGATGCCAAGGTTAGAAAGACCTCTGAAGATCAGATGGCCCTAAGTGGGCAATGCATGAACATGTTGTCCCAAAGAAGCATTTTAAAAAGAAAAAAAAAACTTGAAAATAACTTGTGATATAGTTGAAGATTACTCCAGCAGTATTTAACTTGTGTGGTACCAACACTGCAAACTCAGACCAAAGATATATGAAATGGTATCTTGGCCATCTTCTGGGCACTGGGTGGGTGGGTAGGAGGTAGTTGTGAGTTTCCTGCATTGTGCAGGGAGTTGGACTAGATGACCCTGGTGGTCCCTTCCAACTCTATGATTCTAAGCTTACTGTGCTATGAATCCACCTTCACAATTGATCAGTCAGATGATCAAACTGGTACACCGATTGATGCTTCAACCACTTCATTATTGCTCCTCCCCACCCACATGATCTCATGCTAACTTACTTCTGCAGCCTGCAGGCTCAGGAAAGTTAACAAAATATCCTACACCCATATGCCTGAGAAAGAAATGGTGCACGATCCTCCTGTCTCAAGTATCTGGCTATAGGACATTTTAACTTTCCCCAGTCAGAGGTAACACTTCCTGGTGAACAAGATGGGCAACAGGCAGAGAGGGTCAAGCAGTGAGGAACTTGAAGTAGCCAGATCACTGTTTAGCTCATCTGAGAGGTTAGCTGGAAAGGCAGACCTGCTGAAGAACATGTCACAAGCCCTCTGTTTATATTATGCTTTACTTCAGCCTGAGTTTACATCTTACATACTCTGAGTTGGCTGTACAACAGAACAGAAATTAAACACTTTACTGTTGGAGCATTCTACTAATGTGAACGCATGTTTACACATCAGCAAACCTCACATGCACAGCCTCCAAAGCATAATCATTGTTTGGAAGGCTTTTTGTATCCACTGCCATTTGTGTGAGATCGAACAAGAAGCTTTTAACGTGTATTGGTTCATTGTTTGCTAAGCCCTAAAGGAACTTAGGCCACATGTACTGATGGCCATATGTAGGCTTTTCTAGTAGAGAATACAACTGCTTCCTGGGGCCATTTCACATCAGGAAATCAGCGCAGGGGGGCACAGTCTGGGTGACACGGTCCTAATCTGAATTAGGCCCCTGCATATGTGGGAACTGTGTGCCAATCACAGAACCTGTGGTGACATCTGATCAAAAGTCCTTGGCGCAGATCCAGAGAAGACAACCAAATCATTATTGAGAAAAATGCAACATATAGTTAGGCACTCAAACAAATGGCTACCATTTGGAAACAGGTAATATCTTGGGGACAAAGAGCAATTAAAATACTGGAATATTGGAGTTTCTGCTTAACAGGTGTTTTCAAATCATTATTGAGTAAGTTGTAATCACCTATATATTCCTTCCTACATCCAATGTAGGGCTAAGCAAGAATTATTCACATTTCTTTCATAAACACTGCCAGCAGCACTGACAAATTTAACCATTATTTTCCAGCTTGTTTTAGAAAGTGTTCATCTACTCATCCACCTTACCGGCTCCCAACAACTTCACTACATAGCCGGTTCTGATTAGCTAGACAGCACTGTGATGGTATTTCATTCATAATACACAGATTTGGTGGGATCACTCACATGACTAATTAAGAAATCATTGCCCTCATTTGCTCTCAGTAAAGTCATTATATATCTAAATCTGTCTGGTTGTGTAGCATACTTACCTCATCCCATTAAATACATTATCCCTGATTGACTCACTTTGGCATATCTAGGAAAGAGAAAGCAGCATTGGGTGGGGTAGGGAAATTAACAGAAGCAGCAGAAGGGAAACAATTGCATGTAAGGGTCCAAAAAGTGTGGATAATCATATAATGTCTGATTCTGAACATAACTTTATTTTTTACAAAAGCACAAAATGAGAATATTTGAAACTGCTCAAGTATACCTTAAAGGGAAAATGTGATTTTGTTTCTTCATTAAAATATATTGATTTATTTCCCAACGTTTCTTTGAGTACCTTAAATTGTGGCTTAAACGTAGGTGTGGTAGCAGTGAAAGTCCTGTACATTGTGTTAAACCTGTAGGGCTCCTCCCACTTAGCTTTGAGCAGCTAGGAAATAAAGATGCTATCATAATGAGCAGAATATTAATTATTTTAAACATTAAGCTGTCAGTCCTATTTTAAACAGCCACTTGTTTTGGTATTATGAGCACCACAAAAAGTCTATTTTTTAACAGAGGATAATAACTAGGATACAAAGATTAGGATGAGGACTTCACTTAAAACTATTGCCCTGAAGCATAGAATTCATTTTGAGTGCTCATTTTTTCTTAATTAAAAGATTCAATCTAAGTAAATCCGCAACCTCCAATTTAGGTCCCTGGTTTTTAGGCCCGCTAGTGCTAAGAGTTCTGAGAGGAAAGTATGCTAAGCCCTGAGGGATGGAGTGGCTCTGGTCATGCGAGTGCAGCAGGGGAGGCAGGCTGCATATGTCCAAAATATTCTGCCCCCAGCCAAAGGGCTTGTATGGCCTACCAAGTGGCAAGATTGGGAAAATACTGAATTTTGTCAGTCCAGCTAAACAGAAAGTTGACTTTTGTGTTCTCAAAAGCCACTCTGTTCTCTAGATCAGGAATTTTAAAACTCTGTAGTCATTGAAGGAAAAGTTGAATCTAGACTGAAGCAGGATTGTCCAAAGAAGAAAAACCCAGTGTTCCTAAAATAGCTGAATATAAAAGGAGAAAGCTGGGGGGTGGGGGGACGACTCCACTTGTTTTAAAGACGTTCTTTGGGTATACCTAAAATTAAAATTACTCCCCATGGGGAAAATGAGAGAAAAGGCCAACAAGATGAAAGTTCCCCTTCGCTTATGTCTTTCCATCTTATGAAGGGAACATTCAAACATTACCTTTCCTGTGGGTATGGTAACATTTAAAGGGCTATCTGACCCAGAACTGCTACCAACAAAAGGATGAAAACAATACTTTCTCAGAAGACATTTGAATTATTGTTTCTTTGAGTTGTATTCTGGTTATGCTTTTCATTTTTATTGTGTTTTGAGGATTTGCTACTTTGTTTTTACGTGTTTTGTGGTTTTATTGATAAACTATCCTGAGCTTATAGCAGGATAAAATGTTAAGTATAAAATAAATAAAATATAAAAATTCTGGGGCAGGACTTACACTATATAAGTATTTATTGTTCTATTTATTACAGTCTTATTCTTTCCCTTCCCCAACGATCTCAAGGTAGCATACGTTGCTCTTCTGTAATTTATTTTAGTTTTAGAACAGGCATGTTAAGATAGATTAGGCTGAGGATAAATGAGATACCCAGGATCACTCAAGGATTTGAACCTAGGCCTTCCTGGTCCTCCTCCAACACTTTAACCAAAGTTTTTGAGCCTGTGGGCAACTTTTGAATTCTGGCTCAGGGTGATGAGTGGTCAAAATACCACAAAATAGCCATGTGGGAGGCAGAACCAACCAAAAGAGGAAGCAGCCCAAATGCAGGGGGAAAGAAGAGTAAATTTTAATGCACTGGGAAAGAGGAGTCAAAGAGAGAATAAAACAAACACTATAGTGGCAGCTTCTACTGAAATGTTATTTTAATCTACACAGCCAATCAGATCTCAAATGGGCAATCAGAGGCCCTACTGGGCAGGATTCTACCTGGCCCCACCTACTTTCTAAAAACTCTTGGCGGACACCAGGAAAGATATTGGCAGGTGCCCCAGTTCCCCCAGGCACCACATTGGGGATCACTACTTTAACCAATTGCACCACTGTGCATCCTTACCCTGTGTGGTATTTTCTTTTGCTTATCTGAAGAAAAGGGATTTTCCATGTCATTTCAACTATATCTATATACATACACCTATATCTATATACATACTATATCTATATCTATATACATACATACGCAGGCATCTTCAGAGGAGTCCTTCAGTGTTACTCCTCTGAAATATTAACACTTGTTTACTGGTCTTGTTGACATAAGAATGGCAAATCACACTGATAGGGGGTCCTTCAGTGTTACTCCTTCAGTGTTACTCCTCTGAAGATGCCTGCCACAGCTGCTGGCGAAACGTCAGGAAAGAAAATACCAAGACCACGGTCACACAGCCCGGATAACCTACAAGAACCAATGAACTCTGACCGTGAAAGCCTTCGACAATATATAGATTTAGATTTTCCAGGCTGGAAACTGTTAAAAGCTTTTAATGAGAGTTGAGAGTTTATGAAGGCTTTATTCCTGCTGGCCCACATGCTCATTATTGTCTACATTCACCAGGTTTGTAGGGATTTGTAGTGCTTCAAAAATCTGCAAAATTTGTTTAACCAGACATGGTAGCCGGACAACATAATTACATATGTCCTTTACAGGAGGCAATGCTTCTATCATCACCCTTCCAAGTCTCTTAAAAAGTACTGTCTCCCTCCAGGTCAAAGCAACTGAGTAGTGGTGCAGTTAAATAATCCCAACTGCATAGAGAGAAGACTTAAGGGAAAAGGGAAAGGGGGGTCTGTTTGTAATGGAGCACCCGCTATCAGTGTGATTTGCCATTCTTATGTCAACAAGACCAGTAAACAAGTGTTAATATTTCTACCACTGGGATTGTCCAAAGGGAATTCAGTGTAGTTAGCTGTAGAGAACAAAAATCAGATTGGAGAGGGGAATTGTGTCAGCCTCTGGAAGCTGGCAGTACACAGCTGACAAGGAGCGTGAAGTGGAGTTGCTTTAAAGATGAGTGGTCGGTGACCTGAATGCTGCACACACCATGTGCTGCTTACAAGAAGATCAATGACAGCAGTTGCTGGGCTCTAGGCATCCCCTGTGCTAATGAAAGCAGTCGGGAAAGGCAAAAGACAGGGCCTCTGGGCAACATAAAAACTGGTATTAGTAAAAGTTGGTTATAAAGCCTAGCTTGTGAGAGAAACAGAGCGCCACAGGACTCCCCCCGTCCCCTTTCAACTTCCCTCTGGCTGTCTGTTTAGTGTCACTCAGTTGGGATGGATCCTGTTAAAAATCTGATGCTTATGGAGGACTCCGAGGTGTCTGGAACATCTGCCTCTAATCATAAACACTACAGCTGCAATGATATGGTGTGTGTGTGTGTGTGTGTGTGTGTTGGGGGGGGGGAATTACCTTGATCCAGCACACATTCCCTTTGATGTCTTGGAACGAGTTTGCTGCCCAAAGTAAAAGGTACAGGGCTTTAAAAACAAAACAAAAAAAACTCAGTCTTGACATTCTGAAATCATAACCATATGACTTTCAATTCCATGCATGGCTTTTCTTTTCTTTTACTGTTTGTTTCATGAGAAACTGAGAGAGAAGAAGCATCTGACAATGATAACATGAAACATGTCTGAGAGATAACGGCAGATTGAAGAAGAAAATATGTCCAAAAAAAATAAGCTGCCACTACCAAAAATGGAAGAAGTCTCCTGCCAAAGATCACTAACTGTGGTGACCTTAAGCAAGAGACTGTAACTGATTCAACAGAAGAAATGAAAGGCTTTCAGAGGGAACATGGTCTGCGCTCAACCACTGTTTATAAGCGCCTCTTCCCTTTCTGCTTTTTCAGGGTAGCCCAGTAAACACAAAATCCTTTTTTTCCTGGGTGTTAATTCACCCCTTGACCACTTAGTCTGTACATATTTAACAACTGTGTCTGTCTACAGATTATTTATGTACAGATTATTTCTGTGGAGCTACAGGAGTGGGTTTACTGCTACTATGCCATTAGGTTGATAGCTTTACAGATGTTAGGGAGAAAAAAGCATTCCCCACTGTGGTGGACAAGCCCATTCATGACACTCCAATTTTCCTTAGTCCCATTTAAATGAATGAAGTAATAAGATTAACTAGATCAAACTGAAAGCTGCTTTCTGGTCTAGCTCATCTTAAGAGTCATGCTAGATAAGCTAGCAGGTGAGATCCTGGATCAAATCTGCCTTTTTCTTTTAAGTTAAAGCAGCCCCCAAAGGGCCCAAATTGGACTGGGATGATGGTGCTGAGGGAACAATTTTGACCTGTTCTCTCCCATGGAGATTTCTTTATTTAAATCACAATCCAGTGCTATTTGTCCTTGCAAGTATCATACCGTAGCAGACTTTTAAATAAAAACACAAGAAATCTGATCATAAATATCCTGCCTTCTTTTCCAGTTTGTCCTTCACTCCAGAGGGAAACTATGTTTTTTGCAAGGGGCTTACATGAGGGCCTGTGTGACCATGCAGCTATCTATTCACATACTGTACAAAAGTTCTCTTGCATGAACACAGAAATATATCATGCACACTGTTCCCATGAGGATTAAAACACACACACATCTAGGTAAAAATTACTCTGCACACTTGCAAAGTCACTCCACTTTTTGGGTACTTTCCAAAAGTATCACTCCGCTACTTCACTCCACTGTCTAGCTGGTTTCCCACATCCAGTGCAGAACTGCCTGTGAGCATAGAGCAGAACCTTTGAGTATGCAACATTTAATCCTAAAAGGCTGAAGAAGCTCTAGCTTTTCAACCACTTGACTCCACCACACTGCACAAGGCACAACCCAGACCAGTCACTTGAGAAATTGCTATAATCATCTGAGCTGCCATTCTGTTCTCATACCACAACAGCTTCTCTATGTTTCCTGACTGAGCAACAATGTACTTGCCAACAGGATCAGCTGGTTGAGAACAAGGAAATCTCTGAGTGCAAAACCACAGCCACATCAGGATGTGTTAACTCAGTGGCTACCATGCACTTTGGTGGTCATGTATTTGCACTGAAAAGTACTTCTTGTTCAGTTTCACAGATATCAGTTGGGCAAAAAACTGGGCTAGTAAAGCTTGTTCCAAATGTTATTTGGTCATGTACAGGGATCAGATGATGTACAAATGAAGCTTCCTCGGTACAACAGAGATTGCAGTGCAGAAAGTTCCACTAGCTTCACTGTACTCACTAATCAATAGATAATTAAAGCCTACTACAGGTTAAAGGACATGAAAAGACTCTTTCCCTTTCCCTAGTACTTCATCTGTGCCACTGATAAGGGATGTGGCTTTGCAAACAATGAGCATCTAAAAGTCCAAGGTACATCAGCATGCAAGTCCTCTGTAGATATCTAAAGATGCATAATGAATATGTTTAATTGGGAAGAGGCAAGTTCTATCCTAACATATATTTATTTATTGAGCCTGTGTGCATATAGCTCTCACTGTCCAGTCTGGATCTTGAAGAAGCAGTGTTTCGAGACCTAAAATAGGTTCTTTGCATATGTTCATATGCATATGTGTACGTTAGAGGTTGAATTTGCTTCAATAATCACCCCACATTCCTTCAGCTGTCTTTGAGCAACTGAAGAAAGCTATTTTCCAAAATATAAAACAAATGAACCCTTCAACCTGGGCACCCTCAAATGCAGGCAAGTATTGATGGTGGGTGGAGCAGCTGTTGCTCTTAAGCTGGTGTGACAGCTTACCTCAGCCATTATGGTGGCATGCAGATGGAGATATTCTTCCATCCTAGTGCCTCCTCCCTTCCATTCCCAGGGGCTGGAGGCTTTCCATTGGTTAAATACTATAAGCAGAGGAGGTTGAAATCAGGTGACCCATAGGCAATGACCATTCTGAGCAAGTTTTGTCCCAGTAGGCTTTTTCTTTGTGTTTTGGAATGGACTTTAAAAGCATGAATGGACCCCCAAGGTCCAAAATTATATTTTTGTCTGCCGAGTTAGACATTATCTTCTTTCAAATAATTTATCATTCATGTCAGCACCATGCCCATAAGTACTCTTACAGCCCATTCCTGGGGGGGGGGGGCAAAACCTCTTAGGAGGCGGCCTGACCCCGCCGCCAGCATAAGTGCATGTAATCACACAATTACACACACGCCGGCGGGGAGGGTGGCTCCACTGGCGCCCAAGCACTACGAAGCCACGCCTCACCTCTCCGCCGGCGCCGGCAATGGTATAGATAGGCTGCGCCAGCGCAGGGGGGCGTTCCAGGGGCAGGCCGGGGGAGGAGCCGCCGGTTAGGTGGCTTCCTACCCCCTTTCAGCCCCTTGCGCCGGCAGCCGGAATGGGGTTGCTGCACCTGCTATTTTGCAGGAGCAGTGTTGCTGTTTTCAACGGGGCGAAACAGCTTTTTTTTGTTTAATGATGTAGGCGAAATGGCTTAGGCCACCGTTCCCCTACGCCATCAGCTCAGGAATGGGCTGTTAATGCATATCCCCATGCAAGAGTTTCCTCTTGCCATTATGCTATGTGATGTTTTAATCTACTCTTCAACTTCAGAGCCTGGAAATATGAAGCATCTTAAATATTATTGCTTTTGGCATGCATTTAGAAATATAATCTGAATGACCTCAAATATTACCATGGCCACTCATTATCATTTTTCTATACAGAGAGGGTGGCAAGGCCAAGGGAAGATTCCCCAGAAAGTATTATCTGAAAGGAACCAAAAGTTCCCATAGCTATCCAGTATCAGGAAACATTTATTGAAGACTGGGAACTACAACATTCAAATTGGGCTTTTTAAAAAATGCAGTTATATGAAAAACATTTGTTTATAACAAATAAAATAAAATAAAATTACATTTTGAGTCAGAAATTGGTATTAACTGCTCCAAAATGGTCAGTGTCATCTTGACACAACTGAAGCAAGGGAGAAGCGACACACTGTAAATGAAGCACAATGAAGAGCACAAGGGAGAGTAAATCACCCTCCCGGGTCAAGGCTGGAAAATCTGGGAGCTGCCGTTCCAAACCTATCTGACGTTTTGCAGGCTATTTGGACTGACAAGCATTCTCTGAGATCCCACTGAATGCTGCAGATTCAGATAAGATTCAGATTTATTAAGTTTATACACAGTTGTACCAAGAGACAGTGCATAAGCATGTCACTGATCCTGGGGGAGGTGAGCTCAGTTGGGTTGTGAAACAGAGGTTTACATATCCCTATATGGCAATTTCTCTTCATTTTACTGCATTGTGGAAAATAAATAAATAACAGGCACAAATACTACAATTATTCTGTCTTGTTTGTTCATTACTTTTTCCAAGAATTAAAGGGATAGGCAGATGGAAGCCCTAATCTCTTCTTGCACTGATTTTTCTCCCCAGAAACAGATCTATGTTCCATAAACATGAGTAGAATAACTCAGTTGCACTAATAGTGCAAAGGAGTAAGATGATCTATAGGCTACTGCCCTTGTAGATGTGAATCATAGGATATAACAGGAACTGTGAGTGGACTATTGCTTTCCCAGTAATGGTAGAGGACCAGGAATGACATGGGGTAATGTGAGAACTGAGATTTGCTTAATATCATGGACATCTGGCTATCACAGTCCTCTGCAATGCAGATAACATAGATGGGAAAAAGCATCAGTTTTGCAGCAAGCTTAATGGTAATGTGAACTGTGTAGCTTAGTTGTAATCTAATTTCTATTCTAAAATAGAAATAATAATTTCTATTCTAAAATAGAAATATTCTATTCTATTCTAAAAGCTATTTCTGTCGTCATTTGCTTCCCAGTGGGGATCCATAGTGGCTTATAACAATGGTTCACAACTTTTTTTTGACATGGCAGATTTATTAAGTCCAGATTTATTTGCTATGGTGCCCCATCCAGAGCTGGCCAAAGGTTTTTTGGCCTCCTAAGCTAATTGTGAACTTGGCAGTGATCTAGTCCAGCATTTCATTTTCTACAGTAGCCAAACAGATGTTTCTACAGGGGCCAACTCCCAAAGATTGCACAAGGGTGCAGCTGCCCCTAAACAAGTGGCATTCTATAGTGGATAGCATTTGCATACAAGTGGATAGCATTTGTGTACATTTCAGCCTTTTACCAAGAGGCTGGGCTTATGAAGGAGCAGCATCAAGACAGAGCCCATGCATGCATACACCTCTTTTTCTCCTCCTCTGTTTTCCCAGTGCAATGAACAACTCCTTCCCACTCTCGTCTTTCCCCCCTCCTTCAGGTTACTACCATAAAGTTATGTTGTTGGATAGATGGCCTTCCCTCTCATTATTATCGCAAAGGAAGGGGAAGATGAGAATGTGAGACGTTGGCAAGGAGGCAAGAAAGTGAAGGATGCAAAGCTGCCATTAGGGAGGTCTGGCCTGTGACCCACTTTTGGGTCCCGACCCACAGGTTGGGAAACACTGGCTTACATCCTTCTCCCTTTCTCCATTTTATCCTTGCAACAACTGCACTGTTACCTATATAAAACAAGGTCACCTAGTGAGCTTCCACAGCACAGTGAGAGTTTGACTCCAGGTTTCCCAGATTCTAGTCTGACACTGTAACCACCATGCTGCACTGGTAAGCAACCAGACCACAGATTTGCAGCAACATGGCACAGCACAATTTTAACAAATAAACAGCCATGATTGCATAATAGAGCTTAATCAAGCTAACTGGAGCAACACAAATAATTTTTAGAAGCAGTTAAAAAAACCCAAAGTAAATATTTAAAGGAATTGCTTCTGGAAAGTAGGAGGATTTAAAATGGAATCACAGCTACTAATCATGTCACATGTTGACTCCTATTAGGTCATACCAAATGTTAAGCATTTTCCCTGAAGGACACTTAATTCCTCACCTCTTAATTGCAGGAAAGGTAGACCAGAACTATTAACCAGAATTGTGCTTTCAATGAGAAACATGCTCCCTGAAACACTTGCCTGAGTTTTGTATTTTAAGGAAGCAATTAGAGTGTGGTTTCTTCATAGAGAAAATTTCAGGAAACATCAGGCCAAGGGAAAACAGAGAAACCATGCTTGCTTCCCCTATGAAAACCTACTGTTCCTTCCCCAAATGTACAAGCTATGGAAAAATGTACATATGGGCAACTCAATTTTCTAAGCAGACTTCTCCTAACTTCAAAGAAGTATATGTGGCTTGTGTCTCCAAAGCATTCTGATTATTGAAATGCACAGTCTCAATTGTACAACTTAAACTAAGCATGTAAAAGGTAAATCACAAACTCTGCATTCACAGAAACTTAATTCTCAGTTATAAGAAATTACAGGAAACAGAACATCTTTGCATAAATGCATGTAACTTACATGCTTTAGTATGTTTGCACAGATGAAAAATTCATGTTTGGAACCTGTTCTGTCTTAAAAGTCCCCTCAGATGCTGGAAAAGAAGCTCTGAGGCTCATGGAAAAGTGTTGCGGGAAACCACTGGGAAGAATTTGTAGCCGTGCTGTGTGAATATACCCTACTTGGCTCTGCTCTGTTTTCTAGATTTATAGTAGAAATTACCAACACGTTTCTGGATGCACTTCACAACTTGACTTTTCTCTCTTTTTTAAAAAAACACAAAAACAATTAAGTTATCAGGATTCTCTGTAATCAACAGCATTCTTTGCCCAATATAAAATTCTACATCTTGTAGTCAGATCTCACAGCCAAACAGATGCTTAAATCTCAATTTAAGTGGCAGTACTTTCTCTCCCAAAGAAGGCAACAGAAACAAAGGGTGCTTAGCGGTTTCACTCTGTCTCATTCACACAGCAAGTGAAGAATAAGGATTTAGAAGCAAACTGGACATTACCCACAGATGCATGTACCGAAGCTTTAACAGATCTTTTAACAAATAGCAGCTTTGAATATGCTATTTGGAGTAGAGGGAATGCTTCCCCCCCCACACACACACATTATCTTATTGTATTTCCCTTGAAAACACACATCTGGAACCATGTGGGGAGAAAAGTAGTTTTAGGGGTGATTTGAACAGAAAAATCATCTGGTGGGTAAAGAGCTAAGCAACACACCACTGCCTTCAGCTGTTGCCACCCCTCTGCTCAAAACTGCAGCCTCCTGAGTATGCTTTTCATTTAAAAAAACTGTCAAGGCTTGTGTTATGTAGTTTGCTACTCAGTTCTTTCAGAATCATGTAACATCAAAACTGATTGAGGTACACACACACAAACACACAAGCAGGGGACCCGTGTGCGCTTGTGGGGGCATCTTATTTTTCTCTCCCCCACTATTTCCTTTCCTTTCCTTGCAAGCCCCATAGCCTGTCACATTTGTATGTTTCTTTCTTCGCACTACCCAGCCAACTTACAATTATCTGCCCCCCTATCTTCAGCTTTCCATCGTTCACTTCCACTGGCAGCGGCTACCCAGGTAACTCACTTTCCCCTGAGTCCCTCTCCCCCATACTATTTCCTCTTCCCTCCTCCCAGCAACCCCATATCGCCTCTTTTCCCAGTTTCCGTCTCTCCTTCCCATCTACCAACAACATAACTTTTATCTTCTCCCATCTTTGGCTGTATTTATTATTTATTTACTTTATTTTTATCCTACCTTTCTCCACAATGGGTACTCAGAGCAGCTTATATCATTCTCCTGTCCTCAATTTTATCCTTACAATATAATCTGTGAGGTGGGTTAGGCTGAGAATGTATGACTGGCCCTAGGTCACTCAGTGAGTTTCCACAACAAGGTGGGGATTCAAACCTCAGTCTCCCAGATTGTAGTATAAAATTCTAACCACTACACCACACTAGCCTTTGTGTGGTAGCTGTTGTTGAACAGTAGTAAGCTGCCAGTCCTGGGTGAGTCATGCAAGGCTCATGGTACCAAGTCACTTGGTGGTTACTGGAGGGCCTGGCCCTGATGAGTCCTCCCTCAAAGGCCAAAACAACTCAGGAAAAAGCCTTGCCCCATCCCCCTGCCTTGACTGACACAAACCAAGGCTTGAGGTCTGACAATGCTGTTGTGATTGCCTGTCAACTCCCACAATGGCCCCTGAAAGGAAGTATTTTTTTCACATAACGCATAGTTAAATTGTGGAACTCCCTGCCCCAGGTTGTTGTGATGGCTGCCAGCTTGGAGGGCTTTAAGAGGGGAGTGGACATATGCTTGGAGGAGAGGGGTATTCATGGCTGTTAGTTAGAATGGATACTAGTCATGCTGCATACCTATTCTCTCTAGTATCAGAGGAGCATGCCTATTATTTTGGGTGCGGTGGAACACAGGCAGGATGGTGCTGCTGCACTCGTCTTGTTTGTGGCTTCCTAGAGGCACCTGGTTGGCCACTGTGTGAACAGACTGCTGGACTTGATGGGCCTTGGTCTGATCCAGCAGGGCCTTTCTTATGTTCTTATGATGAAGTAATCATATTTTAAAGTTACAGGGTCTGCTTGCATTATTTGGAAGGGGGATTAACCCTCAATGTATTTTTTATTATTTCAGATTTTTCTGCAAACCTGGGCCTTTTTCAGGGTTGTTGAAAGATCTGTCTTGTCTGTCATTGATCCAATCCCTGGAATTAAGTACCCACAGATTTGGCCATGTTGAGAATCACATATCTATGAGTGGGGGCACGCAAGACTTGCAAGGAGAAATCCTATCTTCCTCTTATCCACTGAGCCCTTCCAATCCCCCACCCCCTGTGGAGCCTGGCATGGCTCCAGGCCTCCACAGCTGCATAGGCATAAATGTGGGGATATACAACCAAGTTTGCAGAAACACCTTTTTACTGTCACTGTGAGCCTGATCCATGGATTTAGAGATCCACAGATTGACCCACACTTGGCTATTTTATATAGCCACTTTAACAGCCACTTTAATTACAGTATCTGCTATTTTAACTACAAGTAAAGAATAGCTATTCCCATATTAGCACATTACCTAATTTGTGACAAGAAGTGAGCTTATTGTAAAGTCAAGATATACAAAGTTCAATGTATACCAAACCCACTAATTCTAAATTAATCTAATAAATGAAAATTGCAAGCAACTGTCATTTTATTTTACATGGATTTGTTAGAATACTATTACAATAATATTTCAATAATATACTTTCAATATAAAATAGATACATGTGGGTGAAATAACAGCAAATGGGAAGGTTCTTCGAAACAGTAGGATTAGGATTCCTCCACTTGATCTCTTCCTACAATGGGTTGTTGAAGACACAAGAAGGGGATCTCTTAACCATGGTTAAGGGATTAAGAATGGTTTACAGATTACATATATTCCCCTTAGATCATTGCAAATTGCATCCACTACCACCTGCCTTAATTTTTTTTATTTTTTTTATTTGTTGGATTTATATCCCGCCCTCTATATCGGCCAAGGCTGGGCTCAGGCCAGGTAACCACAACCACACATCACAAAAATACATAAAATACAATAAAACATTCAAATCATGCCATATTAATTAAAGTTGAGCAGTTCTCAGTTTAAATAATATAAACAGGTCAGATAGTGCTCAGTTTCAGGCCACAGGGTCTTTGGCGGACTTGGAAAAGAACAACTAGGCTCCATAGACAAGGAGGCATCTAGGATCACACCCAGACTCTTGATGGTGGATGTAGGTGTTAATTGCACTCCATCAAGAGCTGGGAGCTGGTGTATCATCTCTAAACGGCCCCAACCAAGCCACAGGATTCAATGGATTTAACCATCCAGCCACAGCCTCCAAACACCTGGCCAATGTGTCTGCGGCGACAGTTGGCAGGCCACACATCAAGAGGTAAAGCTGGGTGTCATCAGCATACTGATGACAATCCAGCCCCAAACTCTGGACTAGCTGGGCAAGGGGGCGCATGTAGATGTTAAACAACACTGGAGAGAGGATTGCATCTTGTGACACCCCACACACCAACGGGTGCCATGACGACATTATCCCCTCCAGGGCTACCCTTTGTCTCCAACCAAGGAGGAAGAAGAGTAGCCATTTAAGGGCTGTGCCCCAGATCCCCATGTCAGCAAGACAGTGGTCCAAGAAGTCATAGTCGACCATGTCAAAAGGTTTAACAGGATTAGCAGCCCTGACCCACCTCAATCCAACTGTCAACGGGGTTCGTCTGTGAGGGCAACCAGTACCATCTCTATCCTATGGCCAGGGCAGAAGCTGGACTGGAATGGGTCCAAAGCAGATGTATCCTCCAGGAATGCCTGAAGCTGTTTAGCTGCAGGGGACTCTAATCTGGAGAATCAGGTTTGGTTCTCCACTCCTCCACATGAGCGGTGGATGCTAATCCAGTGAACTGGGTTGGTTTCCCCACTCCTACACATGAAGCCAGCTGGGTGACCTTGGGCTAGTCACAGCTCTCTTAGAGCTCTCTCAGCGCACCTACCTTTCAGGGTGTCTGTTGTAGGGAAGGGAAGGTGATTGTAATCCAGTTTGAGTATTCTTTAAATGGTAGAGAAAGTTGGCATATAAAAACAAACTCTTCTTCTTCTCTCAACTACCGTACACAGGAAAGGTAAATTAGACACTGGGCAGTAGTTGGCCAGATCACCAGGATCTAAAGATGGATTTTTTAAAGACCAGATGCATCACTGCCTCTTTCAAACCCCCTGAGAAGACCCCCGTACTAAGTGACAGGTTATTGATCTCCACCAAGAGGTCTCATACCGCATCCCCAAAGGCCTTAACAAGCAAGGATGTGCACAAATCCAAGAGACAAGTGGTGGGCCTCACCGCCCTCAGGACCCTGTCGACATTGGCCTGGGAGAGCTGACTGAAGTGGTTAAAAATTGGACCTGAAGATGGGCAAGAGGCCTCCAGTTCGTTAAATTTATCAAAGTGGGCAAAAAGGTCATGGCAACAATAATTTTTCCGCAAAATAGCTCACAAAACCTCACAGCTAATTGCCAAATTAGAATTTGGCTGTCCCTCTGATAGGGAAGATGAAGACCTAATTAGCCTGAACAATTGTGCTAGGTGAGAGCTAGCGGATGCAATAGAGGCTGAACACTAAGTCTTCTTGGTGGCCTTTATTGCCACCTCATAGGCTTTCATAACCATCCTATAAGATGCTCTTGTGGCTTAATCGTGAGCTCAATGCCAAACTCGTTCTAGCCATCTAAGCTCCCATTTCTTAGTCCGAAGCTCCCCAGTGTACCAGTGTATCTCAGGATGGGCCGCAGGTTGTAAAGGTTCCAAGCATATCTATATCTCTGACTCTTTCCCTTAAACCTGCTCCCACCCTGGCCTCATGCTAGCCTCCCACTAAAATGGCACTGATATTAACTACAATCAGAATTAGAATTTTAAATTGGTCCACACATTGTGGTTCAGCAGAAATCCTCATTAGCCTTAACCAAGGTTAACAGCATTGCCAATATTATACTTAACTATGTTTACATGTGCAAGAAGGAATTGACTCCACAGAGAAAGTGCACAGTCAGTAGGCTTGTTCATGACCTCTTAGCTATAGTAGAGAGAACTCCTTCATTACATCTGCATCAAAGGAATATATTTGCATAGGAAACTTACAAGAAGCTAGGGCTGCCAACTCTTGGAAAGCACAAATGTGACAAGGGTGGGACCCCCCTGGGACAGAGTTTGGGCTAGAACCCACTTACCCAGGGCCATGACCAGTGGTGTCAAGGTGTGGAGATCACATGCTCAGGGGCAGCTGAACGGTAAAAGGATGGAGACAGCAGAACACTCTACATGTAAGGTGGAGAACTGTTCCCATGAACTTACTAGTCCCACCAAATAATAAATTTGAATTGTTTTCTAGAATATGTTCCAAATGCCTACTGAGCTACGCTTAATTCTTATGCTGTATATATGCGGGTTAGGTATATGTAAACTTCAGTGTTCCTATCTGCTTGGGCTTTTTAATAGTAGTGCTGTGCTCTCTCTTTCTGTCTCCTGCCTCCACCCTATCTTTTTTTCTTTTTCTGGCTGAGAAGTTCAGGAAGGAAATTGCTTTTGTAGCACAAAAAAAGAGCCTTGGCTGAAAATGAAAGTAAAAATCGGTTGCTGCAAAGCTCTTAAAAGTGCAGCAAGGCAAATGCCTTTGCTTTCAAGGAACTAAAGAGTTAAAAATGAGCTCCCCCCCTCTTATTCCTTCCATGATATGAAGAATACGGCACCTGGTAATTAACCAGAGGGGGAAACCCACTCATTCCAGTGGAAAATTGGTCTGTTGGCAAACCTGCATACAAGTGTTAAAAAATAGATATGTATCAACTCTAAGAAAGAAGAAACCAGGAAACCAATCTATTACTAAAATATACATATTTAACACATACAGTTTCTATTGGACAAGAGAACAGGAAGAAATGGGACATCAAAGCAAAATAAAGTCTTAGAAATAAATATGACACACGTTACTTTGCACAGAGTTAAGCCTTGACTACATATGCAGTCCAATAATGTGGAATTCAGAAACTGCAGAGTAGACTGTATCCCTGAAGAATTTAAATTGGGAGCATTTCTGAATTTTAAAAAATCCATATCACATAAGTAGGAAAAGCCTAGTTCCCTCTACTTCACTTAATTTCTATCCCACATTTTGTTGCACATGTCAACAAGGCCTTATTCACACTGGAGAATTCCTGCTCATGTTTGACTATACTGTATTGACCCAGTGCCAAATTAATACCCAAATACACATGGCACGCAGTTTGTTGTAAGGCAGCCAACTATCTGACCAATGTAGAGCTGATTCTAATAAAGTTCTAATAAAATGCTTGTATCTAACTGGTAAACTTCACTAAGCACTGCAACTGTGGTGTCTCCATTTGATATCAGTGGGGCTTGCATGGAGTTATTTTGTTGAGAAATTATCAGGCTGTACTCTCCATCTATAAACAGACATTTAGAACAGAGGAAAGGGAGCATAAGCCTCCTTATGCACCCTGCAGGTGATTCACCAAAGCACAGAAGACAGCTTTGGAGAACTGTGTGGACCTAAATCAAGATGTTACTTCTCTGTCCTGTTCTCACTCAACCGAAGTCAGCCTTAAACTACAATTTTTCACTCTTACTCCCCCTTCCCCCCCTCTGAAGTTTACCCCTTTATACACAGGAGCAGGGTCAGTGTCAGCTTTCAAAAGTCTGCTATTCATACTTTCTAAGCACTGGGTACTTCACCTTTCAAAAAGGCTGCTGCTGAAATGGTTAAAAGCTAGATGGTTGCAGTTAGTGAACCTCACTAGAGCTTTGGCTGATGCCTTTCTTCTTTCTCTCTTTTAAAGGTGATGGGAGACAGTTAAAAGATTTTTAACTGGCCCCTTTTTTGTTGCTTTTAATATTCTTGTTCCGAGACAACACACAACAATACCACATTAAAAAAGGCTCTGGTCCAATAAAATAATAAAGCTAAAATAGCCTGTGGCCAGATGCATTTGTTTATTATATAAATCAAAGAAGCGTATAGAAATTGACACAAAGTGGCTGGTAATGCCCAGTGAATTCCTAATGCTTGGCTAAAATGATTTGGGTGCATTGCATTCAGATGTCAGGTATTTTAATAAAGAACTCCATTGTTTGGGGGCCCTCAACTCCTCCACAGCTCCCAGCAGTCCTTTAGGGAGGGGGAGGGGGGCAGCTATTCCAGCTGGGCTTGGAACCTTATTTGAGTCAGGAAAACCACAGCTCATAAGCAAAGAGGAAGCATAATGTTCTACAAGGACAAAACATTAGCAAAAATGTCACTCAGCCCCAGTTCCACATGTTGGCTGCCACGGCCTCTTCCTCCGAGCATGCCCGATTGATATAAAATCCATCTGCTCAGCAGCCAAGTGACAGAGAAGAAATACCAGCATCTGGTCTCTATTGCTGTCAGGTTTTTGTTCCATGTTAGACCTTAGCTCGAAACATATGAAGAGATGAAGGTGCTGGCAAGAAACTAAAAGGCTGCACTGGCACGAGAGAGACTTTCTGATGCTTTTCACACTTCACTCTGGATTTTTACAGGGAAAGAGGTAGAGGAGACTTGATAAACTACATTTTAGGAGCCAGCAGGCCTGGAGGTCATTTGGTCTTCGACAGAATGTGTGTGTCTGTGTGTGCGTGTGTGCTTGCACATGTGTCTGAAACTGTACAGCACAACAATTTTTTTTAGTGCAAAAAAAGGTAACCAAGTCACACAAGAATGTGACTCTTCAGCTAATCTCCATCCTATCCTCCCACCCCCGGTCTCTTAAACATCCACTGGTTTGGACCCATTCCCAAATCACTTTATATTCTCTTGAAAAGCAGCTGGAAAATGCCAAAAGACCAAACCAGACTTAACTCTCCGTTAACCCCATTGTGTCTGGCAAGATGTTAGTTTGCTGAGTTAGACAGTGTTAGAGGCTGAATGCTATGTGGAAAAAAATTCATATTTGTTATCAAAATAGTTTTCAGCTGTGGTTATTTTGAAAGAAACTGGGTGCATGGAAAACTCCTTGATGATGGTGAGTGTACACTTCTACAGTTGCACGACAAAAGCAGAGAGCTGAACCACCTCTTTTTCTGCTGTTGGGAAACATCTAAGATGCATTAGGACATATACAAAGAGTAATTATCCACCCATCCTTCAATCCATCCACCTATTGCATTGTAAGAAGATAAGAAAATAGAGCAGGGGATATTTTAACCTTTCACAAAAATGCAAAGGTAGGTACATATTTCTTGCAGATGCAGGCCAATGCTACATCCATTTGTTTGCATGCTGGGATCTCTTTTGCATTAGAGTGTCATCTCGTTTGGGTGAAAGGGCCACAAACTGACAAGGCGAAGCGAAGCGAGTGAACAGCAATCAAAATGTCATTATAATACACATATCCACACAAGGAGAAGACAAGTAGTGAGAAAAGATGTGAATGAGTCAGACTTGCTCTGGAGAACACATAAATTTATAATAAAGCCCTAAAATGCTTAATTATTAATTAGAATAAAAGAAGCTTTTATTTAACAAACAAAAAAATGCCACCAGGAGCTTCCCATCATCCATGTTCAGTCACAGAGATAATGACATGGGCTGACAATGAATTCCAAAAGTGTCCATATATATGTTTTCAAATCCAGATGGGTTCTCCAGTGCAGAACAGACAGCATCGAGAATATATACAATCGAAGGTCTGAATAGAAAGGGCCAATTACGACTTAATGTTCATCTTCTGCAAAAAAAAAAAAAAAAAAAAAAGCTCATACCTACAGAAGGATACTTTCTTAGAATGCAGATTCCACATGAATTTTGTACAATTATTTTCAAACTTGCACGCAGAGAAACAGATAGCCCTGTCCATCTATGCTTCTAGTATGTTGTTTCAAAAGCCATGTGGATTTTACATTCTGACACTTTCTTTCTTCTGTATATAACTATAAATAAAAAACCAGAGTGACCGTAGGTTTTCCCCCCTCCTCAAAAACCCAAGAACCGCCAAATGTATTTAGCTCTAATACAGTTTTATGATACAATGGATCACACACACACACAACCATGGTCACCCCTACCTGTAACCCGTCAAAGAAATTAGTGACTTCAAATTTTCATTTTGTTGAACAATAAGAGCCTTGGCTGAGTTCATTCACCTACAGGTCTCAGCTCCTTAGATCCTAACCATGCAATCCTCAAAAGAGCAAATTATGGCATGGGTTCAGACCAATTATTTATATATTATGCATACACATTAATTATAGATTATATATACACATATTATATTATACATATACATGAATGTATATGGAAATTTGCATAAGAACTATCAGTCAACTAAGTCAATAACAATCTTCAAATTGGTGATCTTCTTTTATACTTTAGTATCTGTTCATGAGATTGCTTAAGCAACAAACATAGCTTCTTCCCATGTAGCAGTCTACCATATAGTGCCTCTTCAAAGAACTATCTATACGATGTTCCTTGTGTTACCATTCATAACCTTGAAATACAAGCTTTTTTTCTGAAAGGCTAAGGTTGGGTGATGGTAAATGCCACAATCAAAGCTCTTTAGAAGGTGAGACAAACTTTGTTTCCTTCCCACTGGGTAATCACCAGAGCATCACAAAGTGGTGTATCACAAAGTATTACATAAACTTAATTATGCTGTATTATAGGCAATACAAACTACTGAGGCAACATCACTAAAATCAATATAGCTAACACCAGAAAGAACTCTGTGGAGCTTACTTTCACACTGGTGGTCGATAACATTTCTTAAAAGACAAGAAAAAACTTTGCAAAGATTTGGTTTTGCGTGTGTTCATGTGCAGAGGGGACCAGTGTGCTATGAGCCCACTACCTCACTGTGAAATGCATCAATGTAATTTCCCGGAAGTCAGAAACTTGGAACAATACAGCTGCTATGATGAGTGAATAGTTGATGGAGCTTATGCGAATTTCGGTAGCAGTCCAGAGCGTTGTTCTAGTGTGAATGACAAGTGACGGGCCAAATCTTAGGGGAGCTACCGATGAGTTATTAATGGTGACAGGTACACTACCTAGGAGACAGGTTGAGAGGGGGGAAAGATTATTTATAAGTGAATAGTTAACAGCTGTACCTACTGCTAAGCATTACATGGATGCCACAAACTGTAGAATTCAAATTGTGGGTTATTCAAGCACGAACAACTGCCTGTCACCAAACTTGCAGTGCATCGCTACAAATTAAGGTGAGAGAGATGCGATGAGGGCTGGAGCTCAAGGAGGCAATGTCATCATGGAGACTGAGATAAGGACCAGAGAAAGCTTGAGATAACCATAAGGTGAATTAAGATTCTTAATAATAATGATGAATGGGCAAGAACAGCTTTTTAATTTTTCCTGAGGGCTTTTTGTAGGAGAACAGATGCTGAATGGATACAGTACTGACAAAAATGAAATGACAAGAAAATCATAGTAAAGGGGGGGTGGGTAAAGAGGGAGGGAGGAGAGCATGACTTCAGAGAAGTTTCTTTTTACATATGAAATAATAAGTATTTGTGGTTGAGATAATTTCTTCACATAAATTTCCTAACAATGTGACAGTCGATTTGTCAAATCTCTATGAAATAACACCAATTTGGGAAGGGGTACGTTGGAAAAAAATCACAGTTCTACCAATTACTACATTTAAGATGCAGATGACCAATATGCTGTTTAAATCTGTGTGAATACGGCTAATATCTTTATTTGCTGCAACAAGCTGCAAGCACATAATTCTGCCCTAGCACAAGTACAAAGTGTGCCAAGCTGTTTAAAATGTTTCTACAATGCAACCCTAATGTTATTTCGTAGACTACATCCCACCCCCTTCAAAATTAAACAGCACTTTTTCTACAGATTGGGGAAACAAAATAGCGAATGCTAAGTGTAATGGTCAAGGTTTTACTGCCTCACCGTCTGTCTGGTATCTTCCCCCACTGTCAACATTTGCACTGTGAACTCCTTAGGGGCAGGAACTTCCTTTTTTCTTAGAAAACCCTGCAGTGTGCCACGTGCATTGACTGCATTGAAAAATAATGAAATATATATAAGAAAGTTGTCCTTTTTATTTAATATGTTATAAAGTGCTTTTTTCCAGCATTCAAAAGGCACACAATATTTTTAAAAAACTGCAATAACAGCAATTATAAAAACAACTTGGGAAAATATTTAATCAAATGCATGTCAACAGTACAAAAGTCCTGATGTCTATGAAACTACTTTCGGGGGGGTGAGGGGGGGCTCAGTGCCTGACAAAGACAGGTCTATTAGATAATCACTTGGCATCAAATATTCATTACTGTACTCTGAATGAGGATAGTTAAATATTTTCAGTTGTTACCAATTTAGTTAGAGAGATGGTGTCAAGTCCTTAACTCCTATACTAAAACCTGCGATTTTACAATGTTTACCTTTGTCTAGAGTATGCCTTGTGTTTTCTGAAAGAGGCAATCCAAACAGCCTCGCCTTTTAGAAAAGTTACATGTATCAAAAGCACAGAGTTGGGCTCTCGTTTATAATTCAAATTTTACAAGTAATTAAAATGGAAAATATTTTAAAATAATATTTTACTCATCACCATTCATGCCCAAATTCCATTTTAGCACTTAAACTCTAAATATTTGGGTTGCAAGCATTTAACCAGAAAGTGATTTCAAAAATGGTCTCAAAACATTTCTAACAACATAGAAATGAACACTACTTTAGTCTCTCAATCATTACCATCCTAATATGGCAAGGCTTAAATGCACACAGCCCCACTGGACTGGAAACCCTCCATGAGAAACAAGTTCTACACATGTTGTTTCCATATGATTTCAAATTCCAGGATTACAAAAGGGACGCCTGGCCTCTGGCTTTAGACCTGAGGTTCAGATTCGAAGGCTCATCCTCAGGTCAACAGGCTGAAATCTCAGGTTTAACCGTTAGTTCACACACTGGATGACTCCTTCTAGGCATTCTATTCCTGCCTGCTGATAGTAACTATTGTAAATTTCATAAACATCTCAACTATATTAACAATTAGTTCACAGTTACTTTCCATTTTCTTTAAAAAAAATGTTTATTCTGAATAGTCTGTCTCATCAAGGCTACATGATGGAGAATTCAAACATTTATAAATATCGAATGATACAAGTCCTAGTCCTGTGTAGAATGTAACATCACCAGACCCACTTATGAGTCTTGTGGGATGGAGGGGACCTGACAACCTTACGCTACATATCTGAACAGATTTGGGGGTGGAGCCTGGGATGCGAGGAGTTTGGGAAGGGGAGAGACCTCAGGGAGGCATACTGTCATACAGCGCACCATCCAAAACTGTCATTTGCTCCAGGGAAACTGATCTCTGTAGTCTGGGGTTCAATTGTAATTCTGGGAGACCTCCAGGCCCCACTTGGGAAGTAGACAACCCTACCTGTAACTGAAAAAAAAACAGATGGAGAACAAAATATTGTCGAAGGCTTTCACGGTCAGAGTTCATTGGTTCTAACTAGTAACTACTCTGAAGATGCCTGCCACAGTTACTGGCGAAACGTCAGGAAAGAAAATTCCAAGACCACGGTTACACAGCCCGGATAACCTACAAGAACCAGATGGAGAACAGCTGATAAAAGATCACTCACAAGGTAGACCTTGGCAGTGAATCATCTTCTCTCTCAACTGAAGTGAAAGTTCCGCTGTCTCTTTCTCAGCGCTGCCTCTTACAAAATTGTAATGCACATGTCTCACTTCAATAGCGTACAAATGTAAATAGCAGCTTTTCTTGGAAAACAGTAGATCAAAGCAAGAGGTCAGTCATTTGCTGACTGCTGATTCTGTGTATTTTCTTAAAAAGGGCAGCAACTTAAAAAAAACGGGTCCCCATAATTTGTACTGAGATCTATAGTCCTCTGCTAGTGGTGGCAGTCAGTCTTGCAAACCAAACACAAAATTTCAACTTTTTTCAACTCTACAGGGCCCCACTTTTATACTGTCCTGATCTCCCATGGCAATTCCCAGCGAGATCAGCTGCTGAATTTATTTAAACATGCAAGGCACTGTTTTAAAATTGATTTCTCTCGCATGCAACACTGCAGGTTATTGTGCAAGGGGAAATGGCAGTTCTGTTAATAAAATCATTTTTTTACATAAGAGACGCTGTCTGCATTTGTTGCCGTGTTCTAACATATGAACAGTGACCCCGAAGAAAATGTTTAAAAACCCCATTCTGTGTATAAATGCTTTAACCCTGTCTTCCAAGGAATGTTACTTTATCGAAGGATCACTACATTCGACAGAAGTACAAATCCCAGATAATCCCACTTTCTGAAAAAACTGTAAACTTTGGTATGTGTTTAGAGCAACCAAAGAAAAGAGCACACTTCATGCCACTCACATGTCTAGCCAATTGATTTTTATAAGTGTAATTTACTTCTTTAATGTATAAACATTATCACAGAACTATCTGAATGTTTCCATTCAGCAAGCACAAACAAACAAAAAAGAAGCCACAAAATAATTATAAAACATATGGTGTGCACCACGGTTTTGTTTATTTTATGACAGTTAACTTTATTTACAGTGTAATCTGGTAAGAATTAATTCTCAAAGGACTATACACAAAATATGGCCAGTTTTCCCCCTCACCCTCAAACCACATACACTAGAGCTATGTTGTCAACCCATGTAAATAAATTGCACTAAGTGGAAATCTCTTGTTTTCTACAAACAAGACACCATGCTTTTCCCCCTTTATGGATTCATTATGAATTCTTGAGTGACAAAAACTACACATTGCCAATAGTAATAAAATCCAGGAAGGCTGGTTTTTTGGGCCGTGCCAAGCTTTTGGTGGAAACATAACATTTTAAAAGGCTTCCTCTGCTTGTATCTGATTCTTAAGACTGTCTTGTGTTGTTCGCATTAGTCTGCTTGCTCATTCATGTATCTGTACAGCTTGAGAAGAGCTTTGTGCAAACCTCCTTTTCCTTTTTTTCAGCAGTTATTATTACAGTAAAATACTTCCAGAGACACTTGGAAGAGAGATGAAATTCATTTTAGTGGCTCATTATTAAATTGGCTTAATACTTCAGGCAGAATTTTAAGCAGGATGATGCTTACGAAACAGAGCTGTGCTCCAGGGAGGCTTTTGGGGACCAGGAAGGAAGAGACTCATCTCCTGAAGTCTCCTCCATAACACTCACTAACCTTCCTTAGCCTTCCTATTCTGCCCTCCACTCCCTGCAGGACAATAACTAGGGACCAACTTAAGACATATTTGCTGGAGTTGTCTAATGGAGACAGAATTTCTTTTGTTGCACTACTCAAGATGGAATTACATTTACACATTAATGCTGGAAGAATGTGAGGCTTGGCTTCCATGCACAAGAGAATGAGGTGGTAAAGAGAGAGCAGAGAACCATGGTGGTAGAATGGATTGTACCACTTCTGGTCATGATCATGGGATCATGAAGGGTTACATTTTGAAATACTTCCCTTTGTTAAGAACTCACTGTAAACAGAAAACCAGAGCACAGCAAGCAAACCTTTCATGTTACTGACTTAGTGACTGGAGTTTTTATGCAATGGGACATTCAGTGCTGGAACCTACCACTTGCACTCTGAAGTGATGTAGTCAATTTGTTCTCTAGATCATTCTACCACCCAATGACCACCATATCTTCCTGCATGAGTGAACTAAGCCTCATTCTTCCTTCTGTTGTTGCAGAGGAAATGTCATTCAGATAAACACATGGAATGCAATTGGTATACCGTATATACTCGCGTATAACCCGAGTTTTTCAGCCCAAAAAAAGGGCTGAAAAAGCTGGCCTCAGCTTATACGCGGGTCAATACGGTAGGGTAGGGGGGAGGGAGGGGGGAGGAGGGAGGGGGGAACTTACCGCCACCGCCGCCGGGCCCGTGCGGTTCCCCCTGGCCAGGAGCGCCCGGGGGGGGTCCTCCTGCGGCCGCTGCAGGGCCGCGCCGCCATCGACGCCAGGTGCGCCCGGCTCCTCCCAGCCGGCACCGGCCTGGGAGGGCCTCCTGCGGCCGCTGCAGGGCCACGCCGCCGCCCCCGCCAGGCGTGCGCGGCTCCCCCCGGCCAAGAGTGCCCTGGGGGGGCCTCCTGGGCCACGGGGCCCCCCACAGCAGCCGCCACCTTCGCAGGGCCTGGAGCGGCCTGCGGGGCCTCCTGGGCCGTGGGGAAGCCCCCGCCACCACCGTCTGCCCGCGCACCAGGTAAGCCTGGGAGGGCCTCCTGCGGCTGCTGTAGGGCCATGCCCCCGCCCCCGCCAGGCGTGCGCGGCTCCCCCCGGCCAGGAGCGCCCTGGGGGGGCCTCCTGGGCCGCGGGGGGCCCCCCGCCGCCACCTTCGCCGGGCCTGGAGTGGCCTGCGGGGCCTCCTGGGCCGCGGGGGGCCCCCCGCCACCGCCTTCGCCGGGCCTGGAGTGGCCTGCGGGGCCTCCTGGGCTGTGGGGGGGCCCCTGCCGCCACCGTCTGCCCGCGCACCAGGTAAGCCTGCTGTGGGGGAGGGGTTATAAGCCAATCCTCGGCTTATATGCGGGTGCGTAATTTTTCCCCATTTTTGGGGAGAAATTAGGCACCTCGGCTTATACGCGGGTCGGCTTATACACGGGTATATACGGTAACTAACTTTAGATTTGCTTTCCATTATCCCTTACAAGCTCCTTGATCCACTGATCTTAAGCAGCATAATTTTAAATCTAATGTTTGAGGGATATAAGGAGTGAAATAAATCTTGCCATTGACAATGTAGCCTTGGGATCCCTGTCACTTAATAAAAAAGCATTATGTCAGACACAGAGGCATTAGATTTATATATTAAAAGTGGAGAGATATAACGTGATCTAAGTTCCTCATAAAAGCGGCATTCCAAAAAGGCATGAGCTAATGAATCAATAGAGCCAGGAGAGCAAGGACAGGTCATTTCTGGGTATGGTATGTTCAAAATTCTGCCTTGCATAACCATAGAGGGGTTAGCATTCATTCTAGCTAAACAGAACACTCTAGAAAGACAAGGAGTTGTCAAATAATAAGTATAAGCAGGCAAATTCCTACTTTTCCTCAGTCTTTTCTTGAGAGGGAAGTGGTGCTCAACATGGCATAAATAGAACACATGATGAGGGAAGGGGTTTTCAGCCTGGATTGGCATTGGGGTAGTGTACAAACACCTAGTTTTTTTAAATGAAACAAAGTCCTCTTGGCAAGATGAATTGCATCCAAGGGTACTCAAAGAACTTGCAGATGCAATTTCTGAGCCTCTGTCCATTATTTTTGGAAAGTATTGGAGAACAGGTGAGGTGCCAGAAGATTTGAGGCGGGCAAATGTTTTCCCCATCTTCAAAAAGGGGGAAAAGGAGGATCCGGGTAACTACCGACCCATCAGCTTGACTTCTATACCAGGAAAGGTTTTTGAACAAATCATCAAACAGTCAGTCCTTGAGCATTTAGAAAGGATGGATCTGATCATTAAGAGCCAGCACGGGTTTCTCAAGAACAAGTTTTCAGACTAATCTTATCTCCTTTTTTGAGGAAGTTACTACCTTGCTGGATCAGAGGAATGCTGTAGACATAGTTTATCTTGATTTCAGTAAGCCTTCTGATAAGGTTCCACATAGTATTCTAGTTGTCAAATTCAGAATATGTGGTTTAGATCCTATTACTGTTAGGTGGATCTGTAACTGGTTGACAGATCACACCCAAAGAGTGCTTCAGTTCCTCATCGACTTGGAGAGAAGTGACTAGTGGAGTTCCTCAAGGATCTGTTCTGGGCCCTGTGTTGTTCAACATCTTTATAAATGATTTGGATGAAGGAATAGAGGGGATGCTTATTAAATTTGCAGATGATACTAAATTGGGAGAGGTACCAAATACAGTAGAAGACAGAGCCAGGATACAGGATAATTTTGACAGGCTGGAGAATTGGGTTAAAACTAATAAAATGCACTTCAACACAGATGAATGTAAAGTTCTACATTTAGGTAAGAAAAATCAAATGCATAATTATAGGATGGGGGAGACTTGTCTGAGCAGTAGTGTGTGCAAAAAGGATCTTGGTGTCTTAGTAGACCGAACACTGAACATGAGTCAGCAGTGTGATGCAGTAGCTAAAAGGCAAATGCAATCTTGGGCTGTATCAACAGAAGTATAGTGTCCAGATCACGTGAAGTTCTGGTATCGCTTTACTCTGCTCTGGTTAGACCTCACCTAGAGTACTGTGTTCAGTTTTGGGCACCGCAATTTAAGAAAGATGTAGATAAGCTGGATCGTGTCCAGAGGAGGGCAACAAAGATGGTGAGGGGTCTGGAGACCAAATCTTATGAGGAAAGGTTGAAGGAGCTGGGTGTGTTTAGCCTGAAGAGGAGAAGACTGAAAGGGGATATGATAACCATCTTCAAGTACATGAAGGGCTGTCAAATAGAGGATGGTGCCAAGTTGTTTTCTGTTGCCCCAGAAGGTCGGACCAGAAACAACGGGTTGAAATTAAATCAAAAGAGTTTCCATCTAGACATTAGGAAGAAATTTCTAACAGAGCGGTTCCTCAGTGGAACAGGCTTCCTCGGGAGGTGGTAAGCTCTCCTTCCCTGGAGGTTTTGAAGAAGAGGTTAGATGGCCATCTGTCAGCAATGCTGATTTTATAACCTTAAGCAGATGATGAGAGGGAATGCATCTTGGCCATCTTCTGGGCATGTAGTGGGGGTCACTGGGGGTGTGGGGGGGGAGGTAGTTGTCAATTTCCTGCATTGTGCAGGGGGTTGGACTAGATGACCCTGGTGGTCCCTTCCAACTCTATGATTCTAAACTGCGTGGTGGTGGTATTCTGAAAAACAGATGAACAAACGCAGCGAGCACGGAAAGTAGTGCGGTTATAATTGAGCTCTTTAATGCACTTTTTAATTTTGGCGAAAGCTTCAGTTTTCCTAAGATCTAATATCCTGCAAGCCTGCACGAGGCAAGAACATCCAAATCCTGGGCTCATGAACTGCAGGAGGTGTATTACCAAGATCTACTCAGTCAACTGCCAGGAGGCTCGCAAGCACCCCGGGCTAAGGAAATGGGCCAGGGTGGGCCCTTTTCAACCCCTATAGGGAACAACCCCCCATCAATCCCTCAAACAGACTTCTGTTTAACCTCAGACACTGCAGCTGCATTATCTCGAAGAGAAAAGGATTACAAAGAAGCCAGGCTGTCAAATGCCCAAAGTGAGGAACCTGAGGCACGACTGGCAGCAAACTACAGACAGAGAATACCAGATAATATCCTAGACATCCTATCCTGGAATGTGGCCAGATGGTCTCGTTGCCTCTCGGAATGCACTGATATTCCTATGCATCACAGGAACTACGATATTATTGCCTTACAGGAGACTTGGACAGATACTCCACTGTTATTGGACAGCTTCCACGACTTTAGGATAGACGCCCTCCCAGGGAAAGGCCCAGGGAGACTAAAAGGGGGGCTGGGTATACTTATTTCAACGGTCTTGGAGGTAACTTGCACAGAGCTGGCACCATGTAAAAAACTGGCAATGACAGTGCTCCTAAAGTGGGACTCCATTGAACTACTGGTCATCAATGTGTACCTTCCCCCAGGGAAGAAGAAAGCTGAGGTGGAGGGTAACTGGGCAGACTTAGAGAGGTATATCTCATCCCTGACGCTTGAACATCCAATGGCCAGAACTTTATTACTGGGTGATTTTAATGCACGCATGGGGCCAAATGATGCCAATTTAGAAAAGAAATATAAGACCTCTCTCGCTGACCCTGAGGATAAGCTAAGATGCTTCCCTCTCCCAAGAATTGCTAAGAACCAGTGCTCAAATTTTGCAGGTCTATGTCTGGCCAAACTGGCATTAAAACATCGTTTATATATTCTAAATGGAACCTCATATGGGGACTACCCAGGAGGCTTTACATATATGGCTGGCTCCAGAATCAGTACTATAGACTTTATACTGTTATGCTCCCGCCTGCTGGGATCAGTGAAGGGTTTTCAGATTTTCCCACACCTAGAGGGAAATAATTTCCCCGTTTGTGCAGGTGAGGCCTTCAGTGAACCAACTACATCTGAAAAAAACAACTCCCCATAAGTTTAACACCTGGGAACCAGACAGGTTGTAGAGCAAGATGGTCAGATTGTCTCAAAGTCAGCCAGAACATTCTTGGATAGCCAAGAGCTTCACTCTTGTCAAACCCCCTATAAATAGAACCCCGCTTGTTCTATATGAAAATTTCATTCAGGATTTAAGACCTATAGTCCAGGAAAGGCAAAACACACCTAAACCTCCAAACTATGGCTTGATAGACCCTGCCTAGCAGCAAAAATGTCTCTCGCCAAGGCCTATAGAGATTTTATGACTGCCCCAGAGCATCTAAAACAGAAAGCCCAAAATACTATTCTATCTCAGAAGAAGGCATTTAATAAAAATCTAATTGCGCAAAAAAAGAAGGGATACTCTAGAGAGCTTTGGAAGTTGCTTATACAGGGGGTCATAGAAAATAATTCTTCATTATTCTGGCACCTGACAGCGAACCGATCTTCATCCGATTACTCCCCCCTTGACACTATTACCCCTGCTAGCAAATGGGTTTCTTACTTCCAGAGTATATACAATGATGCTCACTCCCAGGCGACACAAATATCAGCAGTAGGAGAACTGCCACTGTGGCCTCCGGTCTCCCCAGAGGAGATCTGTTCGCACATAGAGCGCCTAAAGAGGAGGAAAGTGCCAGGTGAAGACGGAATTCTCCCCGGAATTTCTCAAAGACCGTAAGGACTAGTGGGCTCCTTTCCTGGCAGCCCTGTTCACTCATATCGATGAGACTGGGTGCATCCTTAAAGGCTGGGGGATGGCTGTAGTTGTTCCATTCTTCAAGAGAGGGAGGAGGGATGATCCGGCCAACCACAGGCCGATTAGTCTACTAAGTATCATTAGCAAGATTTATGCTAGGCACCTACTTGATAAATTTCTCATCTGGCTGGAACAGGAGAAGACAATCGTGCAGGAACAGGCTGGATTTAGGGAAGGCAGAAGCACAACTGAGCATTGCCTAATCCTTCAACATCTTATAGAAAAGTATAGTTTTAAGAATCCGACTTAGCTCTATGCAACATTTGTCGACTTTAAGGCAGCCTTTGATTCTTTCTCAAGGCCCCAGCTATGGGCCAAATTAGAAGCATCCTCCATAGGCAGAAGGCTCCTGTACCTTATGCATGCCCTTCATGCGCAGACGGCAATCAGAGTCAGGTGCAATAGAAATGGAGCTCTTACAGACCCTATTGAAACCTCCAAAGGAGTCAGACAGGACTGCTTGTTAGCACCTATGCTCTTCATTTACTATATTAATAATCTCATAAGCTACCTAAATTCTCCAGCCTTTCACCCCCCAAAACTGGCACTTCAAAGCATTCCTTCCTTCTTTATGCAGACGATGTTGTGATTCTATCAAGGACACCAGTTGGCATGAGAAGAGCTTTGGCTAGCTTGGCCGAATATTGCACTAGGGAGTCACTTTCAATCAATGATGAGAAAACTAAAGTGATGGCCTTTGGCAGGCACAGAAGGGATTATACCTGGTCTATAGGCGGGAAAAGAATCGAGCAAGTAAAGGCCATTAAACATCTGGGGGTATCCTTTCAGGAATCTGGACTACGTGTAGAACACCATAGGTCAGCAGCGAGTTTGGCCGAAAGATCCTCCAACAACATAGTCAAATTCTTTAGAACAAGGGGAGCATATTTTGTTCCGGCTGCCCTAAAATTATTTCAGGCGAAGTCGATTGCCCAGATGTTGTATGGAACCTTACTGGGGCCACCGTGGTCCAGTTTTGTGCCATTGGAGAGAGGCCAATCTAAGTTTCTTAGGGCAATTTTCCAACTCCCGTGTTGTGTCTCAAACTCGGATTAGGCTAGAGGTAGGCACTCTGAAGGTGGAGGCCAGGATTGCTCTTTCTTCCATTCTCCTCTGGCTGAAAGTACATTGGGCCACAGAAGGGCTCTCTCCGCTACTCCGCAGTGACAACTTTAAATCCAGGTGGTGGCAGTCAACTATAGGGAGAATCAACAACTTAGGCTTTGCCCCTGTAAGTCTGCTGGAGTTGAGCAGGGAGCGGGCAAAGCAGGAAATGAAGCAAAGGCTATTTGACACTGAACGCCAAATAGACCTCTCGAACTCCCCAGCATTTATGGCACCCGACAGGTCTAGATTTGTCCAAGCACCAGCGGAGTATTTATCCCTGCTAGAGGTGAATAAGTATAGGAGGACCTTTAGGCTGGCAAGATGTGAGCCCTACCTTCAGCAATTTAGAAGGTAGATATAAGAAGGTACTGAGATCAGAGAGACTCTAACCCTGCAAGTTGGGAGAAATAGACACTGTTGAACCTGCTTTCCTTAAGTGTCCCTTTAATGAGGAAGCTACACTAAAGTTTATAGTTCCCTCACTTAAAAAAAACTACTGCTAGCTCTGAAGAGGGAAAAACCAAGTACTTACTTTGGGAGGGGGATGCCTCAGTCACAAAGCAGGTTGCTAAATTTTGTGCATTCATTTATAAGACTTGCTCATAGAGTGGGCCTCGGAAACTTAAATGAATATTAATCTTTTAACTTCTTGCTATTTAAGGAATTTTATACTGCTATTATGAGTGGCCAGGTGCCTTATAACTTTGTATTTTATAAGAGTATATATTATTGTTGTCTGGCTGGTGCCGTATCAATAAACATTTACATTTTAATATCCTGCGAGAAGCCCAACAATGATGATTTCTCATCTAAGATTTTTTGCCAACTTTGGATTTGGGAAACTTTGACTTCTTGATTAAAATACCTTTTTTCCTGGGTGCTACTTATGTTTCCAGTTTTGGCGCTACAGCATCCGATTGAGAGCAACCTGCAGAGTTGCTACACTGGAATGATCTTAACACTAGCCCTGCTAGTATTTTCATCAGGGCTGAGCAAGAAAGGGGAAGAGATTTTTGTCTGTGTTAAAATGCCTAGTACCTTCCCCTTTCTACAAGTTTGGGGGAGTGCAACGAAAGGAGATGAAAATGTTTAGCAGTTCAGGAGCATTGCTTTGAATATGTGTTGTGTCTGCCCTCTTTGACATGAATCATGTTCATAACATGATCAGTGGTTCTCTCTCTCTCTCTCTCTCTCTCTCTCTCTCTCTCTCTCTCTCTCTCTCTGTGTGTGTGTGTGTGTGTGTGTATATATATATATATATATATATATATATATATATATATATATATATATATATATATATATAGTGTCATCAAGTTGCAGGCACCTTATAGCTACCCCGTAGGGTTTTCAAGGCAAAAGGTGAATAGAGGTGGTTTGTCATTGCCCTCCTCTGCACAGTGACCTTGGAATTCCTTGGTGGTCTCCCATCCATATGCAAACTAGAGCTGACCTGCTTAGCTTCTATGATCTGAGGAGATTGGGCTAGCCTGAGCCAGCCAGGTTATCATGGTTAGCTAGGATTACTCATGTGACCTGTCCAGAAAACACTGTCTTTATTCTGACTTCGTTTTGCCTTAGATGTTCCAGTATATATCCAAATCTAACTGACTACATAGCATAACATTTACTTTGTGATCTCTGATTTGCCAGGATCACTAAAGAAGAGGACTACCAACTCCAGGCTGGGAAATTCCTGGAGATTCTGGGGGGGGGGGGAGAGGAGAGGGCAAAGTTTGGGGAGATGAGGGACCTCAGCAGGGTATAATGCCACATAGTCCACCCTCAAAAGTAGCCATTTTCTCCAGGGGAATTGAGCTCTCTAGTTTGGAGTTCAGTTGTAATTCTTGGAGATCTCCAGGCATCACTTGGAGTGAACAAGATCTTTAAAGAGGTGAATATTCATACGTTTAAAGGTTAGGAGAAATGTTTCTGGTCACCTACATCTTCAAGCACTACATTTGACCCAGAAATCAAAATGGGCAAATCTTTGGCATAACCCTAATTTTTGAGTCCCTGGAGGAAGAAAAGCCATGAAAGTACAGACAAAAGTTAACTGGACTTTGTGTCAGCCTTGGAATATGTTTTCCTGCAGGCCCTGTCTGCAAAATATGTTCATAAATAATTTAGAAAGTCACAGGAGGCTAGGCATAATGCCTCTATTTACTACCACCAGTACACCAAGCTTTCAGGTCACAAGTAGTGGTTTCCAGCAATATGGTGTCACTCCAAGGATGGCTTGATCTCTGGCACTTTTCCTTTTCAAATTTCCATTCAGGACAAACTTCGTGATATCAAAGCAGTGGGCAGATGTTGGGAGACAACTGATATGTTTTCATGGTTGCCAGATCCCCCACTATGGCGAGTTGTCCCAGCCATTGCCCTCCAAAGCCTGAAATGATGGCAGGAGAAAACTGGGAGAAAATGGCGATGTGCACTGGCATTGCGCTGGCATGCTGATGTCACTTCCGACAAAAACCGGAAGTCATATCACAGGGGGAGATCTCTAGGATTTACCAAAAACTCTATGGTTAAACTTAGTAGTTTTGTGAAACCTAGAGCATACCCCCCACATCATGACATTACTTCCAGTTTTTGTGGAATTGACATCAGCATGCTGGTGTAAGGCTGGTGGACTTGTCACTAACCCCCAAATGCTCCCAGGAATTGGAGGTTGTGGCCTGGCAATGTTACATGTTTCATCACAAGACAAATATTAAAAGCCTCATGCCTTCTTAGGAATAAACTAGACAGATACTTTGGGTGAGGGGGAAATAGGTTCTGTGTTTGCTGATTTATGCACTGAAGTTTGTCTCTTCCCTGAAAACTGGGATTGTACAGCAGTAATATTTAGATATTGCAGCAAATTGGGATAGATTCAAGGCTTCCCAGCTCAGGAAATGTTCGGTTGAGATGCACGTAAGGGGAGGAGAAAGGACGGGAGTATGGGTGCACAAAACTTGGATAAATGTGATTTCTGAATACAACTTTCATCTGATTTCATGGCAGAATGCTAGCAGAAGCATTCTCATTTCTTATTTAATATACAAGACAAACATACATTAAAAATGCTTGATGAGCAAAAATCATCCTCATTCATATGAGCCTGGGTTTAAGTCTTTAAGTGTGTGTACTTGGATCCCTTTTAGTTCCACTTTGAAGCAATTTCAGTGGGACTGGGAGCGCACAATTTGCTCTTGGATCTATTGAAGAATAATTTACCAAGAAGCTGTGGTAAAAACATGTGATTGCTTTTTATATTTTAGAATAAATCAGATATACAGATGCTTTTGGGATCCAAAATGCAATTGTGGGGAGGAAACAATCTTTCTATATGGCACCCATAGATTTTGTAGGCTTCCTCTGTCATAACTCTAGTCAGGTTTTTTGGGCTTCCATCTGGAACTGGGATTATTTTTCATTTAGCCAAAATTCTGAATGAATTAATGAGAAATACATACATCTGAGGGCAGCCCTTCAGCACTCTGGAACATGAGGCAATTTAATGTAAGAGGTGTGAAGCCTCATTAGAAATGACCTATATAAATTCTGGAGTTGTTGCGTGATGCTGCCAGGTCTGTCTCAAGATTACCACACCATTATCATGAGCTTCTGTTGCCTTAACATCCCACTTGTAAAAAAGATTTCCAGGCTGGGCAGGCCAAATTTCACTGAAATTATATTAGCTCCTCTAAAAAGAAATATACAAGGAACTTGTGTGTACATATCTGTGCGCGCGTGCACATATGCACGCACACATCCTTCCTGCTGAAACAACATTAAAATTCTACAGCAAAAATTCTACAGCAAAAATTCTACTTTAAAAAAAAATGGGCAAAACCCTTCAATTTCAGAATTTTACAATGATTTTATGGTCAAAACGTTCTCTTATAGGTTTTTATTACTTCAGCATTTTTTCAGTTGTTTAAAAGTACAGAAATTCTTGTTATCCAAGCAATTTACAAATACTGGTTCGTAAGACTTTCGAATTATAAATATTGGGAATAATTTTATAAGTATTGGTGTATGGTAAGCTCCATCCAGAATATAATAGAAACAGATTTCAAAGCAACGCTACTGAACGGTTACAAAAGGAGAATTCAAAATATAAGAAAAATTTGTCAAAAAGGTATTTTTGTTTACCGGATATTTAAATATTTTAAAAAATCTGAGCTTAACGATTTCAAATATATTCAGTGTTAAAAATCAGAGGTTCATTTCTCGCTACTCTCAGCATTATACTGCTGGCTGCCTTCAAGGCAACAATAAGTGTTAATGACATTTACCCTTTCTAATAAGAGTCATTCACACTTCACTGTTATTCCTTGTTATTACTTAGGACAGGCACGAGCACCTCACTGAAACATCAGTGCTACAAGGAAAAAGCCCCCCCCCCATCCCTTAGACTTCAAGAAAAAGCACTAAATCAATGGATGCTAGACAGATGTCAAGTCTGATTCTCTGGGGCCCTCTATGGTGTTTTAAAGTCTGTAAAGTCCTAAGTTTCACAAGTGCCTATAGCCTGTCCATTGACAAACCACTAATAAACTGTTTTCCAACTTTAAGGATTCCATACGTAGTTCGGGAAAAGCCAAAGCCCATTCAGCTGTCTTAATACAGTCATTCAGAATGGACATGTACTTGAAAATCCTGTCACTTTCATGGCTATACTGGTTTTATATGGCTAGGCCTTAATACAAAGGTGGCTCGGCTCACACATGACAATGGCATTGGCTGTAAATTTTACCTCCCACCTATCCAATAGCAAAAGAGTCAAATTGCCTCAGAGCACTTCCAGATGCTTTCTTCCCGTCATGCTCCCCTTTGGATTCTGTAAACCAGGGATCCCCAATATGGTGCCCGTGGGTGCCACGGTGCCCACTAACACCTTTCCTGGTGCCCGCTGAGTGCTTTTAGAAAGTGGGAGAGGCCAGGTAAAGTTTTGTCCACCAAGGCTTCTGATCGGCCTTTGGAGATTTGATTGGCTGTGCAGATTTTTTAAAGTGTTGCTTTGGCAGCAGCTGCCACCACAGCACAAGGACGGTGCGACAGAATGCAAGCTGTGGCAGCCACTTTGTGGCTGGCTCTGCCTCCTGCAGCAGCCATTTTGTAGCTGCACCCACCACCACACGGTATCAGAATTCCAAAGGTGCTCACAGGCTCAACAAGGTTGAGGACCCCAGCTGTAAACATAGCTGGCAATGTGGAAAAAGAGACAGGCATTTCTTCCCAAAGGATTACTATGTCCTAGCTTTTGGAGGCCGGCATACCGTTTGTTGTGCACATGTCATGGGTTGCCGCAATCCCATTACAGTTCCCACTAGCAATGTCAAAGGCACAAGAGGACAATCTCCAAGGTACATGAACTGGATATCCTCCTCAGTCTCAGTATAATTCATATCTCATCAATAACTTAACTGAGTTCGCTTGGGAGAACTAATGATATCCCAGTGCCAGCAAGACAAGGCTACAGACTCTGCCAAACACTAGTCTTACAATGTAATTTTTATTTTTTTTAATTAACCAAATTCATATACCCATGAATGTTTGAATGGAATTTATAGAGTTGATTATACTCTTACAAGGTTTGACATCAAATCCTGCTTTGTTTACACAGGTTTATAGTTCTGTTTGTCATGTCACACTCGATGGCCACAGTCACACCTACAGCTGCACAAAGTAGTATAATAAAATGTTCCTTGTTATGTTTTATGAGTTTGTGATTTTTCATCAGCTGCTTCAGTATATACACTGATATACAAACTCAGGTTTTGGCATGTAAACAGCTTTGCAGTTTAATATTTAAAAGAAAATGCATATGGTTTTCGCTTATCCTGGAAATACTTTCAGTAGTAAGTATTTCTAACAGAATCTGTGCTTCCATAGCTGTAGTGTGCTGACTTAGGGTACACCTACACCTTCCACATTCAGGAAAAAACTGGACAAAGAGTCATAGTGTCACAAAGTCCAAAAGTTGAAAGGGGCTTTATGGGCCATTTAGTCTAACACCCTGCTCAGTTACGGAAATCCAAAGCTAAAATACTCTCAGCAGCTGGCATGAAGAAGTATCTGCTTGAAGATCTCTACAGAGCAAGAACCCCCCCCTCCCTGGTATCTGGATCTTCTGTCAAACTGAAATGAGAACATAAAGAGGTCTCCTGCTGGATCAGATCAGGGGATCATCTGCTTCAACATCCTGTTTCATACAGTAGCCAACCAGTTGCCCTGGAGGGCAGACAGGGGAATACAGGCCAAACCTTTCACATGATGAATATCTCTCCTAGCATGGGGATTCAGAGGTTTGCTGCTTCTGCTAGGGAGGTTTCCTTTAGTCACCATGGCTCATAGACATTGATAGACCTATAATGTGTCTAATTCCCACTTAAAGCTATCTATGCTCATGGCCATCATTGTATCGATAATTTAATTATTCATTGAGTAAAGAAGTACTTTCTTTTATCTGTCTTGAACTTATTATCCATCCACTTCATTGCCCTCAAGTTCTAGTATTATGGGGGAGGGACAAAAATTTCTATCCACTTTTTCCACCCCATGCATAATTTGGTAAATGTCTACCATATCCTGCCTTAGCCATCTTTCCCCCCCTAAACTGAGAAGTTCCAGCCTGTTTAGCCAATTTAGCCAGTGCAAGTGGCACTAACGCCAGCAAAGGGGTCACACTGGCTCAAAACCCCTTTTGCCCTCCTCGTCAGGATTGCTCTGCCCAAGTGCAATACCATGAAGTGTTACTCTAGTTTTCAATAGTCTTAGTTTGTTTGGTTTCAATGGCTTACACTAGAGTAACTCTGGATTACACTGTATATGTTGTAATGGCTATTGGCTTTAGACAAATTCATGGAAGATAAATCTATCAATAGTAGTTAGCCATGATAAATTGAGTCTCCATGTTCAAAGGCAATAAATACATCTCTGAATACCAGTTGTTATGGGCAGGGGTGTTGCCATCATGTGGGCCTCCAGGATGCATTTCTCTGGCTGCTGCTAAGATATTCAATTAAGCAGAGGCTTGGCTCATCCTGCAGGGAACTGCTTATGTTCTTAGGAAAAGCTGATTGATGTTCACAATGTTCTTAGACTTTGCAAAAATAGAAGCTTGATGGGAACAAAGGTGTACAACCAAAAGCGTTCATTAGTCTCTATTATAAACACTAATCTGTATTTGTGTAGTATTCTGGCACAATAACATTTCCTTTATTTACATCCTCATTCTCCAACCATACACTGCATTTATTAAGAAAACAAACAAAACTTTATAAATTAGCAAACTACAAGTTTTGTTTCAGATTTTACTCAGTTTATAATTCGCAACATTTTCACACACATCCATTAGTAATACTGTGTTCCCCAAGTTACACATGCATAAAATTAGAGAACTGAAATAATAGGCATACTTGCCTCGGTCACTTACCATATCCCTTCATTTGCCCAGCAACACTACCTACGGCCAACTGCTAACCAAATCAATATGTGGTATGGCTTTTTAACAGCTGTTCCAGTTTGCCTTGATGATTATCCTATTTTAGCCGAAAGAATATTCAGTACAGTGTTGCTGAGTACAACAATGGTAAAACTGATGCCTCGAAGGCTATAATATGCTTGAACTTTACCAGATACATTGACCTCTACTCTAACTGTATTATGGAGCCTTTACACCATTCATCTATGGGCTTCACAGCATGGCTGTTTATAATGCTTTATATATAAAATGCCTTTTAGATGTTGTAACAGGAATCTGGGAGACACTTTCAAACGGGCTTATCCCACAGCACTGTTGAACTATCACATGGACAGGAAAATTGTATGAGTTCTGACCATTACCTCTGATGCCAAACCGAGGGCCTTTAAAAGTCACAGTGGCACTGTAGATTAACTTGACAAGAAACTTCTAAACGGCATTTCAATTCTATTGAGAAAAAAAGCCCACAGTTTTTTGTGGCACTTTAAAAACTAACCAATTTATTGTGGCGTAAGGTTTCACAGGCTGGAACCCCCTTTAGCAGAGTCAGAAAGAGTTCCAGTCTGTGAAAACCACTAGAAACAAGAATCTTCATCACATTATTTTGTTTTTTGTTGTTGATTTTCTTGTAGCTGAAATAGGATCATTCCAAGGGATAATTAAACTGGCCTGTTTCTGCGACACTTGCTCACCACAACGAGCCTTAGTTTTCAAAAGCTTTTGTCTTGATTTTCTATATATTTGAAAACAAATGCATGTTTTAAGCTCTGTGTAGAAATTCAGTCTACCTATCAGGATGCTAGCCATTTTATTCACCTTTTAAACAACATTATTCAGACCCCAGGAATTTACACTTTAATGCATAAGCACACATGGCATCATTTAAGAAAGAAATGTACATCTGTGAGTGCAAGGCACAGACCTGAATCTAAAGCATATGTGGAGGCAGATATTCATTGGGAGGGGGGAGGCAACAACAATCTCTATATTGGATTAAAATGTTACATTTAGGCAACTATAGCTCATTAAATCCTTAAAAACAAATTAAAAATCTTTTAGAAAAGTGCCCTTTGCTATAGCTTTTGTATGATTTTATATAATAAGGCTTTATATAAGCTGAGAGATAGGATTTGAAGTAAGGTTGGAATGAGAAAAGATAAAGGAAAGATTCTTAGAATAAATCTACTACTTGGGTCTCTCTACAAAACTTGCACCCTGATCCTGAAAATATTCATTTGGAATTAAATTCCACTGACTTCAGTGGAACTTGCCTCCATATTTTCTCAACCGTAGAGTACGCTAGCTGGAACTCTTCCAGAACTTAAAACAGATCGTGATACCTAGACTATAAATCCAACATGAAACACAGAAGATTTTTGGTCATACTCTTGATACCCTCTCTTTTGATACCACCAGCTAATATGCACTGCCCCTGTTTTTCTTTTAAATGGGTCCATTTTAAAAATGCAGGTAGTGAGCACATCTGTACACTAGCATTTGGATCATCTCCTCTAGAGGTTAACAGTACAATCCTAAGCAAAGTTACATCCTTCTAAGCCCGTCAGCTTTAATGGGTTTAGAAGGGTGTGATTCTGCTTAGGATTGCACTGCCTATCTCTGAGCAAGGAACAAAGGTAGTGTATGTGTGTGTGTTGCCAACCTTCAGGTGGGGCCTGGAGAACTCCTGAACTTACAGTGGTTACCCAGATGACAGAGAACAGTTCCCCTGGAGAAAATGCCTGCATTGGAGTGTGGATTCTATGGCATATACCACTGAGGTGCTGCCCCTCCCCAAACACCCAGAATCTCCAGGAAGCCTGGAGTATGCAACCCAGCCTGTGTTTGCACTCCTATGAATGCAAAAATGCCAGTATACTACGCTTCTTCTGACTGACCTAGTTGCCTATCTAAATTGACGGCAACAGTTTTTTCTTTAAAAAAGACACTTAAGTGTGTTTTAAGTATGTTTAATCTCAGCTGCAACTCAAACACATCCAGCAACATTTATCCAGCCAAAGTATAGTCGGCCTTCAGTTATTTATGCTGCGAATGCAGGGGTGCCTCAGGCACTGATCCTTGATGGTAGAATAAGGAGTGACACATGCACATGAGTGTCCCCTATTTTTAACTGTGAAATGGTTTGGGGCTCACATTCAGAACAGTATTCTAGAAACCCAACTTTTATGTTTGTATTGATTTTTCTGAAGGGACAGGGAACAAATATATGCATTTATATATATGTGTGTGTCACTTTTCTTGTTTCTTGAGGTGGGAGGGGGGTATATATATATATCCCCCACACGCCTCAAGAAACAAGAAAAAGTGACAATTAATAAAGGAAAGTAACAAACTTTCATTAAAGCGTCTAAGGGCCAAATCAGATGAGACTTGAAAGATCTCTATATAGGAAAGATTTGTGTGTTGGATCTTCCACAGATTTTAAAAAGATAATTAGCAGCCCCAGGCAGCTGCTTTGAAGATCGGGGAAGGGTTGCTGGGCGAGAGGTTGTTCAAACCTTTCTTCCCATGCCTCTTCCATGATTTAAGGCTTCTACTCGCTCTGCCAGCAGCAGGGAAGAGGATACACATCCAAGCACCTGAACTTGTCTTTTCACCTGCACAGGGTGAACCACAATTTTGGGAGGATGTTCTAATTCAATAAAGGAACGAGGGAGGAAAGAGTTTCAAAATTCCCTATCTAGCAATCCTTCACCAATCTTTTCTTCAACGTAGCTACCAAAAACAATCCTGTACAAAGACTGTCCTCCTCTACTCTGTTCTGCCCCTATGGCTGTCACAAACAAATCAGTTTGCTCACAAGGGGAACGGACCTGCTTAACGAGCTTCCATGTTTCTTTGTCTCCCTCATCACCTCATGCAGTGCACTAAGATGAAGACAACTAACTTCAATAAGGTTATGTTTTCTGAATGTGGGTGCCTTAACAAACTGCAGCTTGAATTTTCTGAGTGAATTTCTTGCTTGGGAAGAGGTAAATAAAAGTTGACCAGCCAGGAGACAGAGCTTAATGTAGGAACTTTAAGGACAGCAACAATACAGTTGCAATTTTACACATGACCAAAGAAGCCATTCTAAATCCTCCCCACCTTGTAATAATGAGTCTTTGGGCCAATCTGGCAAAAAGAAAAAAAAAACAGGTTTGCCTCCTCCCCCAGCCCCCGGTAACCAGGATTCTTAACCACTGGGTAAGCTACATGAAGCACCCTGCTGGACTGCCTCTCCCGGTATACCCCCCCCCCAAAGAGTCTTCGCTCAGCTGGTGAAAATCTACTGGTGATCCCTGGCCCAAAAAGTATTCAGCTGTCCTCGACCAGGGCCAGAGCCTTCTTGGCTCTGACTCTGGCCTGGTGGAATGCAATGCCCAGTGAAGTTCGGGACTTAAAGCAATTCCACATGGTTGTAAAACTGAACTATTCCGCCAAGCATATGGTTGAGGACAGCAATGGGTTTTCCATCTGACTGACCTCCCTTTCCTCTCCTGTCTTCACCTCCGCTGTTCCCACAAACGGAAAAAGTGTAATTGCTGCTTATGCTATCGTTATATGTTATTGTTCTATGGAAGCACTGGTTGCTGCTATCATTAAGCCTGGCTTGACCAGGAAAGGGCAGCATAAATCCAATCCAATCAGTCAATCAATGAGGAGAATGAGGAGATATAAATCCAATCAATCAATCAATGAGGAGAATGAGGAGAAGGGAAAGGGCTTAGGAGTCCAACAATTAACCATGAAATGCCTGTCAGAACAAACTACAGTTTGAGCGCAATCCTGAAGGGGGGTTAGATCTGCAGCAGCTGGGAGGGGAGGAGCCACGCTGCCTCCTCAGAGGCTTCCCGGTCGCTGTGGAGGGAAAAAAACATTTTTAAAAATTAAAAAAGGGAAAGGTGGGGAAATGCCACATTGAAACCAACCTAAAAAAGGTGGTGCAGCCCCACTGCTGGTCAAGGAAGCATTCCTGGAGCAAAAGGGCTGTGGAGGCTGCCTAAAGGCACCTCCACCTCCGGGGAACACCCTGGGAATGCCCCCCCATGTGGCGCAGGCTTTCCCTTCCAGGAAAGCCCTACTGGCTTGGCTTTGCTAGCTCTCAGATGCCAGCGTGTTTGCCCCGTGCCAGCGTAGATGCCACCTTATTCTGTGATAAAGTGGCACCTACACCGGTGCAGGGTCAAGCCGGCTCCAAAGAATTTCAGCCCCCTCTTCAGGAATGGGCTGCCTATCTTTGACATTTAAATTAATCTGGGCTATGTGATGCCAGCCAAATGCACAATCACTCCTGCATTCAGTTGCTAACTGGTTCCTGTAACATTTGAAGGAGAACTAATAGCTGTTTCTACAACTAGCACATATCCCCTGTGCAAGTGCCCCTTCTAATGGTTATAGAATCACCATCAGCTAAATGTATAGTATCTAAAGTAGCTCTGATTTATAATTTAAACATTAAAATCATATTGACAATTACAGTGTTGAATACCAATATTATTTGGTTATTCTACTTCAACCACTCTCCTTAGTAAAAAGGCTTACAAATTTGGAAATCGTGGTGTTTTGCAATTTAGATAATTTACACAGTTATAAAATCATGCTTATATGACTAAATTAGAGCTGTAGCTTTCATATCAGCTTAAGAGCGGAGTGCAAAGCATTTCTTTTTAAGAACATGAATGGAATATTTTTCAACATCCATGACTACAATGAAATTATAACGGAAGCCAGAGAACATGCTACTTATATACTATATACTATTTCCCAAGTGTGCCCTCTATCTGCAGATATGTAAATCCATGGATCCTGATGGCCACACTTTTCCAAAACAGATTTTTCTACAAACTTGGCAGACCCCCTAGGTTTGCAGAAAAAAATTAAATCTTTAAAAATATATACCGGGGGGGTTAATCCCCCCAAAAGTAAAATTATGTATGTGCATGCAAGAGGGAGAGAGAAGAGAAAGAAGGGGGATTGGCTTGGGGGCAGAGAAAGAGAAAGAGGGAGGGATTGGCTTGGGGAGAGAGAAAGAAGAAATGGTCTGAGGGAGGGGGAAACAAAGAAGAGGGGGAGATTGGGAAGAGAAAGAGAGGGGCAGACTGAGAAGGGGGAGAAATGCAGACATTTTCTGAGAAGGGCTGGGGTAAGAGAGGGGCAGATTGACATACAAGGGATGAGGGGAGAAACAGGGGTAAGAGAGGGTTGCTAGAGAAGGGTGGGGTAGGAAGAGAGGAGAAAACTTACATAGAAGGGGTGAGGGGAGAAGGGGTTGAGGGAAGATTGATAGATAAGCAGTGGGTGCAGAAAGAGACAAGAGGGAACTTTGACAGAGAAGGGGGGAGAGGGAAGGAAGCAAAGGCAGGGGAATGCCACCTCCCCGCAAGTTTCTTGCGGGTCCTCACTTGTCTATATACTAATAGCGAAGTCTGCCAAATCTGAGGACACTTCAGTGACTGGTGCTGTGAATGGGCAAGACAGACCTTTCTACAAATCTGAACAATGCCCCAGGTTTGCAGAAATAAGCAAAATCTTAAAAAAAAAAAAAAAAAAAACACAACCCACCATTGTGGGGATTAAACCCCCCCAATGATAAAAGAAGCACCTGTAACTTTATGCAACAGATTCCCTCAGTGGTTGTTGCTAGTAATCACATTATTCCAGGCTGAGTTTCTGTGAGTAAAAAGGCAGGGGGAGAGGCAGGGTCCTTTTCAGGCCTATTTTGGTCTTTGAGAGAATACTCATTGGGCCAGGCCTGACTAAGATTACAAGCTCCAAATTGGGAAATTCCTGGAAATTTTGTGTTGGAGTCTGGGGAAGGCAGGGTTTGGGGAGGAGAGAGGCCTCAGTTGAATATAATGCCATAGAGTCCACCCTCCAAAGCAGCCATTTTCTCCTGGGGGACAGATGTCTGGAATTCAGTTGTAATTCTGGGAGATGTCCAGGTCCCACCCATAGATTAGCAACCCTAGGCCTGAAAGCAACCTCTCGATGACTTGATACCACCCAGCTGGCATGACTCAACTAGGCCTGGGTGGGAAGCTTAAGACAAAGGCACAAATAAAGGTAGGTTGGCTGTTGAGTGGGAAGAAGATAGCATTGCCAACTCCAGGTTAGGAAATTCCAGAAGATGTGAAAGGTGGATCTTGGGGGGGAGTTAAGGAGGGGAGGGACCTCAGAAGGTATAATGCCCTAGACTCCACTCTCCAAAGCAGCAATTTCCACCAGGGAATCTGGGGTTGCCAACCTTCACATAGGAACTGGAGATCCCCTGGAATTACAACTGATCTGCAGATGACAGAGATCAGTTCCCCTGAAGAAAATGGCTGCTTTGCAGGGTGGACTCTATGTCATTATACCCTGTTGAGGTTACTTCCCTCACTAAATCTCACCTCCCAAGGCTCTACCCCCAAATCTCCAGGAATTTCCCAACCTGGAGCAGGCAGCCCTAACTGAAGAGAAGGAAGCAGGAAAAGGGGAGAGTCTATGGAGGCTTTCAGGAAAGGAAAGGAGGAAATATAGGGAAGGGGAAAATAACATACCCCCCACAAGTCCTAGCAGATTGCCACTTTTATATTCTAGTAGCATGAAGATAATAACTGTATATAATTTTTTGCTAACAATGCAGAACCCAGTAAAGAACTGGTAAAGAAACTGCATATATTAATTTAAAATATCTATTTATTAAAAATCATGAAATATTGAAAGATAAACTTGAAAAGTCTTTACACACTATTAATCACACAAAGTGAACAATAATGCATTTAATCTCTCGTGTTTCATTATTGAACTATATTTGATTTCACAGCACTCTCTAGGACTTTTAGGATTAGGAACTTTAGCTGCTCAGAACAGGAGTACCGAGATCCCCAGAAGCCTATTAAGCCAGCTATATGCTCCCCTCTCAATCCCTGCCGTGCTATAAAAACATACCCAAAAAATGTGATGATGAACTACTCTTCGTGTCACTTAAGATGGCCAAAACTTCCAGTAACACTTCTCCACAAACACTCAACCCAATTATACACAATGTATGCAAGCCATCTTACATAATAAAAGAGAGACAAAAGATAGTGCCTACTGGCCCTGGAGTGAAGTTATTAAACAAATTCATGCCCCTAGGCCACTTCCTACCTGAAGGATGTAGCCCCGAACATAGTCTCGAAGTGTCCAGCCCAAACCATGCAGGATGTGCAGCACTTCTTCCTGCTTCAATACACTGAAGAGTCGATCTAGCAATATCTTCAGTCTCACTGGCACGGCCTGGGTACCATAGAGCATCAGGCTGCTGATATCAAACACTACATTGGATTGTACAATCTCCACTTGAGTTGGATGGTACAGATGCTGGGTGCTAAGTTTGTCCAAAGCTGAGATAGAGAAACAAGAAGCATAAAATACATTGAGTCTAAAAATGTATTCCTATACAGTGGGCACAGTTGAAGTTGAATTTCTTAAAACAAGGGCAGGGAGATAACTCTACAGACAAAGCAAATAAACTGTATTATAAGCACTGAATACTAAGTTAAAATCCTAGTTGATTAGAATTCTTCCTAGACTCTTTTTTACAATTGATTGTATTAAATTGGAACACAACACCATCTGTCAGAAAAAGCTGCTAGATATTAGCTGGGTTTAAACTAATTTTTAATAGCCTAATACCTCTATCATTACAAAAGGACAATAAAGGAAAACATATTTCTACAACAATGTTCCAAGTCCAGTAGCACTTCCTCTGATATTTCTGCAGCAGTAGCATTCACTGAGAAATTGCTAAGAATAATAAGAACTATTACTGGTCTAAGAGAAATGTAATTTTAGTTTTAACATATCATACTGAAATACAGTCTTTGAATGCATGATGTAAACTCTCTGTTATGCACACAGCAATGCAATAACCATTCCCTAGTCAAGTCCTTCTGCTTTCCCATATTTTTCAGCAGCTCCAAAACTGCCTTGACTATCTGTCATGCTCCTTTCCCAGTCTTTGTCATTTGAACACACTCTCTAAATAGCAAATTTTGCACAAGATGTCACTTCCAATGGGTGCATATTTATCTGTTTTGTCAACTAGAAGCATAATGTCAAGACACACCACTCAGGATTTCCTACCTGTGAACATGCAGCAAAAACAGACATGGGTGCATTTATGACAGGATCTACACATTTCCCTACATACTCACAGGATCTATGCATTTCCCTACATACAAGTGACTCATGAAGCCCTCAAGAACACTACTGAGCCATGTTACTTCAGAGTTTTGAGTTCTACCTATACATCATAATGAAGCAGATTGTTAATGCATTGTTGCATTTAATGCAATGAACATCCATTACGGTATTGTGGGGTGCATGTGTGTATATATAAATATATAATTTTGTCAGCCTTTAAAATAATGTTGTAGGGGGTCCTTTCCTCTCCTTCCTCTGTACTTTGGTATCTTCTTTGCTTGTGGTCACTGGAGAGTTCATGTACTCTTGATAAATTGCTTTCCTACATCCGCAGCATAAATGCCCTTATCGTTTCCCTGCTGGCTTCATTCAGCATACTTGCCCCAAGGGATATTTTGTCAAAGGGTTCTGGTTTCCTCATACTTCATTTCTTGCTACTGATTTGTCTGATCTTTCCTATTCTAGCAGTTTAGTCAACCTTGAATAAATAGGCTTTTAAAAATTAATTTAAAGTTCAGAAAAGATAAGGGATTGGCAAGCTTGGAGATTGAAGTCCTCTGTCTGCAGAGCATTCACACTGCAGAAATACAAACTGCAATATTCTGCCAAATATGCTCCACATCAATTATTTTATGTATTTAAATTTACAAGTCAGACTCAATTGCTAAGGGCCAGAGAGAACAACTTTTTAAAAACTCAAATAGAATATATAGTATTTACTTTAATATATAGATATATGAAACTGAATTAACTCTGCACACCCATAAATCTTGAACGATAGATGCCTAAATACAAATAATTGTTTAGTGTGGTTGACATAACATCCCAATTCTATGGTTAGGAGTTTGGCTAGGAGTTTGTGGTGGGTAGTTGGGCCTCTTTTTTTCACACTGTGAGCACGTGTGCTTCCTTTCCTTGTCCTCGGTGAATTCTCCCTGCCTTCCATGCCTTGCTGTGACCATGGTGTATCACTACATCTTCACGGAACATAACCAGGGTTAGCTCCACATTCTCTTGTGGGTGGTTTTGAAAATTAATTTCAAATTCTAGTTTCAACCCCTCCTTACAAGGGTTCATGCCAATGCAGAAAGTGCTACATCACAGCAAAAGCAAATCATAGATGGAGGAAGGAAATTCACATGACAGCGAGAAATGAAGGTTAGTTGCATACCAGTCTGCAAATCCCTCAAATGGACTGTCAATACGAACCAGATCATAATAATGTTTAGGCTCAGATACTAAGAAAATTCCCTGAATGCTGCTTTACATTGTTTCTCCAATATTACTCAGCACATGTTTAACCAACAGGTAGTTCTTGTACATAATGTACAACAGTCTGTCAGAACACTGTACAATTTCCTTAATTTTCTAGTTTGAAAATGCAGAGACAGAAACATAGACCAAGGTTTCTTTCAGACAGTTTTCTGGGATGATGCCAAAAGTGGTGTCAGATTTTCCTTCGGAAATGTTTCAGAGTCCATTTTAATGCTTCAGCCAGGTGTACCCAAGAGACCTTCTGAATCTTTCACACAGGACACGCAACCCTTGTCTTGAGTGCATTAGAGTCTCTAATAATTTAAGAGCACTATTTGTAAAGGTAAAGTAGTATTCCTGTTTCATTTGACCTCTGAATTTCTTGAACAGAACATGACATTCTCAACCGTTGTTGTGCATTGTGTTCTGTTTCCTGCTTGTTTACCTGTCTCTCCTAGCGGATGGCATTTTTGGTTCTTATCATCATGCATACTTCCTTTTCTACCATCCAGACACAACTTGACAGAAAACTGCCACATTCTGCATGAACTAAAATGTAAGATTTCCATCCAGATCCCAATCATATTTACTTAGAAGAAAGTTCCATCTATTCAATAGGATTTACTTAAGTATGCTTAAAGAGTTAGAAGAAAACACTAAACCTGTCAAGATGTCATTTCCAGTGACAGTCTTTATTTCCATACTTTGTCCGGAAAGCAAAATTTGTGCTATCTCAGCAAAGAACATGTGTTTTCTTAGTACAGTATTTGAATTTTTGGCCCTGCATATAAATAACCACGGACATATCAGCATTTTTTATTATTGTCAGTTCAGTGGAATTGTGTTGATAAACACCAATCTAAATTTTTTCCAGATTAAAAAAAAAGAAAGAAAATTGTAATTCAGGACTAATAGTGATATAAAAGACAGCTGAAAAACACAACCTGTCACAGTCCGCAAACGCAGACTGCTGTATAATATGGCCTCTGTGTCATGATTTTCAAATATCCAAATAGTGATATTATGAGGAAGCTGCTGAATATAATGTAACATATAATCAACTGCCACATTTCAAGTCTCTAGACAACTTAGATGGCTTCTGTAATGCATGTTGTATGGCTTGAATCCTTTCCTGTGTCTCTCTCCTTACTGCAGCTCCCTGCAGCCCCAGAAAACCACTCCAGCTCCATAAGAATTTGGGATGTGGCACAAAGAACTGCAGTGGGAAGGGGGAACTGGCAAATATTTATGACCCTTTGTTGTGTGAGTGGAAGTACCTTCCCTTGCATATGGACACCTTCAGATCCAAGCATAAAGTACATAGCAGTTCACAAATGATGAAACCAAATACCTTAATAGCTGCATTAGATGCCCAAGTGATAAAATACATCTTTCATAAAAAGAGGGCTGTGGGAAATTGCTGTTAGAAGTAACAAATGGAAGAATACTTCTTAAAATTTAGCTTTATAATTGATCATCAAAAATGGCCATACAATGGGTGACAAGTTATGAACTTCTGGATAATATATTAATCTACATAAAGGTTTAATGTCCCTCTGAAAAGGTAACCTACATGTATCACTGCCAAGAAATATTGATAAAGACAGTGAACAAACTCCCATAGATTGTAAAGAGATTTTGTATTTGATGATTCATGCAATAAAGGAGCCCTTTGGATCTGAATTCCAATGAACATATTAGCCTACAATGTATATTTGGTATCTTATGCCAAAGTTAACTTGGCAGCACACACTCCTATGCTATATTATAGCACACCAATTTTAACATCGCATTGCTTTTTCAACTGTAAGAAAAAAAAGGAGAAAGAGTTGCTTTTCGATTTATGTTTTATTGGGGTTTTGACACCTTACACAATTCAAAGGAAATTAAATACATGTTGGGCATTAAAATAATGGTAAGCGGTTTATTCGATTTATCAAGTGCCAGAAAGTGGAAAACTAGATTCTTATTTCATCCATTCCTTAGCCAGTTAGTCTTAGATGTAGCTATGCAAGACCTCTTACTGATCCAAAACAACTGCCATAGCTTTGTGCACTGAGGGAGTTCAGTGTGCACAAAAGCTCTGCCTTTGGTAAATGTATGTTTAAGAATGGTACATGTACTAACTAGCTAAGCATGTAAGTAACTTGTGATTCGGGACCATTCCATGGTCTCCTGATCAAACAGAAACCTGAAGAGGTGCACCAGACTGAACAGCTGTAGATAACTATAATTACAGAATGCAATTTGGTCATCCGTTTGGAATGGGCAGTTGTAATTTATACAGGGTTTTGTATTCCGATACGCTCTGTTTTTTTGCTATCAAGGCCAATAAAATCTGTACAATAGATCAAAAGGATAAAGATAAGAACATTCTGTTTTTCTATTGGTGGCTAAGTGATCATGCAAAGGCAAGAAATTACTCAATATCAATATCAAAACCTTTATTGGCATAAAATAAATAGGAGAGTTTACTCATTAGCAGCATCTGTCTGGCTGGTCTTTCAACAAATGCTTAAATCTCTCTCTCTCTTCCTCTTTCTCTCTCTTTCTAATGTACCTTACAGGGTTGCTTGAGGATGAAGCTGGGATGGGGTGAGATGAAAACCGTGTACACGTCTTTGAGCTTGTTAGAGGAATAATTAAATAAAATGTTATTTAAAAAATAAAAGCAGGTTAGTCTTCTACCCTTATTTCTGCAGTTAAAATGTATTTTTCTGGGGGGTGGGGGGACTCATGGAACTCCCCATAGAGTTCCATGGGCCTGCGGCATGATTTTGCAGGCGTATCTTGCTGCCTGCAAAATGGCATGTTTTTGGAGCTGAAAGAGGGTAGGAAGCTGCCTAAAGGCAGCTCTTCCCTCAGGAATGCCTTCCAGCACGCCAGCACGTGCACTTGCACTGTACATATGCCACCGGGGAGGCAGCGTGGGTGCAGGAAGCTCGCACTGGTGCATGGCACCCTGGGGCCAGCATAAGTTGCCCTGTGCCGGCCTCCATGCCACTTTGCACGGAGCAAGTGGCATGGATGCTGGCGTGGGGTCACGCTCGTTCCTATGTGGCTCCACCACCACCCTTCAGGAATGGGCTGCCAATCCTTATCTAAGAAAAGATGCTATCTAGTGATGAGTTAATGTGCTGTTATCTGGAGAAGGATATAAATGTACTCGGAAGCAAGGAATTATCCCCACCTGCCCTTTAGGTCAAATAGTAAAGAATGGGAGTTCAAACGTTTTAGATGAATATCCTGAACAAGTCAGAGCAGAAGATATGAAACTGTATCCTTTGAGTATTTCAATTTTCCCTCTCTCCTCTACTCTAATTTAAAACTTGTGGTAGGTGTGGAAAAATTGGGTTTCCAGTTATTAAAAATGTTCAAGGTGAAAGACAGAATTTTCAGATATAGCAACAGTAGACTGTTTTAGTTAGCTCTCTGGATCACATATAAAAATAAGCTAGGTTATCCTCTTTAATTTGGGCTCCAAGAGAAGGTTGGAAGCTGCATTTCTGATCTTCTAATATGCCAGATGGCACATATGAAAATTTTCACCTAGCAAAAGAATTTTAATAGTTTTTTAAAAATTAAAAGTGCATTCATATTACATGTATCAAAACACAGCAAAACTGACAAATGGCTGTCTTTCTGTGTGTAGCGCTACAGTCATTTGTTTTAATTGTGTTGCTAAAAAAATCCACTCACCACCCAGCTGAACTTACACAGAATGAAAGATTATTTTTAAAAAATTATCAACCAAATCTTCATTAATTTCCTCCTCTATGATATAATTCCAGGGGGAGAATTTAGATCGCTACTAGATTTATGTAGCCAAAAGCAGAACCACAGTTTGTTCACATATGATGCTTGCTGTCTGCAATTTTTTTTAATCCCTCTGCAAAACTTTGAACCTCATCCAGCTTTGACATGCTGCCTCTTCAGTTAATAACTATCAAGTTTCCCCTTGTCTCCTGTCTATTTTTCTTTGAGGCAATTGCGCACTCAGCACCCCGAGATAATAACACACATCTATAAGATAAAAGCAATGGCATTAATGTAATTGTCTGCTTCTTTCTCTTTAGCCTAATCTTTTTTCTTTTCAGTTTTGACTGCCTATGTGACACCTGTTTTTGTCTCCTCTGATCCTACGACAGGTTTTCCGCTGACAAGGTTTTTGCCTGACAGAGATTCTCTGCCAGACACGAATATAATAAAATATGAAGAATTGCTTGTCAGAGTTTCTGCCAATGTTCGCATGAAATAACCAAAAAAGAAAAAAAAATCCTGATTTCTTTAAGGGGCCTTGTGATGGTCGTTTTTGGCCTGTTGGGAAAACAGCATCCTTCGCCAGTTCCTCCAAGCTAAACAGGTGTTTTCTTTCATGTTTCCCCCCCTTTTCTTTTCTTTTTAATGGACTGTGGAAAACACAAGTATTGGAAAATATTTTTGTCCTTAAATTCTGCTTGCACAACAAGCAGTACAAACATATTTGAATATTATGTATATTCAGCAAAAATGTAAAAAAAAATTGTTGGAAAAATTAGTATTTTTTTCTTCTCTTTTCATGTTGGAGGTTTGCCAATCTCCAGGTGGGGCCTGGAGATCTCTGACAATTACAACTGATCTTTAGGCTACTGAGATCAGTTCTCCTGAAGAAATAGCTGATTTGGAGGTTGGACTCTGTGGCATTATACTCTGCTGAGATCTCTCCCCTTCCCAAATCCTGCCCTCCTCAGATTCCATCCCCAAATCTCTTGGAATTTCCCATCTTTGTGCTGGCAACTTGACATTTTCCTGATATTTCACGTAATAATATGTATATATGTATACAAACATCCAAACACAATATTCATATATCATACACATATACACTGTGGTTGCCAACAATCAGGAGAAAAAATTCATGTCTTTTGAAAAGAAGCTTTAATAGAAACTCTGGGAAAATAAGAAAAAAACAATGCACATAGGGTATATATATATATGGGTTGAGAGCCAGCGAGGTGTAGTGGTTAAAGTGTTGGATTAGGACCTGGGAAACCCAGGTTCAAACTTGCTGGGTGACCTTGGGACAGTCACACACTCTCAGCCCTGGCCTTGGCTTGTATTTGAATGGGAGACCTCCAAAGAATATCAGGGTCATGACATGCAGACATCTGTTCATGCAAACAGCAGAACTTCCATTCCTGCATTATATCTGTACACTAGAAATCAATCTTCCTTTTGAGTAAACTAACCAGAAGATGAATGTCCTCCCATGACCTTATTCTTCCTTAAAGATGAGGAATGTATTAATATATAAAAATGCATGTGCAAGCAGCAAAAAAATAGCAGCAAAAAAGCCATGCACTCCTGAATTACCCTATAGAAGAAGCAAGCATTGATGGCTTTTGTTCATGCAGGCTGAATATGCAGCATACTTGCAGACAGATAACCATGAAATATCCAGTGTACACTGCTGGATAAATCAATAGTGATTTCAAGCATTGAAATTAGAGAAATATAAGTTAATTAAGATAGTTTTATAGATCACCCTTTTGTAACTGACACTAGCCACGCTGATATACAGTCAATAAGATATGACGATACTCTGGTCATGATCATCCTTTTTAATCACTCTTCCTTTGTGCCCAGCAACTAAACAGGACACTTGTGCACAATTGTCATAAAATTCATCTGCTGTGACCATTTCACACTTTGGCTCCAGATACTCCAGTAAATTTGACTGCAGTCAATTAAACTGTAATTAGAGAAATCTTTAGCATTGTTAAGGGTACAATCCAGAATCCACTTCCTATTTCTGAAATCCAATCGGGAAAAGAATAATTAAGAAACCTTGGGGGGTCTGCTAAGCTGATCTGGGATAAATTCCTTTGTAAAAATAATATAGATATAGCCAAAGAAAATTTCCTAGTTAACAGAGAAAGCACTGTTCTCTCCCACCCAACAGATTTTGGATACGCAACACGGAAAAGGAGAAGTAAAGTTATGAACCAAAGCCAGTATAACATCTAAAAGAAATATGACATTTTATAGTTATAATCGAATACTTCTGTTTTAATTTTATGGTGTTATATTTCAATATAGCAATAGCGTTTGTTCCACTTATAACACTTTTCATTTGTATTCTGCTTAACCTGGTGCACTCTGCTTAATTAAGATGTTCCTATAAACAATTAAGCTTCCTGTAGGATCATTAGCAAGATGTAAAACTTTATGATGTAATAAAATACAATAAAATGATAAAGTTGCAGCATTTCATGTGCAGAAGCATAAGGTACTCTTAGAAGCAAATCAGGTGCTGCCTTTGCCAAAAAGACAGGGATTTTCAAAGTAATTTATATTAGTTGCCTATGAAGTGAACAAGATACTTTTCTCTAAAATTCTGCAGGGTAAATTATTAGAATTGTACAATAGTCAGCTCAAACCAGACTGAAGCTCCTTATTTATTTATTGTCGAATTATTAACTTCATTTATACTTGACCTTTCTTCCCAATGGGGGTGGGGAATCTTACATTGTTCTTCTAGCCTCCATTTTATCCTCACAACTACTATGTGAAGTGGGTTAGGCGGAACATGTGTGACTGGGCCAAAGCCACCCAATGAGCTTCCATGGTAGAGTGGGGATTTGAACTTGGGTCTCAGCTTGACACTCTAACCACTGCATCACATTGGCTCTCTTTTAACTTTCAAAGTCTCAAACCTAGTATTCTTAACTGATTAATGTAGTTGCTTTGTATTTGTGAGTATGCTTACAGATCGTATCCACTGTGTGGGTGTTTTGTTTTGTTTTGATCCAAAGATGGAACTTGACAGTCATTTGTAAGGGAATAAAGAATAAATATTCTTCCCAGTTACAATTAATAATAAGTTGCCTTCGAATTTAGAAGTTATTAATACAATTGTATCATTGTATTATAATGTTATATAATAATTTCATCATTATAATATTATAGTAGTTCCTGAAGAAGACCTAAAAAAAAGGTTGAAACAGGATGATAAAATAACCGGACCCCTGTAAAGCAAGAACCGCACCCCAATACACAGCGGAAGATCAGAACCTCAAAGCTACAGACACTAGGAGCCACTTACGCAGAACTTCAACGCGCGTTATTTTACGTTGTGCTCTAGTGTTCTATTTACTGTCAATGTTAACAGTCCTTTACATCTGTAACTTTGTGATTTATGGTGGGGCAACAATGTATGTTCCCAAGAATATGATATGAATTACAATATCATTTTTCTATCTTATGTTGCTTTATGTGCATATTAATACATTTTAAGGCTTCACAAGACTGCTGGTTTATTTCTGTAATAAGGAAAAATTGGCAGATGTTAATCTTCTTTCCTCTCATAAATTTGGAGGGCAAATGGGAAGTGCAAAAGATTGTTTTTGGGAAAGTCCATAGTTGACACATAGTTGGGTGTATATGTGGATGATGTAAGGCTTTTGATAAGATTCCTCCATAATATTCTTGTTGACAAATTGGGAAAATGTGATTTCGATCCTGTTACTGTTAGGTGGATCTGTAACTGGTTGACAGATCGCACCCAAAGAGTGCTTGTTAATGGTTCCTCATCCACTTGGAGAGGAGTGACCACTGGAGAGCTTCAGGGATCTGTCCTGGGCCCTGTGTTGACAAATATCTTTATAAATGATTTGGATGAAGGAATAGAGGGGATGCTTATTAAATTTGCAGATGATACTAAATTGGGAGGGGTAGCAAATACAGTAGAAGACAGAGCCAGGATACAGGATGATCTTGACAGGCTGGAGAATTGAGCTAAAACCAATAAAATGCACGTCAACACAGATAAATGTAAAGTTCTACATTTAGGTAGGAAAGATCAAATGCATAATTATAGGATGGGGGAGAATTGTCTGAGCAGTAGTGTGTACGAAAAGGATCTTGGGGTCTTAGTAGACCAAACACTGAACATGAGTCAGCAGTGTGATGCGGTGGCTAAAAAGGCAAATGTGATCTTGGGCTGCATCAACAGAAGTATAGTGTCTAGATCACGTGAAGTTCTGGTATCAATTTACTCTGCTCTGGTTAGATCTCATCTAGAGTATTGTGTTCAGTTTTGGGCACCACAATTTAAGAAAGATGTAGACAAGCTGGAACATGTCCAGAGGAGGGCATCTAGACATTAGGAAGAATTTTGTAACAGTTAGAGCGGTTCCTCAGTGGAACAGGCTTCCTCAGAAGGTGGTAAGCGCTCCTTCCCTGGAGGATTTTAAGCAGAGGCTAGATGGCCATCTGTCAGCAATGTGTACCAGAGATTGAAAGACAAGTGCACTGTTTAGAAAAGTGGTAGAGTCCATTACAGAGGAAAGGTATAATTCTGGGAAGTAATGAACTATACAAAACAAGTATTTCTATATTCTAGTCTACTACAACCTCATCAATATAAAAAAGGAAAATGAGTTAGGAATAAAAAATACAACACAGCTAAACTTTAACGTGTGTATTAGTGAGATTAAATGCTTAAAACAATGGCTATAGTTACTGCTAGTGTTTAGAACACAGATTGAATTAAAAAAATTCCTAAATCTTAACACACACACCCATAAGAAGTGGCATAAATACGGTAATTCAAGTTCAGAAAAAGTGTACTACATTTGGTCCTCCATCAAAGCTGAATTTAAACATAAACACAGTTTAGGGCATTAAATTATGAGGAGCCTCTACAAAAATTGCTAAAAACTACTAGTCTAAACTAAATTTATATATCTTAATCCACAATGTAGAAACTTAAGGAATTTTAGGTGTGGGTTGCTGGAAAGGGACTCTCTCTCTCTCTCTCTCTCTCTCTCTCTCTCTCTCTCTCTCTCTCTCTCTCTCTCTCTCTCTCTCTCTCTCTCTCTCTCTCTCTCTCTCTCTCTCTCTCTGTTTATGTAGGAGAGAAGGAAAGAGAGAGTATGAGCATGCTTTCTCTTGCAACTGATCCTTTAGTTGGGGTTTCTGAGCGCTGAAGTGTGGCACAGCATATTTACCATTTGATTAATCATTACCCAGAACAAAAGGAATTGAAGTTGACTCTGGAGACTAGCGGGCAGAAACTTACCAAAAATGGCATCCCACAATGCTGCAATGTCACTTCCAGCTGTGTAGCCAGAAGTAACATCACTATGTCTATAGTACTTAGAGTTTCAGAGAAATCCTAAAACTTCCTGCAATATGGCATCGTCACTTCCAGTTACACAGCCAGAAGTGATGTTAGACACCTTACAATGTTATTTCCATCACCCAAGTTCCCCTTGCCACCCTATCAAGTAGTGGAAAGGGACCCAAACAGAGTTGCTTGCCTCCAATCAAGAGCCCAGGGAAAGGTATTTTAATAGAAGAAAAATACTCTAGGATCAAAGATATGTAAATGAGAAGAACAGGACAAAGGTGTCAAAAACAACAAATGGTAGAAGGAAATGGAAACCAAATAAGATAACATTTGCTTTCTATTATTATTCCCATGGAAGCAAAAGAACAGTACTTTGGACCTAAGTTAGGCAAGCCAATAAGGAACAATTCAGTCAAAATTAAACACTTCTAAGTGCCATGAATTTCAACAAGAAACAAAAACAGTGTGTGTTTATCTCAACAGAACTTGTGACACAAAGAATAGAAGAGTGGTTGTTAGGCAAGTCCAGAAAATACTTTTCAACTGTTACTTTTTGGGGCAAATTTCTTTTTCCATACTCAGTAGCACTGCTCTGCACTAAATCAAAATGCTTATAAAATGCCAATGTTAACTGCTAAAAAATTTTATCCTATAACATGTCTCAAAAAATGTGCTTTTTTTCCCTTTTAAGTCCTGTCTGCCCGACTACTCCAGGCCTAGGAAATGGTTTAGCCAATTCAAACGATTTTAAAAATAAATAAATCTTACTCCAAGCTGAAAAAACACATGCCAAGTTTCTGCTGGAAGCAAATTAAAACAGTCTAGTTCTTTAAATCCCTTAAACACCAGAGATTCACTCAAGAAACAACCAATTCCTTTTTAAGAGCAGCAGTGCTAAGCATAGGCCACTATAAGCTATGCAATTGTTGGCTTGAGCATTAGAAAACACTGATGGTAGGATTACCACTATAGCAAAAGGGTGCAGGGTCAAAGCTCGATAAACTGAATGTATGCCAATAGAAACACTTACACTGCCACAAAAGGAACCCTTTGATGAATCTGTTCTTACACTGACAACCTACGTTTGCCACCTCTGAACTGAAGAAAAAAAAAACCCTCTTAAAACTTACAGGATTTTTTCTCCCTCTTTGAGTAGCAACACAGCTCAGTTGAAAGGGGAAGGGGCAGTTTCTCTTACTACAATGGTCACATGTCTTTTGTTTCTGCAGCCACAAATCCCTAAAATATTACACAACCTTTTATTAGAGGTTCTTCCCAAAGCAGCCCAGACAATTGCTTACAGACAGCTTCACAAAATCAACTTCCCTCCTCATCAGTTCCTATTAGTCCAAGAGATTTAAGTTCCAAGCCTATCTCAGAATCAGTTTGATAAAGCACGTTGTGCATTGTCAGTGGAGGTGAAGGAATTACTAAGATTGTTTTCTTCAAGCTTTGTGGCTTTTAGATTCATTCAATCAATCCATGGTTCATTTCCCCCCATTATATCTGCTTGTCCTTCCACTGTGAGAACTGTCCTTTGATTTAAAATATGATTGGTAGATAAATAGTTAGTATTTGTGAGAGGGATCCTGGATTCTGTTGCAGAACAAGTGAACAGAGTTCATGGAGGTAGCCTTCCCTTTCCCACAGCACCCCCCAAAAACCATCTGCTGAAGACTGGAGGATCCATGGAATGCATATACCAAGGCAGTTGTCGAGAAGGGCAGTAAGGAGAGGGAATAAAGTGTAATTTATTCCACTGCCTCTTGTGCAAATGGAAAGTGTACTGCATTATACCACAACTGGAAAAGGGAGGCAATTTTGCTCAATGCCTTGAAATCATAAGTTTAGCTTTCCTTCATCCTATCACACAACTCTAAAAGCACTTGACTTCCTGTCAGGTGCTTGTAGCTCAGTGGGTCTCATATTCAGTTGCTGCTAGGTCTGGTAAAGTTAAAGACTAATGTTTTAGGCCATCTTGTTGTCCAGACTTGATGGGAGTAAAAACCTGAATGAAGGAAGCATACCTGACAAGTATTTTTTGTTATGTACAAGTGTTTTCTACAGGTACAGAGTCAAAGCATTTAAAGGAGATTGAGTTTTGGAAGAGTAATCTGTAGTGCTGCTCAGTGATTTGAAATCCAGGTGTTAGATATTGCAAAGCATTAATCAGTCTGCAAGGAACACCCCCTAAAGATTTTGGAAAGTAGCTAAGCTAAACAACTCAAGTGGGCTTGCCACAGTCTGAAGGCACTAATTTATACACATATGCTTGGAATATGTCTCAGCAAAATATATCTGTATATATCACCAGTCCTGCTTTGCCACAAAATGTAAACATGGTGATTGGATTTGTTTAAAAAAAGACTAAGAAATTTACACATGTTGCAAGATACAGTTCTCAAATGTGAATTTTTATTTATCCCATACACATAACCATGTCCTAAAATTTAAGTATGGAAATCTTGAAATGAATTGGGATAGGTTGCCAAAAGACAAGGAAAAAATTCCAAAGTAACAGGATGACACAAAATGTGGAAGAGGGATCTTCAGGTCACCATGAATGGGTGCCTTGAGAAAGGATAAAATAAGGTGTCATTTCACTGCATTATCAAGCAAGATTTGGCTTAAAAACAAAACAGCTGAGAAGGATAATTATTCAAAGGAAATGAAATTTGGACTGGAAAACTACCTAAAGGCCAAAGATTATTTATTTCCTGCATTTCTGTCCCTTCCTTCTTCCAACGATCTCAGGGCAATGTACATGGTCTCCCTCTGCCTCCCTTTAATCCTCCCAATAATCCTGCATGGTAAGGCTTAGAGACAGTACTTTGACTGGGGTCACCTAGTGAGCTTCACACAGAATGGAACAGGTAATAGAAGAGGCCTCCCCAGTCTAAGTCCAACATCCTCTAAAATAGTCTACATGGATGATTGTATTGTTTGCATTTTTATTCCTTTTTATCTGAATAGTCCAACTGAGCGAGCTGTGTAAAGTTGGTGCCATTAGCTCACACAAGACTTCCCCTTTTCTTTTGTGAATTAGAAAATTGCAACTTATTTTTCAGTTCATGGAATGGAACTGTAGCCTCTTCTGAGTTTGTGACTTCAGTGTTACTCTGTTTTTTGTGTGTGTGCAAAAGTTGGCATCAGTGTTTTGCTAGAATCAACATTTGCCCTCTTCTCAGGGCTGCCTGTTTGTAGTATTTATTTCTGTATGAATCATACCACTGAACTAGCAGTTGCCCCAAATCATTGGTACCAGTCTTCTTTCTTACATATTGATTTTAAATTTGCATAAATTGTTCAACTGATGTTTATATACTACCACATCCAATTCTGGTAAATTTACATAAATATTTACATATTTAGAAGGTAAAGGAAAGAGAACGGAGCAACAGAGTATTCCCTTAAATACTTCACAATCCATTCCATCGTAAACTATGAATACTCCTGGCTCCTGCCCGCAGAGCAGGCAGCAATTGTGACAGAGTTCTCTGTTGGAAGAAGTTAGCGCTGAGTCACAACCAACCCATGGCATCACCTTCCACAGGGTGTTCCAGGCATGAGGGGATCAGAGATGGTTTGCCATTGCCTTCTACCATGTAGGAACTCCAGTCTTCCTTGGTGGTCTCCCACCCAAGTAAAGAACATGCTTAGTTCCCAAGCTCTGTCCAAACTAGGTTAATTGGGCTGCTATCTATGGGAAGGAGGAGACATAAGGTCCAAGCAGTTCTGATGCCTGTGGATATATATCTTTTACATCTCACAACTCTGGATTTAAATATCTGATTGTTCTATTTCTAACAGTGATGAGGTGACTAAGTCGGACTGAAGAGTATTACATGGCACATAATTAGAAACAAGGAAGAATATAGGACTGGCAGATAATTCCCTTACCCCTACCCCCACTTACCACAAGCATGAAGTCCCTCTACCTGTCATGTGGCCGTAAGAGAGAAATATGCATTTGTGATATGTATTAATTAAATTTAAGCACTTCTAAGTCTGGGCATCGGATCCATTTGGGGAGAGGTGGTGCCTGTGAGCTCGCTTCCCCCATTTTGGGGACTCCCTTAAGAGGTATGAGGGGTGCAGACATTCAGTGGCATGTCCAGCTTGGGAGCTGCCTGCTAGTGCTCACCACCAGGTGGTAGGGAAACCACACAGTGGCTTGTGCCCATGTAGCATCCCAGGGTTTGCCACTCCATGGTTTCCATGGAGCTATCACTGTTTCCCCCCAGCAGGCAGGATAGGGGGGATGGGGCTTTATTAGGCAACAGGTGGGTCGCCTGATGTTGGATCCATCCTCATGCTGCACCAATGCTCCTGTGGCTATGTTCAGTAACGCTGTGACCTATTTTTCCCCAATGTGGTGTATGTGTGGTCCTTCCCCCTAAACTTTGTCCCCGCATTGCCCTTGGGCTCGCAAAGATATGAGATGATTCATAGAATCATAGAATCATAGAGTTGGAAGGGGCCATGAGAGTCTAGTCCAACCTCCTGCACAATGCAGGAAATTCACAACTAATTCCCACACACACACCCAATGACCCCTACCCCATGCCCAGAAGATGGCCAAAATGCCCTCCCTCTCATGATCTGCCTAAGGTCATAGAATCAGCATTGCTGACAGATGGCCATCTAGCCCCTGCTTAAAAACCTCCAGGGAAGAAACACTTACCACCTCCCGAGGAAGCCTGTTCCACTGAGGAACCGCTCTAACTGTTAGAAAATTCTTTCTCATGCCTAGACAAAAACACTTTTGATTTAATTTCAACCGGTTGGTTCTGGTCCAACCTTCTGGGGCAACAGAAAACAACTCGTAACCATTCAGCTCATGGGGTGACTTCAGACGAATCCCTCTCAGACTAATTAATCACACAGAGTTGTTCTGATGATTCAGTGGGCAAAATCTCATTTTTCAAGGAATTGTGAGTTTTTATTTAAAAAATTAAATAAAACACATGCATAAATCTCTCCCATAGGACTTGGTGTTGCCTGCATCATGTCCAGTGTCTGTGGACTTGATATTTAGTTTCTTCTATTGAAACGCTCTCTATCCTAAATTGGTTCTTTAAGTTTTCTGGAGTTTCACAAGCAGTTAGAAGATCTGATGGAATGAACTTAAAGAACTGTTGGCTGGACCACTCCGTTAACATTGCCTTGCATTCAACGCTTTCTTTCTGCTTGTACAGTGTACTGCTTGGCACTATGTGACTCATGCAAGATGCTTAAAGCCAGAGCAACATGGTCCAAAATAGAGGAATGTACTGCACAAGAAAAAGGAATATACAGGATCCAAGCCACTATGATCAGTGTTACCTATCTAGTGGATTTCTGACAAATGGTGCAGGAGCAAAAATACTTCCCCATCCACAGCAAATTAGTTGCTTTACAGCCCATTCCTTACCTTTCAGCGGCTGGGAGCAGCATGGCCGAGGCGCCATAGCGGTGCCTCCAAACCCATTTCTCGGGCGTTGAAAGGCTTTAAAAAGCCTTTTGCTGGCTTTTTAAATTTTAAATGGGGCATTTTGCCCCAATGAGAACAGTGAGGCTGCACCTGCAAAAAAGCAGTCGCAGCAACTCAATTTTCCCCACTGGTGTGCCGGGCCTAGAGGGGACAGGAAGCTGCTTACTGGCAGCTCCACCCCCCGGCATGCCCCAGGAATGCCCCCTGGGATGCTGGCGCAGGCCTTTGCACCAGTGGGACACCGATGGAAGGCCCAGACAGTGTCCCTGGGCAGTGTTGCTGCAGCAGTGCTAGGAGACCGTCTGGGCCTTTCTGCCAGCATTGAGGCCACTCTGCGCGCCATAAGTAGCCCAGGCGCTGGCGGAGGGGGCCCCAACACCAGCGCATCCCCTTTTTGGCCTCCTAAGGACTTTTTTCCTTGGAGGTCAGGAATGGGCTGCCCAATATTAAAGTCAAACATTTCTTTCAGGCTGTTCCCTGGCCACCCTTTATGAAGGTAAACCACCATCAAGGCTTTCTATGAACCAGTGTAGGACATACCGTCATTGTGCTTTCCATACTCTGATAGATAGTCTCTAGCATGCTTGGATTTCCATCAAACTTTCTTTGGTTGCTTCTGATTAATACTGTGAGCTTCATCTTGCAGTTATTTAGCTCATCATGAATTACCACATGTCTGGGTTGTATTACTTACTTACTTACTGAAGTAAGATGCAGGGAATATAATGTTTAAGATTTGTCCCTCAGCACATGAAGCTACTATACATATTGGGGGCCACACACTGTGGTTAGGGTCTTTTAATTGTTGTTCTTCTCACTTATAATGTTACCAGGAATAAGAGTTTACCTGAAACTACCCTTACACTTACAACAGATCTTTGTTTGTTCTCTTACTGCAGTTCAAATAATGTATATAACAGTTGGTCTTGTAACATAACAATTGGTCTTGTAAAAACTCATGTATGCACTGACTCAGTAGGAGACTGACAGATTTTTGGCTTGAATGCAACAAATATAAACATCTTTTCCATCGTCTAACTATTCTGGTCACTGCATTATAGAAACTTGAATATGTTCTTTGAGATGGACACAAACAGAACATATTTTTTTCAAATGCACTTGAAGCTGGAGGTGTTGGGTCAAAAGGATTATTGCTTTTCTATTCTCTACAGAACACAAATAAGCATGCCCATACTGTGTTGTATTCCTAAACAGAGGAATTCTCTGTGCATTCCTAAACAGAGTTAACTCAATGGACATAGAAGTGTGCTAATCTATTTAGGATTGCACCGTTGATGTTGCATAGATGAACTGAAAGTAGATATACAGATGCAGCTATGTATACTATTGTAGGTTTGCACATATACACAAGGAAGTAAACTTGAGAGGGATAAAAGAAACTAAGGTAGTTCTTACCATGTGCCACCCAGCCATGTTTACACTGATCACAGGTTCTCAGGTTTATCTTTCCTGGCTGGAAACATTCACATGTGCAATTTACCAAGGTGCAGCGAATGGCCTGGAAAAACGAAAAAGAAATCAACATCTTAACAGATAAATAATAGTGGTCAGCTGAGAACACCTTAGACTGTCCAAAGTACTTCACATGCACTATCTCGATAATTCTTACAACAGCCATATAAGGTAGATCAGTTTTATTATTTTATACTGTGGATGTGAGCAAAGGCAGCAGACTAGTGACTTGCCTGAAGCCATGCAATGAATCTATAGCTTAAGAGGGATTTAAACTGGACAATTAAATTCACAGCTCTCAAATATATCAGCTCTCAAAAAAAATTTAGGCTGGCATCCAAAGGGGCCCATGAGCACATGCTTCTCTGCATATAGGTGAGGCAAATCTTATTTTGTCTTCTGGCTACATTTCCATGGATCACATCAAATGCTGCTGAGAATGGTCTTCCAAATTTCACATGAAAGGAGCATCACTAGGAGAGCCTCTGTATAGAACACTATACATAGACTATTGGATCTTGAACGTAAATATAAATATAATTCGTATTAGTTATTTAAAATAGCTCAGAGAATGGAGATGGCATGGTATAGCCTGATCCCATCAGATCTTGGATAAGAAGCAGGTCGGTACTTGGATGGGAGACCACCAAGGAAGACGCTGCAGAGAAAGGCCATGGCAAACCACCTCCGCTTCCCACTTGCCTTGATAGCTCCTTGATGGGGTCACCGTAAGCCTGTTGTAACTTGATGGCACATACCCACATTTTTAAATATCTGCTTGCTGAATAATTTTCATTTTTCATTTTGTTTACATAAAAAGTCTTGCTATTTTTTAAATGTTAAGGGAAGAGGTTGTCACGATGAGTTAATACATCACTGTCACAGAGCAATTCCAGTTATAAGGTGCATTAAGTCACCACTATCCTCCTATTAAAATGAATAAATGCATTTTCACAATGCAGACAAAAGCCCCATCTGAATTTTAAACATACGTTATGTGTTGTACAGATTTCCTAGTTTAGCCTACCAAGTGCCTGAAGGAATTTTCAGTAATGCTAGTTAATTCTTCCCATTGCAGCATGTCATGTTAGGTATAAGTAAGAATGAAGCATATACTTAAGTATACAATAATGCAGAACAAAGCCCCCCCACCCCACTTCGTCCATATGTTCTTATGTTCCTTTTTTGGAGACATAAAATGTTTAACTCGGTTAAGCATCAGAACGAAGTCTCTGGTACAATAAAAGCACCAGTATGTTGATGGAGATAGATAAAAGGACTGACTCCAGAGACACACAGAAACTTTCATTTACCTCCGTCACTTTATTCCAGGCAACAGTGTTTGCCTTTTGACAACTGACGTATTTCCTTTAAAAACATAACCCCCTTCCCCTTCTTAAAGTGAAATATAAGAATACTAGATTTAAAGACCTGTGGTATGCATAGAAAGATTACTTGGTTGGAGAAAAGATGGATAATTTCTTTAAACTATAAAGCAAATACATAAATAACGAGTATGACTTTTTATTTTATTTTTTAAGTGAAGGCCAAGACCTCAGTTTTTAAATAGCACGAAAGTTGACCTGTGCTCTTCAACCTACTACTAGTAAATTTATGGCATACATTTAGGCTTAATTTGCTCCATTTTTGAAATGGAGGGAATTATATTCATCATTCACACATTAACAATCTACTGTAACTACTGGAGATGCCAGGAAATGATCACTCTACCAATTTAGATGCAACCAGTGATTACTCAAGGGTCAGCTGGAGATGGGGAAAGGGTAGTACCTGAAACTGCAATTTGCTGAATGCTGTTCTAACTTGTGTGCAAATGCAAACCTATGCAAAAATACTAACCTACTATGCCTCAGAACACACACACATACATAGAGGTCCACATTGAACACGGTGAGACCTACTTGTAAGTAAGCATTTGTGGATCATGAGACGCCTGGAGGGATTGCAGATTTTGCATTCTAACTGAAGTTCTTTGTACCACATTTTTGGTGAAGTTAAGTCAATGGGTTTAGAAGAGTTTAAGTGCATAGGATTACCCTAACTGTTCTGTTATGTAGAATCCCTTGAACTTTAGGATTTTTTTTTCAGGGCAAGAAGAGCCATGGAGGGAACAGGATGGAAATGCCCTGGTATGCATACAGAACAGCTAACACAACCGTGTCCATTTGGCTTTTACCATTATCAATTGTCCATAGGGTTGCCAACCTCCAGGTGATACCTGGAGATCTCCCACTATTACAATTGATCTCCAGACAACCAAGACCAGTTCCCCTGGATAAAATGGCTGCTTAGGAGGGTGCTTTCTATGGCATTATACCCTGATGAGGTCCCTCCCCTTGCCAAACCCCACCACCCAGGCTCCACCTCCAAAATTTCCAGGTATTTCCCAACCCAGACCTGGCAACACTAACTGTCCCACAACTAAAATGTATGAAAGTCTATTTTCAAGGATACTGTAATATAAGCCATATTTTATCATTCTTTCTTTTGATCATCGTAGTCTAATAAAATATGGCTGCCCTTTTCTACATGATTTTTTTCACAAAAGTATCTCTTGGATTTGCCTTATGTTTCCTCTTCCCAGCAGCTGCTGTTTTATATTAGCTTCAAAAAGCATTATTAGCGGGGGGGACCCTTCTCACTATATTACACCTGACATTTAAGGGTGTCCCAACCAATATCAACTGACCAACTGTTCATTAGCAAGGTTGTAAAACATTGCCATGCCTCTAGTGATTAAAGGAATTAGTAATATGAAATATAAGAACATCTGCAAACTGCTGACCAGGCAGGAATAATATATGTGATTGTGTGCTACAAGATGAAGGGGGGGGGGGAATCTTCCAAAAGGTTCTTCTCTGTGTTCAATAGTTTATTGACTCAGTAATATATCAGGTCTCCTCTAGTCAGTAATAGTGTCTTTCTCTAATATGTTCATTAATTAATGAACTCAGTAATTAATTGCCTTGCAAAAAGATAGAAAGCAATACAGAATGGTGATTCTTGACATAACAAATGCTTAGTTTCAAATTTTATGTTTACAACATCTTTCATAGCTGAATTATGTTTACCTTATCAGAGAGGTGTGTGACAATCACACCCCACTAAAATTGTGAGGACTGCTAGAGCATCTATGTGAAAGGTTGGGAAGAATTTTCATTAATCTCCACCTACTTTATTTCTGTTCAGGAAAAGGTCACTAGGCTGGTTGTTAAAAATTAGATTCAGCCTGATATAGAGCATTCCAGTCTTGGATTAAGTTTTATTGCCTGAATTCAAAATGATCTATTTAGCTGCTTTGAGCATTTTTGGCAGGGTTGGGGCTTACTTTTTCTTTATTTTTTGTATTCACATTATTCAAAAAAGCCAATTTAAAAAGAGATTTCAGGCAACATTTTTTAAAAAAATCTGAATTATACCTCATGATTCAATCATAAAATTATTTAACATTTGAAAATGTGTATAAATTGAATTGCATTTAATGAGAACAAAGCTGCATATAAGTAAAAGTGAAACTTCTTGCTGTCCTGATTCTAAATTTACTTAAGGGTCAGTTCCACTGATTTCACTTGTATTTACTTCCAAGAAAGTATGCTTAAAATATGTCATTTTAAACACATGTATCAGTTTTATTAGGTAATGCAGATATAGATTTGTATTTTATTTATTTCTATCCTGCCCTCCATCTCCAGCCATTCTCAGTATGATAAACTATAATTTTAAATGCATGTAACAAATATAACCCAGTGCATAGCATGAACTTGCCATTCTAGAACACAGCCAGAACAAGCCATTTTATGTCACATGCATATGAAACCGACCCACAAAATGGAGGTTGATAGCCACAGGGTGAACCTGGAGATTTCCCAGAATTTCAACAGATCTCCAGATGACAGAGATGGGTTCCCCTGAAGAAAATGACTGCTTTGGGCTTTATGGACTCCAGGGATTTCCCAACCTGGAGTTTGCAACCCTTGTTCTTCCCCACTTTGTAAAGCATATTACTTTTGTTAGTAGCCACTAACTTGCAAACACAATACAATAGTTAAAACACCATTCTAGTTAAAGCCATTCTAGTGTTCTGAGGCCCTAATAAGATTAGTTAGGGATTAGTTGGATAGGGCTGCCAACTCCCTGGCTGGAAAATTCCCATAGATTTGGGGGTAGAGCCTGGAGAGGGCAGAGTTTGGGGAGAGAAGGATCTCAGCAGAGTATAATGCCGTGTAGTGCAGCATCCAAAGCTGCCATTTTTTCTGGGGGAACAGATCTCTGTAGTCTGGAACTTCTGATGACCACTACTTACAGTCAGAACTGGTGGTACGAAAGAGTAAACTGCCTCCTTCAGAGGTGTCACCTTGTTCATAAAAATGGTACCAAAAAGTAAGCAAGTTGGAGAATGTATTTAGGACAATGAAAGAAAACATGTTGAATGAAGACAATCCTATACTCATTTATCCTAGAATAAGTATCATTGAATACATTGGGACTTACATTGAACTAGGAAGTTAGTTTGTGAATTATATCATTTGTATGACTGACATGGACGTGCCCTATGTCACATTGCATTATTCTTCAACAAATGCCGACGCCAATATATATTCCAATACTAATATGAATCTGAGCCCAAGGGCTGGATGGCTTGAACTGATCCCTTCTCACCACAAAGCAGCCAAGGGCTACTTAGAGGGGAGAACTAGAGGTGCAAAATTCTGAGGGCTTTGATCAACCTGGATGTGCATGGTACTAGTAAGTCATGTTAATTGCTTTTAAAATATATTTGGGGTGAGTCTGGGATGTGTGATGGATATCCCAGTGGGAATCTTTGTCTGGTTCCCCATGGTGGTTCTCAGAAACCCTGCAGCAAACTTTTTAACTGAGGAAAGGTTCAAACGCAGTTTGTCATGTGGCATGGGGTTCTGCTGTCAACAAATCCCATTAGGCATGAGCTTGCCTTGGGCACACCTAAAATAGTGCTTCGAATCACAGTTCATGTACTAAGCATTGGAAGCAAGGGTAGAAACATTCTGAAGTACATTAAAATATTAAAAGAGAACTGTTGAACAAATGTAAAGGTTAGTTATTTTTGCTAGCAAAGCAGTGAAATTTACTGCAGATATAAATTGTATCTATATAAATTATTCCGCATTCACTTGAAACTGAAATGCAAAATCTCTTTTGTTGACTCAGTCTAGAAAACAGAAACCAAACACTTCCGCCACCCAAGGAGATATTATAGCAAAAATGTATAATGGTGTTACAGTAGAATTTAAATGCTTCTTCAGTACAATATATGCCAGAGCTCCAGAGAAACATTATGTCCTGCCATGTAAATAATCCACAAATAGTAGGATCATCAAATACAACCTCAAGATACAGACCTGACATAGCTTTTTTTATATTTCCGCCAAGATTATAAATGTCTCCAAGGAACCCTTATAACATCAATGGCAAAGTCATAATTCCATCCAAATCTACTCCTATGAAAGTCAAGTGACAGATTCACTTTTCTTTTAAAATTATTTCCACTAAAATCATGTGTTCAGAGCTTAAAATAAGCCCTCTGATTTCACTCAGCGCCAATATTTTCAGCGTCACTTCCTAGATACTTTCTCTTTATTTTTACCTTAGGGTCTAATTCAAGGTATATAAAAACACTGTCTTATATCATATTACAATATGTTAGCATTAGTGGTAATGGTATCTTTTCAATAATGGGGGCAGGGTGGGTAGTACAACGGGAATGTATGAAGTTATCCTGTATTAATTGATTAAAATGCTGATAGTGAAATGGAGAAGAATTGATGAACTGATTCTCCTGTTGATGAAATCACTCTTGTTTGTGCTGTAGTGCATGGAGGGGAGGAGGAATTGATGGACTGAGTTTGATATTGATTGATAGAAAAGCCATCGACGGTAATGGAACTCAGTAACTGGAGGTCACCTGAAGGTCACCTATTGCAACCTACTACTCTAACCTAAGGCAAATTTTCTTCAAATAGTAATTATAGGTTGGATCCAACTAGTTTTTCTTCTGGTGAAAAAGGAAGAGGTATCCTCTTTGACCACATCAAAAGACTACAATGAGAATCATGGTGCCTGCATGTAAAAAAACCATATGGGATGAGAGCTGTAGTATGGATGGGAACTGGGTGAGATTGAGCAGAAAAACTGGTGGATCCAACCCAAAATATTTTCTTCAGCTAAAGATAGATTTGGAAGATTAATCTGTTAGGGATTATTTTGTCACAGAGGCATCATGGGTAGCAAAAGGATCCAGGAGAAAAGCAAAGCGGGCAAGAGAAAAGTAAGTACAAAGAGTTGGGAGAGGGCAGATAGATGCTTCCTCCATTTGACCACCTCACCATATATCAGGATATGAAAAAGTACATTTGCTACTAAAAAGCTCACAGAATGGGAAGCTCTATGTGCACAGTTCAAATATGATGTGTGTTCAAAATTGTCCTTTAATAATACACATGGCTTAGAATGCCACAGTACACAAAGAACAAAATGGTTTTAATGTTCTAAAAGTGGCACATTTCATGTGGGGGATGAGACAGGGCTTGCCTCATTCAACTACAAAGCCAAACTCCTTCTCTCATAATGACAGAACTCAATGAAGCTGACTGAACTGAAGGAGCTGACAGAAGACAATACTTATCACACAGCATGTAGTTAACATAAAGAGTTCTCTAGCACAGGACTTGGACATGGCTTTTTAAAAGACTGAGACACATTCTCGGAAGATAGCTCTACTAGCCATAACAGTTAAATGGAACCATCCTATACAGAAGGATTACACTGAGGAAATACATTGGGATTATCTGTCACTGCTGCTCTAATTCGAGAAACAACATTTTTTCTCCCCCAAACAGCTGAATATCATTTTTGAGTAAAAAAAACCACCAATCACATTTGTCTCATCCCTTCTCTAAGCACATGGTTCTCGCTTTGTCTTTTCTATTGTCCCACCAGCTCATGAAGTGGATTAGGCCCATGACTGGCCTAAGGTCACTCAATAAACTTCATGATTTAGTGGCGATTTCAACCCAGGTTTCCTGAGCTGATCTAACACTATCCTTTATACCACACCGAAGCCCTGAAAGGTCTGAACTTCCCTATTGACTGTCAACAGTGCCAAAAACAACAGTGGTTTTGCAATCCATTTTTTTCTGCTGTCAAGTCACAGTTGACTTATGGCAACCCCATAGGGTTTTCAAGGCAAGAGACATTTGGAGGTGGTTTGCCATTTCTGCCTCCGCGTCACGACCCTGGTATTGCTTTGAGGTCTCCCATCCAAATACTAGCCAGGGTTAGGGCTGAGAGTGTGTGATGGTCCCAAAATCACCTAGCAAACCACCATGGTGTGAGTGGGGATTTGAACCTGGATTTCCCAGGGCCTAGTCTGACACCTTACCACTATACCACGCTGGCTCTCATTCCAATGTATAAGAATTGTAAAATACCTAGATAAGGTATAGTGCTGAGTAGACAATTGTCTGAGCAGACAATACTGACTTTGATGGACTAAGGGTCTGATTCGGTATAAGGCAGCTTCATGTGCTTACTTAATTTTTTTAATAACACTGATGACACAATTTGGAGGGGGGGCTATCTGCTTTACTAAATCATGTCAGGTTTGATACATAGTTTACACAATATGCTTATTTAACAGTTCATCTTAAAGCATCTACCAAGTTCTTTCCCTTATGCAAATTTTGTTTGCCAGGTAAACTGTACTCAGAAGAGTTCTGTTTTTCTAAAATAATTCAAAATACATCATGCCAATAAATGCAACGAAGATGCTTTAGAATTAATGTCAATGTTCTAGGTTAGATCTTAATGTTTGGAAAATGAAAATGATTTACTTCACTGTATCACCTCTGAGCAAACAGTTTTTACAGGTTTCCGAAAGAAATATGAACCCCTGCAATATCTATTTACCAAAGGAAAAGTGGGATGAATGCATAACACACAAGTAGTTATCCGTTTTCAAACGATGTTCAGCATATCGGGAAAAGATCTATTGTCTAACTTTTGTTCAGTCCCTTACCACAATGCATGTTCTATATATGTATGGTTAGAAACAATCCATTTGTTATAGACACAGCTTTTTTTCCACATCCTAAGCTTCACTATTAGGGCTCTGAAATATGAAATAACCACCTCTACCAGTAGACAACTGTAACTCACATGGTGCCATGCCCAACTTTCTGTTGGAATCTGGAGCCTTTGGTCTCTTATTTATTCCTCCCATTGCAATATAACATTATGTCAATGAAATAATTGGTTGGAGCAGCCACAAAGATTCTGTTTCTAGAATGAATCCTCTATATTTGGATTAAGCATAGGACCATGAGAGTTCTGTAGTGTACACTATATTACCAAGACACAAGTACAGTGTCATGTCTGCCTTTCAATTTCCATGAAAGACTAAAACCAGATTAGTCTACTTGTAATTCTATCAGAAAGAAATGCATACTAACATCTACAGTTTTGTTATATGTGTTTTAATTCTGACACACCCATGTGCATTAAAATTCTGATCAGGGATGGGTAAACAGAAGTATTCTTGGGAACCATTCTGCTAACCTATATTTCACCACATAATCTCACTCCTTCAAAGACTGCAAGGTTCTGTAATAGACTGCAAATGTATGGAACATGTACACATGGGATTTCTCCCCACATAAAAAGCACGAAGCATAAAGGGGAGCGTGCATATGACATGCCCATTCTGAGCACAACTAAGGTTTTTCCACACACAGTCAGGCTTATGTGCTTTCCCCAATGGTCCTGCAGCTGTCACTACAGTACAGTGGCAATGGGGCTTTCAGACAGCACAGTTTTTTCTGAAGTTTCCCTGCCTCAGTCCCCCAGCAGCAGCCATTCAATCACATTCACACACACACACACACACACAGTGTCACTTTTTCTTTTTCAGTTTTTTAAAAATTTGGCAATTGAATATCATTTTTTCACTATAATGTTATAACAATCTGTACATCAAAATCAATGAATTTTTAGCTTTCATTTTTTTAAAAAAGTCTCTAGCCATTTTAGTTGTGGTGATACAAAGGGAAAGATTCAGAATGGATCTATCAAATTAACCTGATATAAATAATGAAGAATAGCATGTGTAGTGGTTATGAGTTGTCCTGATGTCATTTAATAGAATAATTTTGTCTAGATGTTCAGAGAATGTTGTGCAAAATGCCCAACTCTGAACAATTTTCCTTTAAAATTTGGACAAGTTAACTTAGCAGTTCTTAAATGTGACCCCCATATTTGGCAGGCAGCCATTTTTACAGAAAGAAGAGCCACCTGACAATGGTGTGGTTTGAGGACTAAAACAATGAGATTCATTTTGCATTTCAATATTGTTTAATACTCCTGAGACATTCCTTATCCCTCCTACCTCCTCAGTATCAGTCAGAGATGCCTGGTGAGTGGTTCAGTGCACCTCTGCATTAAGTCAGCAGTTTTACATCATATTATATTAGTATTGTTTCCTACTTGTATTTATATTCACTAATATAATTTGAAAGGTGCTAATATCATTATATTTCTCTGTGGCATTCATGAAAACAATTACTAATATGATATGATGGCAAGAATACTAACAAGACATAAGATCGCTTTTGAGATAACAAGAGTTCTCCAGTTAAGAAAAACATATTGCCCAGAAATCTTTTTAAAAGCTATGCACAGCCATTCTTTAGGGACAGTTGGAAATGGCACCGTGAAATAAGGAGAAAAGTTAAAACGGCATTTGAAATCCTGTTACTCTACTAAGAAGTACTGTGATCACATCCAGATAATTTAAAGGAAGCCATTTAGATATTTCTGAGCAATGTTGTGAGTGTGATGGCATGTAATGATTCAGCATGCTTGAGCTGAAGACAGCAAGAACAGTGTTAAGGCTGTGTTTTTGCAAAACTGCTATTAAATGTACTCTATTAATAGAGCAAACATTTGCAGTATCACAAAACATGTTTGTTTTCTGTACAACAGTTAATATGTCAGAGATGCTTCAAATGCTGCCAAGCAGCTAAATACTTAGGAACGTGCATGGGAGAGCCCTGTATGGTTAGGTCAGGAATGTTCACTTGAACATCATAGTTTATGCAACTGCTACAGGGCAAACCCCAAGTATAAGTTGAGAAAACCCAATTTTTTGTGTAGATGAAGCAGCTCTTAGCCAGGGAGGTCAAGTGGAGGTATGGGTTCATGGCTCAAACTCCATATCAGTCATTTTCCACAGCCACTCTTCAGGCCACCATCTCTCATGCGCCATTTTAAAAATGGTAGTACACATATTTATACCAATCCACTTTACCAGCATATTGTTATACTGTAAGCAGAGATGAGCATATCAATAAACCCGAACTGAAAATAAACCCGAAAGCCAAAGCCAGATAGCTAATCGCCAAATCAGCCAAATCGGTATTTGGGGTTTTTTTGGGGTTTTTTTTTTTTTTTTTTGGCTTCGACTTTACCCAGGCTTTTCCCTATGGGAATTTTTTTAATGCAATGCATTCATGGGAAACTGAGTTTTCTCACGGCTCTTTGGAGAGGAAGCGGCCATTACAGACTGTGAAAAGTAGGTCTTTTTAAAATTCTCCCACAGGGGGTCCGATTTTATGGAGTCCAGAAGTGGTCACAAGTGCAAGAAAAAAGAGGGGAATAAAACCCAACCTGAAAACAGAAGCTGGGTACCCAAGGTTGGGTAGAAAGAAAATATATATATAAAAATACTGAAAATATAATTTATTAGAAGCGCTATGTAAAGATTAAAAATATTTAAAAACACTAAAATAGCACAATGGCATTTCCTAGGGTTGATATCTGTAACCACATACCCTACCAAATGTGTTTCGGCCTATTGGGCCTTCATCAGCGGTTAATTAAAACCCATGTTAAGCCTGCACACATTTACAGAAATAAATACATACATACACATACAAACAGTTCAAACCCAACCAGGCATGTGTATAGGTTGTAAAATCTATTACCAAATGCTAGGGTTCATGCAAGGAGAGCCCCTTGAAGCTACCCTGAAAATTTGGGAGCTCTACCTCCAAAGGTGCCCCCACAGGAGCTTTGGGGGGAAATCTCCATAGACTATAATGGACCTGAATTTTTCAGTAAAACTGCAAATAAAGCCAAAATACAAATTTACCAATATGGGTATTCAGCTTATTCTGGGTTTACAGAAAAAAATCGGGCCCAATAAACCCAACCTGAAATTTACGGAATTGTTTTTTTGCACAACTCTAATTGTAGGTATTCATAAAATAAAAAATAGAACAGAGCAGCACAGTTATCAGTTTAAAGTATTACTCACTACATATTCATATACTGAAATATTTCTATTATGACCTTCTATAAGTAGAAGTCTTTGACCAGTTAGTTCAAATCAATATGGACAACTGAGCACTCACCATCTCACCCTGTGGCTATGAGGCTGATTATTAACATTTTAAATAACAGTCTGACATAACCAAAGCTTCTCCTGATATGGCGATAAGTAGTGGGAACAAGATAAGCCTCTTAATTGTCTCCTGCCTTCCCTCAGATTCTAGTTTCTCCAGCTTCCCCTTCCCTTCCTTCAGTTTGTGATCTTCTTGCCCCTCAACTTCCCTTACTATTTCCAGTCAGTTTTCCAGTCCTCTCCCAGCCACACCTACCTCCTCTTGTCCAAGAGCCTATATTTAATTCTAGACAAAGAGAAAACTTCTTCTGCAGAAAATTTGTTCCTTGAGCATCCACAGCATTTATAACATTCTCCAGTTCACACCAGATCAGTAAATTGTGTGAGAGGCTTCACTGCCAGAAACACAATATCATATTGACTACTCTGAGACATCTTAGGAAACTTGGGTGGAGAGGCTGTGAAGTAAACATTGACACCTGCAAAAATGTCCCTTTTCAATATTCCAAAAAGACAGGGCATGCTTGTGTCACTGGGACATATGGAACCTGCCCTCTTTCTCATTTTAAAGTACACATTCATGCTACTGGTAGTTATAAAAAATGTACAAAATGCATTAAACTCAGATTTCATAAAAATAAACTACCTCTTATTTTGATTGATGGGTTCATCACCTACCTCTAAAAAATAATCACTGGACTTTTTTACCATTAAATTTTTATAATTAATCAGTCTTTCTAAGTGCATCCTTATTATCTTGCCAAGCTACAGAAGACCCCAATGATATAATTTTGTGCTTCCCAAGTACATTAGGTGTTGACACGGCCTCTATCTTCTAAACTTTGGCATTGAAGAGAGAGAGAGATATTCCGGTAATTCTAGAAGAGACTGTTAAAACTTTACTCTATGGTCAAGGCAGAGTGCTATTATGTGTAACTGCTTATTAAAAATAACCCTTATTTGTTCTCTCTAAAGGATTTTTTCTTTTATACATAGCTTTATCCTATAATTTTGTCCCTGTTGGGCATGCTGCCTAAATTTAAACACAAACAGTCAAGCAATGAAGAAACATTAACACATTTACTGTGAACAAAAAACTCCCAGTTGTACAGTGAAATTTTAATACATTTCAACTTATCTCTTTTACTAATGGGGAGAGTACAAACCCTGCTGGAATTCGCTCTGCAAACTGGTAATTACAGTAGACTCACTTTTTTATAATGCATATGTACAGTCAGAAAAGAACCATAACTGCCCTTTTGATGTAGGTTACAATAGAAATGTCTCTGAAAAAAAATATTATGAACATCTACAGCAAGTGTAAAGGAACACATTATTTCTTGGGAATGTGTCCTTTAACTATGCTTATGAACACAAACATACATATTAAGCATTCTGGCTTTCATATGCAAGATTCCAAGCTTTATCAGCATACACTTTATTCTTAACTTTTTTTCAAGAGCATTCAGAAAAAAAAGCTGCCACTTAGGTTTGGAGCTAGCATTTGAAATCCAGATATGAATGTGTGTGATGCAAAGATTTTCCCCCTTTCAGCTTCCTTTTGCCTGACACACATTTACATTCAGATTTGTGTCTCATGCAATGTTATCTTCAGACACGTAAAGACTGTGTTTTAACCTTTGAGAAATAAAGCCATCTAGTAAAGCTTGGACTCGTGGAATGCACTCCTGCTTGGCTCCCACTGGCTGTAATGCCTGAAGAACCATCCTGTAGCAGTCAGTATAACCCATTGCCCATACAAACCACCACCATTCTGTGCCTCCTCTACATACATCAAAAAGCTTTTGTCTGCCAGATCTCTAGACATGGCTGTATGCTTTATTCCCTTACAGTAACCTGCATACCAAGAGACTGGGAAAGAACTAGGCTGTAGATGCTTGCAAGGGAGAAGCAGAAGGGTCTTCCTTGGAATGAATGGATGACCTGTTGCAATGCTGCATGCCTAGCAAAGTACACACAGCCCAGCTACAGATGGAAGAGCACTACTGGTCTCTGTGCTGCAGCTCTGCACATTCTTGTGCACATGTGAGCAATGCAGGATTGAACTCCTCTCCTCAATGAAGAGGCTTAAACATCTGACAGGTGTAGGAAAAATTAAGAATCACATGTAAGGATTTAAAAGCACCATGTGCATATATCCAAATTACAAGGCAAAATGAAACAAAAAGGGTAAAACTGTATTATCAAAAACATTCAGACAGCATAAGGATAACTGATCTTATAATTTATGAGAATATGATTGATAATAAAGAGAAAATAAAAAGTTGGCAAAAAAAATCAGCAAAGGAAAGAATATTCAATACCACCTAATGATGACAAGACTAAGGGAACATATAGCTGCAGAGGGAGGCCAACTAAGAAGGAAGGCAGACTTTGAACAATTAATAACTACAAATACAGGACATGTATGGAAAAATGTATAAAAGGAAATGTATAAAAGGAAAAATGTATAAAATCCAATTCAATATGATACTGAAACAAAGCAGGTAAAAGACTGCATTATAAAATGAATGCAAAATTTTAGAGGAAATATACATTTGAAGCAATGGGAGGATCTATGGACTAAAGAAATTCACAGAATATCAAACAAGCGAGAATTAGTATAAAATGTTCTAAAGAGTGTATATTTCACCAAAGTTGTGGTGCCAGCTACTGGGCGAGGCCCACTTGCATTGAAGAGAACCCTCAAGGACTTGTGAGGGGGCACATCACTTTCCCCTCTATCCCTCTCTCCATACGATTTCCTCTTTCCCTCCTCCTGGGAACCCCCATATCCTCTCCCCTTTCCCTGCTTCATTCTTTCCTTTGTCATTCACCAACCTATCTTTTATCTGCCTCCCATCTTCAGCTATATTTATTTACTTCATTCATACCCCACCTTTCTCCAAAGTGGGGAGGGACTAAAGCAACGTACACCATTCTCCTCTTCTCCTTTTTTATTATTTTTATTTCTTTTTATACAAGTTTCAAATATATATTTCTTTTTCTACATACATTGTTTGTATAACGTATTCTTTTCTCATTCCCTTCCATCCCACCCATCCCCCTCCCTAACCCCTCTCCTTCTCCTTATAATTTTTAGTCTCTAAACCCCAGCCACGGGCACAAAGTCTGAATCTTCCACAAAATGTCTTTTCTTCCTTCCACTGATATCCACTCTAAATAGGTCTTCCATCTTCTTGTGATTTCCCTGTTCTTATCTTCCCATGAAGTCTTCTGTTGCATCATCTCGACGATATCCGACTGTATAAATTCAAACAGATAGTTGTGCCAGATTTCTATAGTCCATTAACTTTTATCCTTCCAACCCAGAGCTATTACTGCTTTGCTTGCTAATAACAGCCTTGAATGTGGCCTGGTCCCTCTTATTTACCCCCGAGTTCCCTGTTGTACTCATTAACATTAGCTTAAAATCTACGGTTAAGGATACTTTACATATTCTCCTTATAATTTTTAGTATTTGTGTCCAAAAGTCCCTAACCTCTGGGCATTCCCACCACATGTGGGAGAACCATCCCTTAGATTGTCTACAGTGCCAGCACATGGGGCTTAGTCCTGGAAACATATTCGCTAATTGCGCTCGTGTTTTGTACCATTTTGTGAAAAATTTGTGTTCCAATTCATTAAATTTAATCACTTTAATTTCCTCTAATCATTTCATATTTTATCTGCTGTGTTTTCTGATATCTGACCTTCCTTACTCCAAGTTTTTTGTAAATATGATATTGTCTTATCTTTATTTGATATCATTTTCCTGTAGATTTTTCCTGCCAATCCTTATTTTGATTTTTGCATTTCTTTATATATTTCTTCCATTGGTTCCTCTGACCATATTTCCCCTTTTTCATTAATCATTTTAACCCTTCTGTAAAGGCCTGTAAAACCCTTCTGTAAAACCAATGTTGCTTGCCTATCTCTTCTACTATCTCCTGTAGTGGTTTTAGGGTTTCTCCTCTGTACATATCACCCAGTCTATAGTATCCTTTTGATCTTAGGGTTTCCCACCATTTACATTCCCTCATTTCAGTGTGGATAGTCTCTAGCGGTGCCCATCTTGAAGTCCTTCCTAGCCATAAAGGTTGCCATTTATTCCATACCTCTAGTGCTGTGCGTCTGGGCCCTATGGTTAATTTTAAATCGTTACTTATGACTTTTGAGAAAATGCCAAGTCTTCCTATGTCACTGTTAATCTTATTTTCAAATCTAACCCATTTCTGGTCACTTTCTTCTCCTATCTCTAATAATGACTTTAATTGAAAGGCGGCGTAATAGCTATTCAAATCCGGGACACCCCAACCCAATTCTGATCTAAGGCTATATACCAACCTTTTTTGAATTCTACATTTTTTGCTATCGAATATCCACCCTCTTATCATTCTATTCCAGTGTTCTATTTTTTTTTTGTACTAATTCCTAGGGGTATCGTCAGAAATAAATACTTAGGCACCCAGAACATTTTAGTACTTCTAATACTAGAGGAGATTCCTAAAGTTTTATTTCTCCATCTTTTCATATCCTTCTCTATCTTTCTCCATACGTTATTATAATTTACCTCTGATATTCTATTAATATTATTTTGTAATACTATACCTAAGTATTTAAACTTTTTAGCTCCCAATCCTATATTTGTAATTTTTTTCCGTCCCTGTTCACATTGACATATATAATTTCTGATTTAGCCATATTGACTCTTAACCCTGAACACCTTTCAAAGTCATCTAATATAATCTTTATTTCTTTTATTCCTTCTTTAGGGTTTGTCATAATAACCATAATGTCATCAGCAAATAAGTTAATTTTCATTTCTTCTTCCTTGATCTTATAGCCTTCTATCCTTGCGCTATTTCTTATCCTTTCTGCCAGTTGTTCTATTGCTATGATAAATAATGGCGGCGAAAGTGGACAGCCTTGACGAACTCCTCTCTGAATCTGAAAAACTTGCAAGTGATCATTGTTAACCTTCACTACTGCTGTTCCATCCCTATATATCTCCTGAATTGCATTTAAATAATTACTTCCTATTCCGTATTTGTGCATAACTTGCCACAGGTATTCTTGGGAAAGGGTGTCAAAGGCTTTGAATACATCCAGTTTCAGGAGGCCCAATTTTTTTTTTTGGCCATGTCGCAGGACGTTAATTATATTTCAAATAGGGTGTGCTATATTCCTGTCTTTTACAAATCCATACTGGTCCTCTTTTATTATATTTGGGATAACCCTCTTTAGTCTATTTGCTAATATTTTTGCGAATATCTTATAGACTTGGTTGAGAAGGCTTATAGGTCTATATGATCCTACCTCTTCAGGGTCTTTTTGTGGTTTTAAAATCACTATTATTTCTGTTTGTCTCCACGAGTCTGGAGCTTTCTTGCCCTTCAAGACTTCATTAAACACCGCCTGAAGTTCTGGAGCTAGGATTTCTGTCATTTCCTTGTAGAATTCGCCTGTAAACCCATCTAGACCTGGTGATTTCCCTTTTTTTAGTTCTTTAATTACGTCTCTTATCTCTTGCAATGTGATATCCTCTTCCAATTTAACTTTCTCGGTCTCCTTCAATATTAAGTTAATGTCTTCTTCAAAACCTACTGTGTCCCTCTTCTTATATACATTTTTGTAAAAGGACTCAAACGCCTCCATAATTACTTTAGGGTTTTGTGATGTTTGGTTATTAACTTTTATACTTTTGACCCTTTGTTTTTCCTTTCTATTTTTTAGGTAATTAGCCAGTCTTTTTGCTGAATTTATGCTATTTTTTTGGAATTCATTCCTCACCATAACATCCCTTTTCCATATTGTTGCCAAATCTTAAGCCTCTGTTTTTTAAGTTCCATAATTTGTCTCAGTACATTAGGGTTATATCTGTTTGTTTGTTTACTCTGTAACCTTTCCAATTCCTGGATTTTGAGTTGTCTTTTTGAGTACCACTCGCTTTTTATAATTCTTTTTTTATGCAATATCCCCTTATCACCGCCTTTGCAGCATCCCATAAGATATTAGTAGTGACCGACCCTCTGTTTTCCTCAAAATACAGCTTTATCTGCTCTTTCATATATTGTCTATCTTCTTCCTTAGCCATTATTAGATTATTGTACCTCCAGTTACTTTTTTTTTGTTCTTGGTTTATCGCTATTTCAATACTTATTGGGGCATGGTCAGATATCAAAATTGGGTGAGTTATAATTCCTTCTATGTTCATATTGCTGCTCTTTCCTAGGATTATGTAATCTATGCTTGATGCTGTTTTATGTCTACTAGATATGTGAGTGGGTTTGGGATGTAAGCCCATAAATTCATGAGCCTCTTTCAGACCCCATTTTCCCAAATTTATTGTTTTATCTTTTGTAATATCGATAGTAAGATCTCCTGCTATAATGATTTCCCCTTCTGAAAATTGTTTGGTTTTTTTAAAGATTCTACATAAAAACGTCTTTTGTCCTTTGTTCGGGGCGTAAATATTTACTATCGTATACCACTTACCTTCCAGTTTAAATTTAACTAATAAGTATCTACCGTTTCTATCTACTATTTTTTCCACTTCCTCCACTTTATATTTCTTGTGAATCAAGACTGCTACTCCTTTTACCTTATAATCACTTCTAGATTCTGCTAATGTCACCCAGGCTGTATCCTTTAAAAGCGGCTTCTTATCATTTTTTTTCTTATGTGTTTCTTGGAGGCATATTACATTGGTCTTTTGGTCTCTTGCGAGTTTAGATATCCTATATCTCTTAAGATCTGAAGTTAAACCATTGACATTCAGTAAGTAATCTTATTAACCTGTCCATATTCCTTATTATTATGAGTCTTAAGGCACCGTGGTTGAGGGTATTTTATATAGTTTGCTAACCCACCCCTTCCCTTACCCTTCCCACCCTGTGGAAGAGAAGTTAACTGGGGATAAAAATCCTCTCTCTCCACTTCTTGGAGTGCACGCATCCCCTCCCTCTCCTGAACTCTCTTACGTATTGTATATTAGCTCAATTAACATTTGTATACCTCCCTTTTAGGTAGTTTCACTTTGTGGGTCTGTCCTAGGCCGTTTTTCAGCTCTTCCTGACCCTCCTTCCTCAGGGTCCTCTTCAGATTCTGCTTCTTCTTCCATTTCTTGCACTCCCAAATTTTTTGTATCTATTCCCAACTGTTTCAGTAGTTCTATCGCTTCTGAGGTATTTCGTGCCATAAGCCTCTTTCCCTCTTGGAAAATAATTATTGAACATGGGTAACCCCATGTAAATTTTACATTATTTGCATGCAATTTTTGAGCATAGGGACGCATTAAATTCTTTTTCTTGAGAGTTTCTTGGCAAAAGTCTTGTCTCACCCACACTCTTCTTCCTCTGAAGCTCAGGTCCTTCCTCTTTTTCAGTTCTTTATATACTTGTTGTTGAAGCTTTTCTCTTGTGAATTTGATTATAACATCACGGGGGGCTCCACCCCTCCCTCTTCCTTGCAAGCGGTGTGCTCGTTCTATTTCATCTGGTTGAAGCTTGACTCCATTATCTGCAAGCTATTCCTTAAAAGTCCCTTCTAAATTCTTGGCAGAAACCTCTTCAGAAATCCCTGCCAAAATTAAATTAGCCCTTCTGTTGGGGCCGGAGAGTTTAGTAATTTGATCAATCAATCAATTAAATTATCAATCTTCTGCACATTTTCTGTTGCCAGTTCTTTTGCGGAAGTAGCTATTTGCTTAATCCCTACCAACTCTTTTCCCACTTTAGTGACCTCGTCTTTTATAGACTTAATTTCTTTGCTCGTTTTATTTTGAAATGCTATCACTGTGTTTTGAAGAGCAGATATTTTTTCTGATAATTCCTTAATATTCTTAGCCATCTTTAGAAGCTGATTAGGGGAGTTAATGAGTAGGCTTTTTTCGGCCACAAGGCATCCCCAGGAGAGCTATAAATAAAGCAGTCTTACCGGTGTTGAAATTTCAAACTTTATCTCCTCTGCTTCTCTTAGTTTTTCTCTCCTCTTATCTCGTTGTTTATGCTAGGACTCCCTTTTTTACATTCTTTTTGAGTTCAAAGGAGAGTTCGGAGTACAGCGTCCGTCTTGATTTAGCGCATGCGTACACTCCTCTCCCCTCTTCTCCCTTTTATCCACGCAACAATCCCTGTGAGGTAGGTTAGGATGCTGGTCCAAAATCACCCAGTGAATTTCCACAGCAAGATGGAGATTCAAACCTGGGTCTCCCAGACTCTCCTCTAAATCTCTAACTGCTACACCCCACTGGATTTCATGTGGTGGCTGTTGCTGAAGAGTAGCAAGCAGCCAGGCCCAGTTGAATCATGCATGTTGGGTGGTATCAAGTCAACAAGAGGCTGCTGCCAAGCCTAGGCTTGCCAATCTTCAGGTGGGGCAAAGAGATCTCCCAGAATTACAACTGAACTCCAGACAACAGAGATCTGTCCCCCTGGAGAAAATGGCTGCTTTCAGGTGGACTATATGACTGAGGCCTCTCCCCTCCCCAAACCCTGCCCTCCTCAGGCTCTACCACAAAATCTCCAGGAATTTCCTAACTGGAGCTGGCAATCCTAGCCTTGCCTAGCTCCACTGAGTGCTCCCTCAAAGGCTAAAATAGGCCTGGAAACAACCCTGCCCCTCCCCCTCCCTTTTACTGACAGAACACAGCCTATAATCTGTGGTTGCCTAGTAGCAGCCACTGAGGGAATCTGTTGCTTAAAGCTACAAGTTTAAAACTCCCCAATTTTTTTTTATTTTTATTTTATTTTTTTATTTATTTTTTTAGAATTTACATTTTTCTGCAAACCTAGGGCCCTTTTCAGGTTTGTAGAAAGATCTGTCTTGCCAGTTCATAGCTCCAGTCACCAGATTTAAGTATCCAAAGATCTGGCCGACTTCGCTGTTAGAATATAAAATAAGGAATATAGGCTCTTGTGCCTTTTGTACATTCCCATTACTTTTTGTTGTTTTGCTGAGCACAGTTGCACAAACCCATCATTTATCACAGAACCCCCCCCCACACACACACACACACACACACAACAAAGTCTGAGTTTTGGGAGGAATAAGTGATTTCTATTAAAAAATAAAACAAAGCAATTTATTTGGGATAGGGAGAGAGAGAGAGAGAAGGCTGGCATAAAATGTGTATGCGGCAAATCTGCATATATTATTTAATACTGCTCTGTGCCGTGCTAGCTACACTCCACCCCCACCCCGTATTAGTTCCCTTTTTCACACTGATTCACATTCTTCAGGTATCTGGATAAAGGAGTTCTACTTTATTTAATTCAAGTGATTTTGATGATTATTCATTAGGTGAAGCTACTTCACAATCAAACAGTTGCTTGTCTACATGTTTATGGTAGGACTTATCACATCTCACTGAAGGCTGCTGGTTTACTGACAAAAATATTTATCAAGCACCTACTGCAGTTGGACACACTAATCCAAAAAGTTAATGAAACTTAGTTCCTCTCTGCAGGCTTACTTAAATGCAGTCACACAGATAAAACACATGGGAATAAAATTGGGGAATGTGAGGGAAATTGTCACTTGTGAGCTGCTGTATATAAAAAAGGTAAAGGTGCAGGCACTGGGTCATTACTGACCCATGGGTTGACATCACATCACGTTTGTTAGGCAGACTATGTTTATGGGGTGGTTTGCCCTTGCCTTCCTCAGTTGTCTACACTTTACCCCCAGCAACCTGGATACTCATTTTACCAGTCTTGGAAGGATGGAAGGCTGTGTCAACCTTGAGCCAGCTACCTGAAACTGACTTCTGTTGGGATCGAACTCAGGTCGTGAGCAGAGCTTTTGACTGCTGTACTGCAGCTAACCATTCTGTGCCACAGGTCTCCTGTGGCGGCATACACATTGTCTAAATGAAATAAATAAACAATGGGCATAAAGCTGAGAAAAGAGAATGGAGACCAAGAAATGTGCTTCTAGATTAGATGTATAGGTACACAAATTAAGAGAATATTGCTATAGTCCAGATATGAAACACCATTCACAAGGCACTGTCTTTGAGAGGGAGCCATGTGAGATGGGAGCCAGAAGCACGTGTATGACAGCTGCAACCATTTTTGTGATCTCTGATGTGCATTCGGGAGAATCAGAGGTCTGGTTCCTGCAGGTCTGTACATCCCTTGACTCCTCTCCCTTACTCTGTATTTGACTGTGAATTAACTCTACTTGAGCAAAAGGTACATGACATGAAAACTTTACCTGCAGTATTAGATCTATTCAAACCTACAAGTCGGCGCTTAATGATGCAGTTTTCAAGTGATGATCAGGCACAAGCCAACCAACCTAGACATCATAGAAGTTGCAGGAGTTTGGGGTTGTGAACATCAGCTCATGTGTTACACATTGCTTGAGTGACCAGTCTACTCTTATGCATGAAAAAAAGCCTTCAGTAAACAGGTCCCATTTTCTTTCCTGCAAGCTTATTTCATGTCAAACAAATTCAGATTTAATACTGGCTAGCATGTGAAATAACAACACTGTACTACACTGGAAAACACAATTTAGGTTTTCTCCCTGTGCCTTTGCTTGACACACTATGTTGTATATAAGGTTTCCTACCGCACACATCTGTTTGACACCTGAACACACAATAAATTTATTCTCTCAGATTATTTCCATGTCAGAGGACTGAAGGCTTTAGTCTGATGTTCATCTACAGCAAAGGAAAGACTGTTCAACTCTTTTCAGCTAGGCTGAAAACCCGGGTTGGGGGTGGGGGAGAGAGAGCTACCCTGGCTGGGAATTTTTGCTGTTGGGAAAGTTGCCAGAAAAGCAAGGGGTAGGCTGTTATTTTCCCTCAGCAGGGTTTTGTTTTAGCTGTACTCCTTAGGTGAATGGAGACCTTTGCACTGGGTTCTGGCCTCCATCCGGCCAAATACTGACAGGCTCTGTTCCAGGACCTATCAAAAGCCACTGGGATCTGTCTCTGAACTTGGCAAAAAATGTTGGGCCCTATCCCCTGGTGCTATCCAGGTCTGTTCTGGATTCCACCCCTAGCTATGCCCAGGAACTAAACTTTGGAATGCAAAGAGTTGGTAATGCCTTCTTTAGCTCTAACATCACCAAAATTACAAAAAGGGGAGATGAGTTATTAGTTGGCAAGCGGAATCAAAGATTATGAATTCTCCTCAGTACAAGGACATTCAGTAAAGGAAATTGGCTGAAATTCTTCACCCAGTTAGGTTATATGAATATCATTGTTGAACCAATGTCATTCACATACTGGTGGCATTACATCCAGAATCTCTGAGCAAACCTCTAACAGTGGTTTCAGGTAGATGTTAAACAGTATGGGAGACAAGATGGAACACTATGGGATGTTTCATGCTAAAAGCTATGGGGTCCAGCAGAATCTTACCAATCTACCTTCCAGAAAGGTAGACTGGAAACTTCCTTTTTTGCTGGCCAGACGTTTCACCCTGGCCAGGAGTTTCAGAAGGATAACATGGTAAATGTTATCAAAAGTGTATGATACTTATGAATTTTGGGGAAATGGTGGACTATTATTATTAACAAAAAACAAGCATTATCAAATATTTAATAATCCTGCCCACAATGTTGAAGTGATTAGACTGTAGACTTTGGAGATATGACAATCAAATCTGAATCCCTACTACTCATTGTACAAAATGCAAAACATCTCATTTCATTTTCACAACAGTTTGGTGAGGTGGATTATGCTAAGCAATAGCAAATTGGCCTGAACTACCCAGAAAAGGGATTTAAATATGATTGCCCTATGCCCAAAGTCGATAAGACTCATTTTAACAATACATTTTCTTATCAGGTGCCCCCCCCCCCGGCAGACTCCAAATAAATGAGAGTGTTTCAACACTGAGAGTGTTCAAAAATAATTACTCTCCTTACTCTGTAATCAGCTTCACTGATCTGAGAGCAATTCAAATCTCACAACTGGGTGGCAAAGACAGTTTTAAACTTGATGTGGGTTGAGCTGTACATCTGTTAGTTCAGTAAGTTTTTAACAGTAACCAGTACGATGTTGGTTTAAGAACTTGTCGGTCTATGATAAACCATATACTGGAGTCACACCCCCATTCTTCCTCCTTTGCCTTTCACACAAGCTGACACAGAAAGAGAAAGCCCGTACTCATCCCATACATCTTATATGAGAAGTGGGAGCCATAGAACTCCAAAGAAGAGAGGAATGGTGTTGCAATTATTTCCAGCTTGATCACTCTAGCACACATTTTATGGTATTGTGGTTTTATCATCTTGCCCCAGTGTTATGTGTGGGTGTAAAGTGCCGTCAAGTCGCAACTGACTTATGGCGACCCCTTTGGGGGATTTCATGGCAAGAGTCTAACAGAGGTGGTTTGCCAGTGCCTTCCTCTGCACAGCAACCCTGGTATTCCTTGGTGGTCTCCCATCCAAATACTAACCAGGGCTGACCCTGTTAGCTTCTGAGATCTGACGAGATCAGGCTAGCCTGGGCCATCCAGGTCAGGCCACAGTGTTATACTGATTATTTTTATCTTTTTAGGATTAACATTTAGGGGGTTATATTACAGTTTTTATAGTGCTTCAGTTTAGTTACCTTGCTATTCTTCCTCCTAATTCACTGCTTTTAGTGCTTCAATCTGTTTTTCCTGCTGGTTTTCATAATATTATTGCTGTTACTGTATTTGTTTGCTGATGCTATTGATTTCATTAATTTAATTGTTTTAATTGTATTGTCAATTTTATTTGCAAGCTGCCTCTGGCATCACTTATGGAGATGTGGAAAAAAATATTTAAACAAATAAATAATAAGGAAAGTTATTATTGGTGATGTTCTACAACTGTTTATGGAAGATTATTTTTACAGTACCATCATAAGTAGGTTCTATAGCAATTCTCACATTTTCACTTGCATAGCTCATTTTATGTCCCCTTGAGCATCTTCTGCACAGACTAATTTATCACCATATTTAGATTGTATTATATATTTAAAATACAAACATAGACCAGGAAACATGGAATAAATTCACAGAAAACAATACAGGGGTCAACTTCTTTGGCACATTAAACTTTATAATGTTCAAAGTATCAGCAGGTGTCTAAATCCACAAATCCTGCTCATTGAACACAATAGGCCAGTGGAACACACGACTTTTACACTTTGCAGCAAAATTCAACTTAAAGTGCAATTTTGATGCAAACTTTGAGATTTCTGCTTAAGACAATGCCTATAATTTTTAACGTAACAAGAAGACATTCAATAAGTTCAGCAGAATTTATCTGGAGGTGTTCCATGTATTTCTGCTTGGAATCATGTTACTGAGGACAGTTAGAGCCCATTCCTGAAGGGAGGGATAGTTAGGTGGCTCCCGGAGGCGGCGCAGCTGGTGAGTGGCCATTTCACAACCCATCTCGCAAAATGGAGAATTGAATTTCATCCACAAAAGTAAAAGGGCGGGGGGAGATTCTCTGTTGTATACACACACACTGCTGAAACTGACTAGAATAAATGGTATTGGGCGGGGGGGAGTTCCCCATTTGTCCCTGAATCTGTGAATTGCCCAAAAGAAAAGGGGGAGAGATTCTACGTTGTACACACACATTTGCTGAAACTGACTAAAAAGACGCCTCTGTTTTTTTCTGCTACTCCGATGGAATATTGATATCAGGCTAATCATCCAAAATACTAATCAAAATCGCAGAGAGAGGCAGTAGAAGAAGGAGATAGCCATGGCCACCTCCATCTATGGTATGGCTTCCTGGCTTCCTGGGGCGTTGTGGATGGGATGGCCGAAGCCTGGCTAAAGGAGGAGTTGGAGGAGGAGTTGGAGAATGGGGTGTGTCGGGATGTGGGAAGAGCGACCTGTGACTGAACTATGCACCTTCCAGTCGCCGAGAAGTGATAAAACAGGGATTGGAAAACCCAGGGAAGTTGCAGGACAGAAGTGACGTGAGCCCTCAGGGAGGAGAACATAATGCATAACCCCGACGGAGAACTGAGACAATCGTGGGGGGGGGGGATCGTGAGACAAATCAACCATGCATGAATGACCAAACTGTTCAGGTGCCTGTTAGGATATTTTGGCATATTTATTCATTTTTAATACTTATATGCTGCTTTCCGTGTACCTGCTTAACGGGGTTAACAAAAATAAATTTTAAAAATACAAATTAAAACAAGAAATCAATAAAACAGTAAAACAAAACAATAAAACTAACCCCATAGCAGTAAAACCATCTACATGTATCAAAACCAGAATAAAAGGCATAACTTAAACTTAATAGCAGCATAAAAGCAAGCTAGAAAACATCAAAGAAATGGAAAACACAGGCAAAGGTTATAAAAATAATTTGCCCCTTACTCTTGTAAGCATTTATTGGCCCTCGTTTACTCCATTAGCTTCTCCTAGTATTTTTCACAATTTCCACAGACTCACCTGACTGAATTATTATGGAGAAGCAGAGCTGGGTGAAATCTGCATATTGCTGGCACCTCACTCCAAAGCCTATGGTGATATCTCCCAGCAGTGTCGTGCAGATGTTAAGGGGGGGCAAGATGGATCCTTACATAACCCTGCAGAATAAAGGCCACATGGCTAATCAGTTGTCTAGTATCCTAGCACCGCCTTCCGGAGCTGGATATCCAGGTAACAGAATCACTGAAGCACGGAATTCTCCACTCCCAACCCCAACTCAGCTAGCCTTTCCAAGGTCTCCAAGAGGTCCAGGAAAATCAATCTGACCATGCTGCCATCTCTTCCCATTAATCTTAGAAGGGTTTAGGATTTGTAAAAATGATTTTCTTATGGTGCAGCTCTATGTCATCTTCTCCATTCCTTCACCCTTCCCCAACTGAAGCAGGGCTTTGCTTTCTCTTGGTTCTCTACACAGTGTCTTTTTTATCCTGGAATATATTTTATGGTGACTCCATGTGCAAAAGAGCTTTGGAATACGTGCCAGTCTCTTTTAAGTGCTGAAATGAAAACCAATCTGAAGCAGTAGTCAAGTTATAAGATGGAAACATGAAGGTCAGGACCCATGTTGCTCTGCAGATAGACATTTGGCTGTGTCCTTGGGATACTGGACTTCAATTCCCAACATGGCCCAGTTCCCAACATGAATGCTCTCTCTATGTCTCAGGCCATTTATTCATGCATGGCCTCAGACTTAGTAGCCATCAACCCCTCAAGCCCCTTGCCTAGGAATAGAATGTTGGCCCTCAGCAGTAGTTATTTAGGTCATTTGGGTCCAGGAGTGCTTTCTTCAGATGGGGTCTCATGACCGGTTCTTTGAGTTTTATTGACATTTCCAAAACCAGGAATGTTTCAATTGTACTCTGTGCACAAGGGAAGGAGCCAAGGGAGAGAAGGAAGGGAGCACATGAGCATGGTATCAAGCCATGCTCTTACCATTACAGAGGTCTGTTGAGAAATCTGACTGGAGTCTGATATGAATATGTAACAGTAGCATCAGAAGCAACCCTTTCCATTTATTTTAATTACTTCACTGCTTGCTGCTTTTTTCTATTATAATTCACTGACTGCTGCCACGGGCAATTGCAGAAAAGGAAGAAAAGGTTAAAAAGGAACTATAAGAACATATAATTTGTATAATAAAGTCTGTTAAGAATTAGTCTGGAAATCAAATCAAAAATCAAATTGGGAATAAGTGCCAATAACAGGGTAAGATTATTCAAGGCAAACTGAATGAGCAAGTGCTTACTGTGATTTTTTAAATTTTAGGTTATTTGTCACAAGTGTACACACTGGGTTAAGTGTGTGCAAAAACCTGAACCTGCTTGTTAAAAAGACACCCTTAGAACTACTCAATTTTGGCTTAATAACCAGAAATTCTGGAATAGCCTGCATGCTGTGTTCGCTCATAGCACATGCAGTTACATATAGACATCATCTATTTGCATTGTGCATGAACTCATCTTGCCAGGCTCCTATGGGTGCCTTGCTCCTCACTCCCTTCTCATGCTGAGAATCATAGTTACACATTAACTCAGTTACCTGTGATGTATAAAGGGTTTAATCAGGATTACAACCCAGAGAGTAGGGGAGGGAAATTAATCTGGGTAACCTATATGCCTGAATTTATATACCATAGGTACTGAAGTTAGTTTTTAATGGTAACAGAGGGGGTTATCGCACCAATAAATTTGTGTGTCCTCGCCACCAAACCCTTTAAACTGTTTAGGGAAATCCTCACAGCACTTTCCCCCACTTTCAACACAAGCACCAATATGTAACATTTCCCCAATGCACCAGGGTGAGCAGAACATTTTTTGGGGGAAACGGGGTAGCGCCGCGTCATTGTGCAGTTGTACTCTTTGTGCCAATGGCCCAACATCCTTTTGTCCTTTTGTCCCTTCGTCCTAACATTCTTTCCTCCCAGTGATAGACTCAAATGTTTGTTAAAAAAAAAAAAAAAAAGGAAGTGAAGGAAGTGAAATGGCCACCTGGAAACACAAACTGGGATGAACTGGAGGGGGGGCAGAGTCAGCGAAGGGAAACATGAGGAAAGTGGTTGTTGCCACTGGGATTCTGTGGGCAAGCCGCTGGAAGGAGAGGCAACTGCGTTTGAATGCCGATAACAACATTGGTGAGCAAACTCTGCCCAGCACCCTCCCCTCTTCCCTGATACCTTGAGGGCCGGAAGCCCTGACCCACTGGCCAGCAAACAGCGCCCAGAGATGCTGATGGAGGACCTCCGGCACAGACAGAGGCAAGACGAAGAGCTATGGCTGGAAATGCGATCGAAATGGGAACGCGAATGGGGGCAGCCTCAGAAACAGAAGGTGACCCATTACAACCCAGCTGACTACACCGGTGAGAACGGGAGGAGGAAGGAAAGGACTTTCCGAGCGGATTCCCCTGTAACCCGACCCCGAGAGCTGGAGAAAGGTAGCCGGGAGCAGAGATGCTGTGTGCCAAAGGAACCGACCGTGACGACCTATAGTGCTGCAGGCGAATTTGGTGAGATTGGGAAAGGGAGAGGGGAAGTGGTGCAAGAATACTCCCCAAAACACCAACCCAGGTATTCACCAGAGCGAGGGCGGTCCAGGCAGAGAGACTTTGTCAGGAGGGATGAGGAGAGGAAATCCCCACTTTACGCTGACCGAGAGCGAACTTACCCTTTGGAGTACAGAGGAGGGGATGGGAGACCTAGCCGGAGAGCATCTTCCCCAGAGCGGCACCGAGACCAGCGGAGGGGTGACCTTGACGGCGGGAGGGAAGACTCTGAGCCCCCGAGGTGCCCACAGTGATGGAGGAGGGGAAGGAGAGACTACGACACTTCAGATGAAGACGAGGATTTTTTTCCTTACCGGGCCCGACCCCAAAGAGACTCTCTTGCAACTTGGAGGGCCAACAAATCTTTGTTATCGCCGTTTAAAGAGGGAAATGATCTCCTAGCTTACTTCTCCCTCTTTGAATATGCATGTCTCGATTTCTGTATACCTATGAGACATTGGATGAGAGTTTTGAGGGCTCAAGTCTCTGGGAGTCTCCTTGACCTCATGGGCAACCTGCCCCCCAGTGAAGCATAGCCCACCGCCGAGCTTTCAGGAAAATAGACCGGTCCACAACAGACACTCTCCCAGCCATGGCCTCGCGGTTATCCCGTAACTTTCAACACTAGATAAGTGCGGAAAATGTGAAAACGTTCCAGGGACTTACGGAGTTAATACTCCTGGAGCAATTTTTTTCTCTTGCTGCTGGGAGAACTAGCAGCCTTGGTGAAGGATAAGAATCCTGTGACTTTAACGGAGGCTGCCAATTTGGCCAATCAGATGTGGATGCACCGACAAAAGGAGTTTGGACAACTTGGAGTTCCCACCCGAAGCCCCGTGCACGAGCTGAGTGAGGAGGGGAAGGGAGATAGGAAAGCAGCGCCGACCTCCCCTGCAAGAGCAGTTAACCCTTGCGTCTCTGTGGAATCCGGCCTGTGCTTCTTTTGTAAGGAGACGGGGCACAAACGAGTTCACTGCCCAGCCTTGAAGGAAAGAGAGGAGAGGAAATCTCCCCCCCCCCACTCCTTCCACGAGGGTGCGTCTAATTGAAACCAGTCAACAACCAGCAGTGGGGGATTGGGAAGCTGAGATCGCTGCAGAGAGCAGGGCGATGGCAACGGCTTCAAGCGACCCAGCGAGACAGCGGCCTGCCGGGAACCAGCTGCCAGAGACTGCGCCTGCTGGGATGTCTAGAGGCTCAGAGACTGTGCGGATGGCGTTTATTGATTTTGGTTGTGAGTTGAAGGGGAATGATGAGACTGTTGGGGGGGGGGTATGTAACCCTGTGAGAAGGGGAGGAAAAATGGAGGTGGGGGGAAAATTCCTCTCCGGTGCTGATAGCCAAGTCTGCTCCTACAGCAGCGGCTGCTGAGAATTCTTCCCTTGCGGATGCTGAGGTTGAGGGGAAAGGGGTGGGGGATTCTTCTCTCCCAGTCCTGACTGTGAAACCGGCCTTGCAGGCAGACAGCCCTGTACATTCTTCCCTTACAGATGCAAATTTTACACTTAAGGGGCGTGAGAGGCCGAAAAATTCTTTGCAGCTAAAAACCCCTGTAAATCCCCTGGAATGATGCTGTGGGCAAATCCCTAGGATGCTTGAAATATCCTCTGCTTGCCAACCGCCTGGAGAGTCAGAGGAGATGGGGCTAGATCCGGCTGTGAGGGGCATATTAGCTGCGAGACTGAATATTATGGTGGAACAATTTGGGGCAGTTTATCCTGATCGGATTGGGAGAACTGTAAGGATTAATCATGTATCTATTGCTGGGGAAGCCTTGCCTGTAAACACACATCCCTGCGAAGGGTCAACCCAACAGGGGACAACGGTCGCGGGAGGGGAATGGATGGGGGAGGTGGAACCCCATAAGCCTACCAGTTCCCCCTTGCATTCTTGTGCGGGTCTGCCTCCTGATGACGAGGGTTTGACTCAAGCCTGCCTGAATTCTGGGCAGCTGGATAGGCTGATGGCTGCGGACAACTTGCCTGTGCTGTACAATGGATTAGCTCCACTGACGGATGGAGTTGCTGCAGGACCAAAACAGTGTTTTAATAAAGTTTATGACACACTTCTTAGTTCTGCCACCTTGGGTGTGGTGAGACCCACGTTGCGGTCATGCCTTGTGCGAACTCTGAGTTATTTTTTAAGCTAAAAGGTTTTAATCTTGTTTTCCCTTTTGTACTGTGTTATGATGTTTTGAGTATATAGTCATCTGCATTTGTTGCTGTGCGCATATCTACATTGTCTGTGTTTTAGAGTTTTGTTTTATGATGTGTTTGACTAGGGTACATCTGACCTCCGTAAGATAAAACTAAGCTTTCACCTGTAGTTTTATCTCCCGAAAGGGGAAGATGTAAAGAAAAGCAGCCTTTGCTTTTCTTTTAGTTACCAAAGATTGGTTCAGGCTGCGGCCTTCTATGTCTTCAATGTCTTGATATCAGACTCTGGGAGCTGATGACCAGCTCTCTCGCAAACCATTCCCGTGGGAAACCATTTCCATTTCCCGTGGGAAGCCACTTCAGTTTGGGGGAAAGGTGTGGAGTGCCACCTCCACTTCAAAGCACCTCCATTTCAAAGCCTTCCTATTGTTAATCAGCTATCCGTTCTTTTGGTGACAATTCTGTTAGAAGCCTGGCATCTCTAAAGCTTGAAAGAGCCAAGATGTTTTGCATTGCTGCAGAGATGCAAATTCATCCTTAGCTTCAAAGGCATAGAGATGACACGCCAAAAATTTACAAGCTTACTGCATTCTCAACAATTCCATTGGGTGATCGGCCACCACCTGACGAGATTGGAGAGATACATATGAACCCTGTTCTGATCCAAAACCATGAAGCCTGGGGGCGGGGGACATGCTGGCCATGTCCCCGAGCTATCATCACCTTTTGACAACCATGAGGGACTGACACTCTGTGTGTTAGGACCAAACCTTGTTCTTGGTAACTATAAATCAACTAAAGCCTTGCCTTTGTAACTCTCTTGGAAACTTTGCCTATTTTGCCTGAAACTTAAGAATTACTGTGAAGTCAGAGATTGCTAATATTTCTTGTTTTATGCTACCTGCCTCACGAATATTTTCCTTCTCTGTAATGAGCACATTTTATTAAAATAAACTTATAGACTTTATATTGAAGTCTGAGAAACCTTTCTGGGGCTCAGGGCTAAATCTGAGTGTCTGAGTGAGAGCGAGTGTATATGAAAACCACCTACCTTAGTGATTTGTGGCAACAAGCCTCCCTTGGCAGAAGCTCTACTCTGCAGGGACGGTTTTTGCCTCTTTTGACTTTTGGGAAACTGGCTGGGGAAGAGCCGCTCTCAGCTCATTCCTGAAGAAGCTAGCCTTTTGGAATTGAGAGCTGGTGGCAATATACCTGTACTGCGCTCAAAGGGGGAATCCTGGAGCTCAGTAAGGGATTTGAGTTTTCTTAAGAAAACATTTGGTGACTTTGGAACTAAAGAGGAACTGGCCTGCTGGAGAGCAGACAGGGTCTCCTCTACAGATTCACAGCAACGTTCTTGGCCCTTCGCACCTGTGGAGAAAACATCATGGAGACGGAGCATTCAAAAACATCGCCAGAAAAGGGTTTCCGGAAAGAACAATTGCTTGGTGCTTTGAAAATGGTTCCACAACCAAATGGGGGGGAAAGGTGCGGTGAGTGCTGAAAATGTGGGGTTATTAAAAGGCCCGGAAAACATTTGGGACATGGTGCAGTAAACCTAAGAGACTTGTGCATGCAAAAAGCCAGACTGGTACATGCTTTTCTGTAAGTGTCATTATGTATGATATCTGAATGATACCGAAAAGATACTTGATTCATATTTTCTAAACATGGGTGGGTAAGATTGCGCAAACAAGAAGGCCCAGCTACAATTAGCTGTTTATGCTGAGTCCATCTTGTTCACTCCAAGGTCTTGGCCAATGTGTGTCTTATTCTTGATACCTGAGATGCTGCTGATAGAACCTGGAACCTTCTACATGCTATGCTAGCTTTAAACTGAGCTATGCTAGTTCTCCTAACCCTAGAGTGTATTGAATATGTTAAATATTATCAGTATGTTGGTGATTCTGTTTTCAGCTGCTGGCAAACATGCAGAGTCATAACGACATGCTACGTTTATAATTTTTTAAAAATTATAGATTTATTTGAATTTCTAGGATCATGAGTATATTAACTGTACTTCAGAGGAATTCTCTTCTCATTTGTACTTGTTGAGTGTAGTTAGGTGTTAAAGTGATACATTGTTGACAGCATATTTGGTGTTACAACACAAATAATGAAGAAATTAAACCAGATTCTGTTGGAAGACAAGACTTAAATGATTTGTAGTGTCAGGAATTAGTCATACATTTAATAACTATTTACAACTTCACAACATAAACTCTCCAGAAAAAAATTGTGTGTTCATGTGTGTTTTAAACAGGAATAATTTATGTTCGGATGTAATTGATGACTCTGAATTGCACACTTGTTTCTAGTTGCGTTTCTAGGAAGAAAACATTAGGCCACCAATTGGAAGTGCTGCTACATTACACTTTTATATACTGCAGATTGTACTATGCCAATAAAGGTATTTGAAATTTGAAAAATATTCATTACAAGCCAACACCTAAAAAATAGGGAAGAAAATGTGAGACGGCAAGTTTATTTTGGCTAAACTTCATGACAGGATTTGTTATGTGAGCAAAGGTTTTTTTAAATAAATTCTTTTAAAAATGCAAATACTTTCCAATTAAAAAAAAGGAAGTAATAGTTCTAAATCCAGTCTAGCTTTACTCCTCTGCTCCCTGCACATACTATAGCACAAAACCTCCCAGTTTTCTATGAATTATTATTGGGTTTTCAGGGCTAAAGCACTGTAGCACACATGAGGATTATGTCAAACTTTTTGAAATATATATGTAAATATCTTCACATGTAAAAACTGTGTCTATATTTCTATGAAAGCTGTAGATAAGAATGAAAAAAAAATTCCTGTACAAAATGACTCTGACAGTTAATGTCTATGGACATTTTTCTGGGAGTAAGCCCCCCTGAACAGACTTAAGTATGAATCTGAGTGGACCTGATTAGGACTGCTCTCTAGAAGACTATCTCTGGCCCCATGATCTATCATGGTCCCTAAGAGCAACTGGAAGTGACTTCTTGAGTTAAATGCCAAATCAGAACAAGAGCATGTTGAGACACATCCTCTTCTCTCCCCTCACTCATCCCCCAAGACAGGTGAAAGTCTGAGTGCTTCTGGAAGCTCTATATAAAAAAACAGACATTATCTAATCTCAATCACATGTTGCTGAAAGAGAAGGAATCAGCAGCAGAAATCACTTATAGGGGAGGAAAACCATCAGGAATATATATACAGGGGAGAATCGGTGGGTGGGAGAAAGGATAAGCTTGCCTTTGTTTAGAGAATTGCAGCTGGGGTCAGTGTCATACTAACTCACTAACTAAATATCTAGTGATTACTGGAAAGACACCTCCTCAGCAGTTCACATGCTGCTGAGGTAACATCAGAAATGCAACAAGTTGTAGTGGGTTATGATAATTACTCTAATCAATACTATAAACTGGCTTTGGGAAAGAAAGCAAGATTCCACCCTCACTACATTCAATTCACAAACAAGATGCCTTGAAACCTAGAACATAGCCAGGAAGCCTGTAACCCGTCAACTGGATTGCACTTTTAGGGAGCAACCCTAAGCAGTTCTAAGCCAAGTAAGTCTCATGATAATCAATGGGACTTACTCCAAGGAAAATGCCTTAGGATCCCAGCCTTCAGCTCATTCCTGAGCCTTTCGGTGGCCAGGGACGGAGTGGCCGAGGCACCACAGCAGTGCCTCCAAAGCTGTTTCCTGGTTGCCAAAAAGCTTTAAAAAGCCTTTTAATTTTTTTTTTTAAAAATGGGGCATTTTCCCAATTGAAAACAGTGAGGCTGTGCCAATGAAAACCTGGCACAGCAACACTGTTGTTGCAGGCAGTGTTCCTGGCCTGAAAGGTGTCAGGAAGCTGCCTACTGGCAGTTCCACCCCCAGGACAACAGTGCGGGGATTTGCACTGTTAAGACGCCAGCAGGAGGCCACACTGGCATCCTAGGGCTGCACTGCCATGCCAGCACAGGGAAGCCGGTGTGAGCACCCCAACACTGGCGTCCCTGCTTCTCTAGGTTGCACAAGTGTCCCGGGTGCCAGCGCAAGTGGCCCAGAGCAAGTGGCTCTTTTCGGCCCAGAGCTCAGGAATGGGCTGTTAGATGTTTAATAAATAATTATTGCGCTCTCTTTGTGGATTGTTTCAGAGGGTAGCCGTGTTGGACTGCAGTAGAACAGTTAGATTTGTGTCCAAACCTGATTGTTCTTTGTGGGCTGTTTCACAGTTCCCCTTACCTCCAGTCTTACTGGGAAGCTATTTGAACATGGATGTCAGAAATGAATTGGTCTAGCAGTTAAAGTGTTAGACTAAGATCTGGGAAACTCATGTTCCAATCCCCCAAAAGCCATCAAAGCTCACTGAGTGACCTTGGGCCAGTCACTTCTTCTCACTCTAACCTACTTCACATGAGTGTTGTAAGGTTATTATGCCTTGAACATTTCTAAATGGAAAGGGGGCACACAAGTATCCCAAATAAATAAGATAACTCATGTGGAATCAGTACTAGGGGTATGCATGAGCTACAGCCAAACCAACAAAACATGAAAAATACCTTATTGGCATTTTTCGTGGGGTTTTACACCCCCCTCTCAATGGCAGCAATTAAAGGGAGCTGAAAAGCAGATCCTGAATAATGCCAAATTTATTCACCATTATTTGGGGCTGCTCTGGCCCCAACCCCATTTTTTACCCCCTCTCTCCTTCCCTCTTCCCGCTCCCTCCCTCACCTGCTGGCTGGGTCCACCTCCCAGTGTTCACCACCACCTCTGAAGTCCATGCCTCCCGTCCAGGCCCAACCTTTAGCTCTGTGCCATGTATTTTTTTTTTTTGGTTTGGATTTAATAAACCCAAAAATGTTCAAAAATCCAGGAAAGCCAATATTGCCATTTGGCTTTTTTCAGATGTTTTGAAAAAAATTGGGTCTATTAAACCTGAACCTGAAAAATACTGGGGGGAAATGCTGCACAGCCCTAATCAGTATATCAAAGTTCTATTTCTTAAAGCCCAAACATGTCCACTGAAAGCATCCTGTCACCTTGATAGGGAACAAGAAAAGAGGAGAATTCCTGTAAGTTCTCCTGGGGTTGAAATGTAGTACATTTCTCCTAACTGAATTCAGGTAATTTTGAGAAAGAAGAAGATTCTGTGGGAACAATCCAGTGGAAAAATAATGTACAAAGTGGTCTCAAATATCTCATCTTTTAAAATAGTTGTATTGGAGGTTGGGAATCCTCCAATAGCATTATGCTAAAACCACACTGAATAGTTAGAATTTTCAGTTACTTCATTTAAAAAAAGCACTCCTTTAGGTTGCATACATATGTGCAGAGAAATTCATTACCATGAAATTTACATTATCTTTCATTTTTAAGAAACACCATAGCAAGCTATTCAGGAAAAACAACAACTGACCCTTGAGAATGTTAGTTGTCTATAGAGAATCAGCATGGTATAGTGGATAGGATTCTTTAAGAATCCAAGTTCAAATCCCTACTCAGCCATGGACAGAACCAAGAGACTTCAGGACCTTAACTTTCCATCCCTCTCCAAATGGCTACTAACCATTCAGCAAGCCTAATCAAGCACTTGTTTGAATATTTTACAAAGATAATCTTCTCCCCAAAATGACTGAGTGTGGTTTAGGTCTGACTTGATTAAACTTACCTCCTAAACAATTATAAGAGTACAGAAAATTTAAAAATGGCGAGCAAAACAGACAATGGGAGTGAGAAACAAAAGGTCAACAATAGGCAAGACTACTAAAGAAGGCTGTGAAAAGTAAGGAATCTACTGGCAGTTAGGGGTTAAGGAAGGAAAAGAGAAGTAGTTTTGCACTATGGGATTTTTTCACTTTATATGTTACACAGTAAGAAAACTTTTCATCTTAAAAAATAAGATTTAAAATTATTTAAAGACCACATGCCTGCTCGAGTTACATAATCGTTTGTCATTGTCCAAAACAATGATCTTATCAGTGCTAGGGGAACACATACTCAGCAACTGCATTCTTGTACTTCTGTTAAACACCAGGATGCATGCACTCAATAAACTGTACCTTGACAAAGTTAGAAGCAATGCTAGATAAGTTCTTCACTATTCTATGGTAGGCACCCTAAGGTCCAACAGTCATATCCAGACCACTAAGGGTTTTTTTCCAGCATCCACACCCAAACACTCAGCCATGGGCTTACGCAAGTCCCTGTGCCTACTCTGCCATGAAAACCTGTTTGGTGACTTTGAACCAGTCACATACTCTCAGCCTAGCTAGAGAAGAGAATGATGTAGGCTGCTTTGGGTTCCCACTGGGGAGAAACATGGGGTATAAATGAAATAAATAAATACATTCTGGGGGTTAGAAGTCTACCTATTTCAGTGTGGACCATGTAGCCCAGACTAGAAAGGGGGGGGGGAATTCAAGCATCTACACATGACTTTCCACTGCTCTCCAGTATGTCATGAAAAATCTATTAAAGATGATTAAAGATGTATGTCTGCATAACTGCTCAGCTGTCTCATTGGGATGCCATAGAGGACTACACCATCCCAGCTCTCTCTTCTTGGACACAAGCATCTGCCACACCAGAATCTGAAGGCTCTGGCATTAAGAAGGACTGTTTCACACACAAAGATTAAAGAAATCAGGTTGGTAACATCAAGTATCTAATGCTGAAAGTTTAAAAAAATCTACACACTGGGGCCAGGAACAGCTAGGGGAGATTTTCCAGCAAATATCAAGAAACCCCAAGGTTTACACAAAAAATGTGAAAACTTTATTTCAAAAGGCAAGGGGGATTAAAGTTTCCCAAAGTTAAAGAAAGCAAGATCTTACAACATTATGTCATGAAATCGTAGCCAACATCTTGGGGGATGCTTAGCAACCCTAAAGATGTAGTGGTGGAGGAGCGGGGAGGACTGATGGGAAGTAAAGAAGAAAGCAGCCAGGGGAGGCAGTGTGTATTCCAGCAGTGTCTGTGCTGGATGTTCACGTTCTCTCCTATCCCAAACACTGATGGTGCTCAGTGCTTGTCTCCTGCAGCTACCTAGTTCTTTCCTACCTAGTGGCAAGGAGGAGAAGGAAAGGGGGCAGAATTAAGAGCAGCAAGCAGGATGATGAAGAAGATAAAAGTGGAGATAGCAGAGGAGGTGAAGACCACTATTGAGGGGAAGGAGGGAGGAGGAGAGCAGAAAGAAAGAGGGGATTAGGACAATTCTTAACGTTAGAGCATACAGTATGCAGCTCTGTTTGATGTCATGAAGGCATGGTTTGTTCAACAAGCATTACTTGTGAAAGTGTCCTAAAATCTTCAGAGTTTTATACTCTTATCAGCTCAGAAGACTTTCAGTGGATCATTAGTCCACCCTTTATGACAAAGTTAGAAGACAACATCTCCCATGTTCAGTTTAGCCAAGCTAGGTGGCTGGAAGCCAGGCCCTGTCATGAAGGCTAAAGGACCGCATTCTTTTAATTCTTGGGAGAACAGAAGAATAAAATTAAATTAGATTAGGTGGATTTGATTGCTGTATAAAAGAGACTGTTGCTCACTAATGCTCTCAATGAGATATTTAATTTGTTACATAGATGCTAAGAGAAAGTAAGTGCCATTTCTGTCATACTTTTTAATAATATACTGTTCCTGTAATTATACTGCGGTTCTTTTATATTTAGCAAAAGCTTGCTTAGTTTTACAATGAAAAACAATTTAAGAAATTATAGAAACAAACTGAACACAGCAGTTCATTTGTTGAAGCAATTATCCAGATCCTTGTCAAGAAAAAAAGAGAGAGAGAGAAAGAAGGAGAGAACAAAGCCTGTGATGTGCAAAAAATGTTTCTAATTCTATGCTATAATGCTTACAATATGTCTGTGGTTGTGTTGGATTATGTTAATAAACTGCAGTCAAAATGCATTTGTCACAATACAAAGGAAGGGCGCTATCAATCGTCTTGCCAGATATTTTAAATTAGTCACCAAAATGTCTAGCCAAGGTTTTCTCTATGACCCTCAGATGAAGGGTGAGGCTTATTGGGCAGTTTTTCCTGTGAGACCAGACAGATTTTTTCTAATGCTCAAATATCTTGAAGTATCTGGAAAATAACTGTAACGTAAACTGTAGCCTAGTTGCCCCTCCATTCATGTCCAAAGGTATTTTTTAAAATTTTCATTACCACCCTGAGACAACTTTCCCCCAAAAAAGCTCTGAACATGTACTTTGGATAAGGGTAGGAATAAGATCACAGATCTTAACTAATAAATTCATCAAGGACTTCAGTGGAATATATGGCTGTCCAAAACAGTTTCAACCCTCATGTGTTTTTTTTTAAAACCCAGACTTTCTTAATAATCAGTGCGGACTCTGGAGAAAAAAGCAATGGCTGTTGCTTTTTAGAGTGCAATCATTTGTATAACAGCTTGGAACAAGATCATCCCCAAACAAGTTAGCTATTCCAGAATTGCATTTATTACATGTTCCACAGAGCAATCATCGAGGAAGTTCAGGCAACTCTATCTAGTTCATTTTTAAGGTCAAAAGTAAACTGTTAAGTTACTGGAGGAGGGTTATTCAAAAATCCCAACATATATAATTTGATTTTGTGGAAACGAAAAATTCATGGGTAAAGATTTTTTTGACAGTGGGGACTAGAAGTTTTAATCTCTCATCACAGATGATGCTATCACCATCAAATGCTGTTCTTACAATTAGATTATGCAGATGTTAGAGGAAGATGTTGCTGAAAGCTGTTTACAATACAATCTTCCATTTGACAGATATGGAAAGAGGGGAAAGGAAGTGCAAGTGCATAAGCGCGCAAGACAAAACAAAACCAGCATCCAAATTCAGATTAAGAAATGTGAATGTGCTGCAAAACATTTCAATGTAATAACAAAAACGTGGATCCTGTTTCTTCATTCCCCCACCTCCCCATCACATCTGGAGGTAGTTTGGTGAAGCAATTGCCAGAAACCAAATAATATCTCTGCCTGACTAGCTCTTTTTCCTCTGCAAATAAACAATTAATGGAATATGCAGCCCATTTTCAAAGTGTTCACATTCATTAGGCTGTTTCCTGAAATTAAGTAGCTGTTTTATAATGTAATACTAGATACATGCAAAAAAAAAAAACCTTTAAAGTAACTTTTCCTTTCTAGAGTCTATTTTTAAATAAAAACAGGTTGCCAGCCTGTAGCTGAAGGTCTTCTACTGGTCACACACACACACACACACACACACACACATCCAATGCCTGCAGGGAGTACACGTGGGGCACCTTGTAGAGCTCCAGCCCAGGGGCTGGTTCCATGTCTACTCAAGGGCAAAAGGTTGATTTCAGTGTGTGTGCTTTGTATGGGAAGAGGGGCTTCCTGCTTACTTCATGTCTACTGTGAAAAAGTCCAGAGGAGAAGAAAGGCCTGCAGTAGTGACATAAAGTGGGTTGTGTGACTGCCCAAATGACCTTTACAAGAATATCAGTTAAAGGTTATCAACTATTTTTCTTCTTCATGATATCTGGGCAGGTGAACAGAAAAGTCTGGGAAGGTGACATATGTTAGGGTCGCCAGCTCCAGGTTGGCAGATACCAGGTTGGCAAATATCTGGAGTTTTGGGGTAAAGCCTGAGGAAGGAGAGGTTTGGGGAGGGGAGGCACTTCAGTGGAGTATAATGCGGTAGAGGTTAGGTGATACAGATGAGCAAGACTGAGATGGTTTCAGGGCCTGGACTCACAGTGTCATGGCAAGTTAACTTGCAGTTCTTTTCTTTGAAAAACAAATTAAACAGAGGACAGAGTTTAACATCCATTCACAACTCCATAACAAAGAGTTGTTGATTCCTTGATCAACCAATGAGTTAGCAAAAACTTTATAGACACAATACACTAGCAAATTCTTCTGCACAAACCCCAGAGAATATTTCAATTATTGTTAGTCAAGAGAATGTCCTGGGAGAGTATGTCCTATGTGATATAGGCTAGGATCCTAAACTGCTACTTTCGAGGTAAATTTTAACTGCAGTCAATGGAGACTGCTCCTAAGTAAATGTGTGTGATAAGTTAAAATTTCCAAGCTACAATTGACTCACAAACATTAAAGACAGCACAAGATAGAAAGCAGGGTTCTTTGAGGGTACTGAAGACTAGTAATATTCATGTCGTACATATCTGTGGTAAATTTTAATGGTGAATAACAGTTAGCTAATTTCTCTTTGTACCTGGGTTCAAACTATTTTACTGCAGTTTTACAAAACCTTTAAAATAATTCAATTGAGATAAATCGGAAAGCAACACAATACAGCTCTAAACCACAAGAAACCCTTTCTGTAATGAGGAAGTGTGATTCATTAGAGAGCTGAAGGAATCTTGAACATAGGAGAATGCTACTGTCTTCCAACGTGGCAAGTGCTTTTAATAGTATGCCACTCAAGCAATAAACTATTAAAGTTCAGCACACTTAAGTTATTATAATACAAACTATTAAGTGTGCTGAACTTAATAGTTTGTATTATAATAACTTAGCTCCAAGAGTTGTTTTTTTCTCCCTCAGAAACACAATATCCTACTCATCTCAATAGTGGTAAAAGTAGAATATCAAAACCAGAACCTGCAGTGTGAAGAATATTAGGCAGTCAATCAGACTGTGCACCTCCATCAAAGTATAAGAAAACATACGAGCATATTTCAGAGGGTTAGTCTTCTCCATCCATCGCAGCAACCAACAATTGTTGCAGTATTTCAAAGACCAGCACATTACTATTCCAGCACAATGTTTTAGGATCTACAGTACACTTCATCAGGTGCATGAGGTGAGAATTCCATGATCCTGGTGGGGAGAGTTGTAAACAGCAGCTCCGGGTTGGGAAATACCTGGAGATTTTGGGGGTGGAACCTGAGGAGGGCTGGGTTTGGGGAGGGGAGGGACGTCAATGGGATATAATGTCATAGAGTCCACCTTCCAAAGCAGCCATTTCCTCTTGGTGAACTGATCTCTGTCGCCCGGAGATCAGTTCTAATACCAGGAGATCTTCAGCCACCTGGAGGTTGGCAACCCTATTAAAAGAGCATTTTACACAGTATTGGGTAAAATTCAAATGTATTCAAGAAAAGCACAGAGACCATTCACAGTCATAGCTACGATCTTCCTAGTTTTGCTAAGCTGATTAACTACTTGTTAATCAAGGAACACTTGATCTTTGTTCAAGCCTCAGTAAATGTAATAGAATTTCTTTTGACCTGTAACGAAACATCTTAGATAGCAATAAGGTCAAAAGCAAAACATGTGGAAAGACTTGAGCTTTATATGAAGGCTCCCAACAAAGACACTCTGCTGCTACTGTTCTCCCTTGGTATTGACGCAGACCCTTCATTGCTTCTTTTGGTCACTTCCCCATCTCACTTTGCCTTTGCCCACGCATTCACCTCACTACAGTCAAATGTTGCTCACTCTCAAGACTATGAGTTAGATCCAAAGAATTGTCAGCAGTAGAGCCAAGAGTGCAGTTCTGGAAACAACTCTACAAGAATTCCCATGGTGTTGTAATAGGTAGGTTCTGTAGCTACTCTCATGCTTTCACTTTTGCTTCTCAATTTTTTTCTGTTTTATTTCCTTTTTGTCACACAGTGCTCTGGTGAGGGGTATGAAACAGCCTTTACATGGGCAGAAGATACCCATGCACAAAGAAGACCTTTGGATACAAACCCTTGCCTAGTTTGACAAGAGTTGTGTCCATCAATTTGGTATTATTTCCCGGGGGGGAAATCGATCTGGACCTAAGTTACTATGGTGAACAAAGGCAGTCTGAAGCAAAGACGACAAAAAGTAAGCAAAAGATCAAAATAAGTAGCGCAGAACATGTAACAGCACTGCTTCCAACTGAAGAACAAATGTAAACTAACGAACATATCTAATTCCTCCTTCACACTGTTAGTTCCTTGCATTATAATGACCATATGATAATTTTAAAGGATCTAGTGAGTGTTTTTCACTTAAAATATAAAAATAAACAGCGATCTCAGCAAAGAATCCCTAACTATTTAACTATTGAGACAGTTGGCTGGTGGATACTGCTATGGGACAATCTTTTCTTAAGTAAACAAATATCAAGGATATCCCATGGCTCTGTATATTAAATCTTGTCCATAGGTTAAATACACACCATACAAAAGCACTAATAAACTCTCTGACAGGGCTATGTCAGTTCAAAGACAAAAGACTTATGCAGTACCAGTGCTTTCCACTAAAATTAAAATATGTTTCAAATGATCTAATGAATGCACACGATTACCGAGAATAGAGATAATTGTTGTTAATGTGGTTCTGAATGTTTTAAAAGATGTCTTTCTTAAATCTATTCAGTGGCAAACAGTTACTTTGAGGCAACTCTTCATTTTATCCAAGGAAAAATCTATATTCTCATCAAGGAAAAGTTCAATATGATTGGACTCAGTGTTCCTGTTTAAATGAACTCTTAGGCAGTCTTATGATGACTTTTTTATCTCACTGAATTGCTGTGCTTGAAGATCAGGGTGCAGCTCCCTCAAATTCCTTTTAGCCCATTGGCACTAAGGTAGCATCAAAAACAGCAGCTAATCAGATTTTGCAGCTAAATTTACTGATCATGCTCACACACCACAGAGCATGCTTGGTAGCAGCAACTGAAGCCTTCTGCCTTTTGCTACCCATAAGATTTCTTAGTGCAATTGCAAATACATCCTGCTAAAATGGTTTACCATGCCCTGAAATATCTTTCCCCTCTTTTTATATTTAATATCCAGTCAGATAAAACGTCTTGGTCATTGCAACAGTAAGCATTTTTTACAGGTAGGGATTTTTGTTGCTCTTGATTAACAGAAAATGGCACTAAGAGTCTAAAACTGACAGCTGCCTGTTTTTGTTGTTGCTGTTATTTATTTATTTATATCTAATCTTTCTGCCCCATCAGGGCAATCAAGGGGGCTGTTATACAGGCAGGTCTGGAAGGACCATGAGAAACACAAGGCTCCACTCCCTCTAGTGCCATTAGAAAATGGAAGGTTGTCCAAAGCACCTTGCTGTGTTGCAGTGGCCTCTGGATAGTTTCCCATTCCCAGTGAAGGAGCCAGTCAAACACATTATCTTCCTACATTCTTCTTCGACTACTGCTGAAAAACAGCAGATAAACTCAGCAAGCACCTTTAGAAGGAAGGTGTGTTGCATACTTATTACACTTTGCTCCATCTAAATTAGACTTCAGAACTTCTGGATGTAGATTACCTCAGATATGCCTCTGTAGACACAGTGTCTATTTACTTTGTCAATAAGGTTATACAACATCTATCCAATATTTTGTCTGCTCATTTGGGAGAGGTTTTTTGGGAGGGATTCTTTTCTGGGGGGAAGGTTATCTTTTGCTGGAAGAATTTACATTTTATTTTAACTATCCCTGCATGGTCGAGCAGGCCGTCAATCAGAACTGTCAACATTTGCTCTCTGACCCAGCAAAAATGACCAGGGCATGCCCCTAAAATGCCTGAGTAGTGAAAACCTGCCTGAAAGGGCTTTGGAGGCCGCCTAAAGGCGGCACCTCCCTCAGCTCGGCGCTGGAACGCCCTGGGAAGGCCTCCCAGGATGCTGGTGTAACTTGCCCGGACGCCGGCACAGGGGGCCTGAACGCCAGGGCAGTGCCTTCCTGGCCTCCTAAGGGCTTTCACCCGTAGAGGTCAGGAATACTCTGTAAATGACGTAGAGTCCAAAGATGAAAATATATCCACTGATCTCCCAGCAGTTTTGAGATCAGGATCCTGTGCAGGACAGGATTGCAATTCGTGGTAATTATGTGTCCCTCAATGTCCTTTACAGGGATCCGGTATTCACACCTGTTTCGCCATTTCTTCTTCAGAGGATTAAACAATGGACTGTATATTTGGACCTTAGTATGCCAATCGCTGACAATTACCTCAGTCTCCATATCTCAATCTTAAAATGTAGACGAAGTTTACACGAAAATATGAGTTCAGTTTGGAAATAGGAACCAGTATACTAAGGTCATAGCATTGTGACATTTATTGTGATAATTCATCACACAATTCAGATATTAACTGTCATCTACCTGTACATATGGTTTATTGTTAGCCATGGTTGCTGTGATTTTGTTTGCACTTTCTCATAACGGCATGAAATACCCCAGTTTTGGGTTTTGGTACTAAACACAATTAGTGAGTTCCATTCTGTTCAGTTGGTCACAGGGTTTGCAGGCCTGATGCAATCATAGCAAACAGGGGGCTGCCAACAGGCCTAGAGAAAAATCATGTGTCTCTTTAAAAAGGTAAAGGTCCCCTGTGCAAGCACCGGGTCATTCCTGACCCATGGGGAGACGTCACATCCCTACGTTTTCTAAGCAGACTTTGTTTGCAGGGTGGTTTGCCAGTGCCTTCCCCAGTCATCTTCCCTTTACCCCCAGCAAGCTGGGTACTCATTTGACTGACCTCGGAAGGATGGAAGGCTGAGCTTAATGTGTGGAAATGGGCAGCTGAATCTTTTCATGACTTGGAGGTAAATGGCATCACCTGGTAAATAACTTCCCAATAAGCCTCAATTAAGAGGCCAGGGCCCTTTTGCTCCAGACAGTTGGCAACCCTAAAGCAAGCCAAACATTCCCCTGAAATTTGTTTCTCAAACAAAAAAAGCCTCCATTTCCCTCTACTCTTCATACACAAGTGACAGAACCCAGAATTCCCTACCTACAAATTAGTGAACAAAATTTTCTTGACAGCTTGATAACATTTGTGTGAATCAGAGGTTTTAGTTTTGTTTTTTTGCTTTGAGAAAAAGAGGAAAGAAGAAGAAGAAAAAATTGCTCAGGATGGAGGGAAGAGGGTGGGTGGGTGGTTTCAGGGGACAGCTGAAGTGTGTAGAATCCAGCAGCTTTTTGTTATGGTTTAGGATTAACTTTGGGAATGTAAGACAACAACCGTTATAAACTTAACCATTTAGGCTCAGCTGGCCGCTAGCCTCAGAGTGTATCCACACTTTTACTTGCTCAGAACTCCTCTGGCAAAGGTGTTACGTTTTAGTTGCTGCCCACTCCTCTGTCAAGCTACCACACCCTACTCTCAGAAAACCCAGCTTTACGCTGCCTTAGTGTGCCAGAGTTTTTTTCAACTTGAAAAGTCAATGTTAACAGCCTCACATCTTTGCATAAACAAACGTACATGCCGACAGATGCTTACAAGACTTGAAAACTACAATGAAAGCATAAAGCCAAAGTTGTGTCTGAGAATCACACTGTATTTATTAGCCTGTCATATAAAATTACAACCAGATATCAGCAGTGAATTCTTCAAAACAACAACACACACACACACCCTTAAATAGCTGGAGAAAGGGATGGAAAAATATCAGTTGTCATGACTGGGCAGATGAGATACAAAACAAAAAGTTTATCCTTTACACTTCTTTGTTTCAAAAACACACAAAAAACACACAATGAATGATGAAACAACTACTTTGAAAGCAAGCAAAACAATAAAAATATATGACTAGTGTACATTTATCTGAACTTGATAAGGATTTTGTGGTCTGCTACATCGAGCCCAAATGTAGACAGAAAGTCTAAAATTACAAAGTGGGGCAATATTTACAACACAGAGAAAATAACTTTGCATTATCACACAGCAATTCCTCAGTTGTCTCATGGAAAGGGAATAAAGCACTTTCGGGGGGTGGGGGTGGAGAGACTACGTCAAGATCAAACTGTGCCTGGTGACAGCAGTGTCCAGGCTGTAAGTAATGTTCAAAGGATTCCATGTTGCCTGTGACTGATCATTCTCCTTCTCTTGCCATCACCTGCTGATTTCGTCCAGGTGTTTTATGGCTATCTGGAGGCTCTGGAGAACAGACAGAAAGAAGACTTTGCCAATTCCTTTTGTCTGGGATTGTGAATTCCTTACACAGATGGTGGACAGCCAAACACCAGGTTCATTTGCCTTCACCCTCCAGAGGAGAAAATGCAAAAGAGTTTCTCTCTCTGGCAACACCATCTGAAATGTGCAGGTAGTTAAGAAATCAGAGGAAAGTCACTTTTTTATTAAAAGAAAAAGAAATGGGAGGGGGGAGTATTGCTGTGATGATACCAGCAATAAAACCGTGACAAAAAAACTAGCTTTTAAAAATAAATCACTAGTTTTAATTTCTGAGCAATGCAAGTAGCCCATATTGTAGAATGTTCTCTTGTTATAATCCTTCAGTATATGTAAGTAGTATTTAGAATAAAATAAAATAACTTGTTTAGTTATTCCTCACCAAAAGTGAGTTTTCAAGGAAAACTGGGGCACAAATAAATAAGGGTTTGGGCAGATGAGAGCCCTAAAGGAATTATCCAGAGCGTTTATTTGTGGAGTGAAAAATTTACAGTTGTCACCCATTTGCTGTGGGTACTCCAAACATTTTCTATTGAAATTGCTCTTCTGGTATGTGGATATTGCATCATAATTTCTGAGTTCCTGAACTATAGTGTGTAAATAAAAATGTGATTCTTTCCCTAATAGTACATCCCACACTATAACTGCTATGTTTGCTGCAAATATGCTACTGTTATAGGCACCAAATATTCCCTAAGGGAAAATATTGCACCCACATATCACATAAACCATTTTATTCTGGGGCTTCTGGCTGTTAAATTAAAAAAAAAACTGACCAGCTCTGTATGTACCACTCCCATCCATTTCCTATTAATTCTTTTGATTTTACTTAGCTCCACTGTGGTTGTATGATCACTTGCATTAACTTTGGCAATGGAATGATACAGAAGTTGTACAGTCTCTCTCACTCTGCTTCTAGGCTACACAGTGGCCCTGAATTTCAAGGAAAGGGAGCAAGTGAGTAGCACCATACCTATTCCCATTAGCAAAGCTATAGCCCCATCGATTGCATCTGAACTGGATACTGCATTACTGCCTATAACTGAGGACCTAGGGGACTATTTTGCAAAGGCTAAAATATTTGAATATTTTAAATAATTATGGTTCCTTGGTTCCTTCTAATGAATCATATGTTTATTTTATTAGACTTGCAGCAAATATATGTTAATTACAGGAGCATACAAGAGAATTTAAGAAGAAAATCAGCTTGTGTTTCATAGATTACAGTAAGGCTTTTGACTGTATGGATCACGAAAAGCTATGGCTGGTTTTAAATCTGATCGTTTTGATGAACAACCTGTACTCTGGCCACAGAAAAGAATATGAAGAAACAGAATGGTTTCCCATTGGCAAAGGTGTTAGACAAGGATGTATTTTATTTCCCTATCTCTTCAATCTATATGCAGAACATATAATTAGGAAAACTGTATTAGATTTAGATGAAGGTGGAGTGAAAATTGGAGGGAGGAACATTAACAATTTGAAATATGCTGATGATACTACATTACTAGCAGAAAAAAGCAAAACTTGAAACGACTACTGCTGAAATTTAAAAGAAAAAATGCCAAAGCAGGACTAAAGCTGAACACCAAGAAGACAAAAGTAATGACTACAGGAGAATTACACAACTTTAAGGTTGACAATGAGGAAACTGAAATTGTTCAAGACTTTTTATTCCTTGCCTCCATCATCAACCAAAAGGGAGACTACAGCCAATAAATCAGAAGGCGATTGAGACTGAGAAGGGCAGCCACAAAGGAGCTAGAAAAGTTTCTGAAGGGTAAGGATGTGTCACTGGCCACCAAGATTAAGTTAATTTATACCATCATATTCCCTGTTACTATGTATGGATGTGAAAGATGGACAATGAAGAACGCTGATAGTAAGAAAGTAGATTCCTTTGAAATGTGGCGTTGGAGGAGAGTGTTACGGATACTGTGGACTGCCAAAAACAACAACAAATCAGTGGGTTATAGATCAAATCAAGCCTGAACTGACCCTAGAAGCTAAAATGACTAAACTGAGGCTATCGTATTTTGGTCACATTATGAGAAGACAAGAGTACTAGAAAAGACAGTCATGCTAGGAAAAGTTGAGGTCAGCAGGAAAAGAGGAAGACCCAACAAGAGATGGATTGACTCAATAAAGGAAGCCACAGCAAGCTCTGAGCAAGGCTGTCAAAGATAGGACATTTTGGAGGACATTGATTCATAGGGTTGCCATGAGTCAAAAGCGACTTGATGGCACTTAACACACACACAGACTTGCAGCATTACACTTTCCTGGATATTTTCTCTGTTAATAAATTGCTGCATGACTACACATGGCACAGTTCTTGGTATTTAATTGTCTCTTAAAAGCCAAGCAAGAGTTCACCTTTGCTCTCCTGTATCTATGACCATTACAACATCTGGAAGACTTTTGGACCAATCAGAATCCTACCTGCTCAAAGGGAAGATTCATCACACTCACCTACGCCTTTAAATGGTCAGAGTTACCGTATTTAAGTTTTAAAAGAAAATGACTGGACTAGGCAGAGGGTTTTTTCCCCCAAGGAAAGCTCAATTTCTCCTTTAAAATGTGTTCTTATTAAGATAATGAATTATGAAAGATATTTAAAATGTTTAAAATAGGCCTTGTATGCTAGCTATTGCCATTTAGACCACTAGCATTGAAGCACTTCAAAAAAATTAATACATAGCATGCAAACAATCAAAGCCTGAAATAAGCCCAGGCTTTCAATTTTCTATCAGTCCAATGCTCTTCACCCTGAATAGAATCAGGCCATGATCTCCTAATAAAAACTCAAAATTATCTTTATATGTCATTTTGATGGAGCAACTTTTATATAAAAAAATCTTGTTTTTATGAACACCTAAGCAAGCTACACAATGGAATGAGAACTTGCCAAGACCCTTGCTTTAAACTGAAGCAATGCAGTTTTCAAATTTCTTCCATGAAGGCAATCTTGAAATGTTACCTTTCATTTTATATTTTTCCACCCATTCATCAAATTAAAATAAAAAAGATTTAAGGACTAATTTAAAAAAATTGAGGCAAAAAATTACCCTCAAGGCAGATACTTCTTTATGTGAATTTCAGCCAGGAGCAAAGTTTTATACACCTAGCTTATAATATAACCTCACAAACCTTACCACTATTATTCAAGACACATGGCCACAAGTAAACTGTATCATTGCTGCCTTTGCTGAAAACGTGGATGTCATGTTACATGCTATTTATTCACCTGATGAAGCAGCACACTGCCTTGAAACATCTTCTTAAACGCTATGGCTTTATTCTGATGACACAAATAAACCAGTTTGTTCATGAAAATGACCTGGTTTTATTCTCAGTCGTACAAGGAACTGGGTTGCATAGACTAAGCTTGTTAACTTTAATATATCAGGCTTGTCTGTAGGGCTTCATTGGCAGATGGTGAGTTATGCTGTATTAAGCACTCATTGACACAATTGTACAGGCAAATTGGTGTGCTCCTCTCAGAGCTGGGTGAGTGTGTGTGTCAGAGAGAGAGAGAGCTCTTCCAGAGGAGTTGCAATGGGGTGTGTTTCAGTCTGTGGTTGGTGGGTGCATGGCACTAAGCAGTGAGCTGGTGCCTGTCTTGGTGATTGCAGTGGAGGTAAAGCAGTTATTATTAAAGCATTAGCTTTGGTTATAATCCTAAGTCATCAATTCACAAGTGAAGGGAATTTTTCTCAGTTCAGAATCTCAGGGATTCTGTGGCTGTGGGGATTGGGACAAGAACATTCCTTGGGCTGTCACAAGGTTGCCAGGCCCTTGCTGGGGATATGGGATCCCCTGCCCCCAGCTCCCATTTCCCACTGCTGCTCTGAGCGACAGTGGAAATGTTAAAAATGGCTTTTGGGTCAACAGTGTGATGTCACTTCGGGGGAAATCCTGGAAGTGCCACCAGTCTGCTCTAGTTTTACCATAAAACCAACAGCGATTCCTACAGAGGTGTGATGTCACTTCTGGGATATCAAGAAAATGACATCATGCTGTTGCCAACAGCTGCCCCCATGTCCTCCCCTCCCCAGTTTCCAGTTTATGCCTGGCAACCCTAGGTTGTCAGCATCCTTGACCCAAAGACCTCATGACTCTAAGGAGGGGAAACTTGCAGGACAAGAAATCATGCTGCAGATAGCTCTCCTGGCTTTCTCACTGTCCTCATCTCTTCTATTCAATGCCTTTCTCTCTTTTTCTGCTAAGTAACTTGAGTAAGCAAGGAGAGGACTTCTTGGACAGTGTGAACCATAGCAAGAATCCTCATCCTTGTACATTGGAAAAAGAGGAGGAAGAAATCTTTTTTTTAAAAAAATATGTTTTTTATTGATTTTAAATATAAGGGGGATACGGAAGGAAAGAGGGATAGGGGATTTTTTTTTTTTTTAAGAGGAAGAAATCTTTTTGTGGGTCATACTATAGAACACACTGAACAAACCATTTCCTTATTTGCATGTTTCACATGCATCAAGTGGTCCCTCCATTTGCCAACAGAAAACGGTTTTGAAAGGCAGAGAGAGAGAAATGACAGGGAAGAAGCAGCAATATAGGTACTTTGCAAACAAGTATTCAAAACAGTATTCAAAGGGTTAAAAACCAGTATTCAAAGGTTAAAAACCAGTATTCAAAAGGTAAAAACAAAGGGATTGTAGGGGAACAATTCTGGATCCCTTGAAAGCAAAGTGTTCCTTCCTAAAGTATTTGCAGGTGAGAATTCTGCACAGCCGTCATCAGCTTTTCCTTCTAACAAAGTATGATAGTTTTTGCTTATTGAACTTGTAGTTCTCAGGCTTCATTTAATTTGCAAAAAAAAGGCACATTAATGGAGTTTTGGTAAAATGCAAACATGATTAAACTGATCAGCTCCCCCCATCATGGTCGCGCCGGCAGCCTATCTAACTAAAATAGAATCTAACAACAGTAGAACAGCATTGACTCTGGCAAGATGCATGGCACTTCCTTCTGCTGTTGTCATGCCCCCCTGCCCCCGTAGCTGAGTCCGAGGCCTCGATTGCAGAGCTGGAACAGTTGGCCGTCCCTCCTGGGAATGCAGCTGACAAGCCTTCTGAACCAGATGCTGGATAAAAGGGGCTGTCAGAAGCTTCTACGTCTAGCCAGGCTGAGGAATTCCAGTCCCCCTTGGAGGCCAGATTTCCAGAGTCAGCCAGAGGCTCAGAAGAAGAGTCCTCCCCCATGGTTCACCATAGGCAGAAACTCTGAGCTCTGCTGAGTGAAAGAAGATGGTCAGCACGGCTGCAGGGCCAGAGAGGCATTCCAGCAGTAGAGAAGTACAGTGAGTGATGACAGGACCAACCTCACTCTGATGGCTGGCCAGATTTAAGGAGCAGTGAAGATCAGCCTCGTTGTGGAAGCAACTTACTGAATTCTGGTTTCAGCCATCCTCCACTCTGTTTGCTATCGTGCCTGAGAACGACCTTGGACTATTTAAAGACGACGCCTACCGCCTTGCCTGTGACCCAGACCTTGGACTGATTAACGTCGACCCTTGCTTCCTGGCCGGTGAGACGTAAGAGACCCAGGCCTGATTTCTGGACTGCTTCTTAAACTTTGCCTTACCCCTGCTGACCCCACTGTTTCTGTGCAGACTCCAGGCTGCAGAAGCCTCGGCTTCTGTACCCTCCATCACTTCCTGCCACACCCGCTCTCAGCTCCCTCTGCACTGTGCTGCAGTAGCAGCCCCACCAGCCTGCCCAGCCACTACAGCTGTGTTGGTAGGGAGATGTAAGAAGATTGCATATTCAGAAAGATTATGTTCATGCTCGTTGGGGGAGGTGGAAACAACCGAGCATATTATTCTGAGATGCCCATATCACAAGGAGGCCAGATTAAAATATCTTCAGCCTGTGCTTGATGGCTTTCTGGGCGAAACCGATGAAATTAAATTGGAAAACTTATTGTCCAATAAAAATCACTGGGTATCCAGACAAGTTGCTAAATTTTGCCTCGGGATATGTAAGACTCGGGGAACGATAGTAAAGCTGTTGTAAAGCTGTAGACTTTTATTCTTCTACTGTTTTGAATCATTGTTTTAAATCTGGAACTTTTGTTAAATCTTGTTATAACTTTTGTTATACTGGTCAAAGACTGCAAAAAAAAAAAGTATGATATGAACTCCCCCCATCAATTGGAAAACCTTTGTTCTATTAGCCCAGTATGCAGAAACGTTTTCTCAGAAATAAGTACCATTAAAATAAACAGGATTTCAACCTACATCCTTAATTTACCTAAAAGCTAATAACTTATGCAAACCTCATGGAGACCAGGAACTACGTTTGATTCTCCAGATACAAGTCAGCTTAAACTTTCTTTTATTTTATCTAAAGAGCTAACAATGAAATAGTCAACTGAACTTAGTGCTGAAATAGTAAGCAAGTTTTAGGTTTTTCTTTCAACTACAACTCCCTGTACTATGCCAAGAAGCAAAACATACCAATTAGCTTCTAATCCTCTCCTTGTAAACAAACCCTTTGATACACTTAATTCCATTCAAACTATCAGCTACTGCAGTTCTTATGACCTTAAAATAATAAGTAAAATACTTTTAACAGCTTGCGGTTGCCTTTTATTGTTGCCTCTTCTGCTATCTTAAATCAGAATCTCTTTCTTATGGCTGGTTATTTCAATAGCACCAGAAAAGCATAACACCACCAAATGCCCAATTATTTCATTTCTCAGCCAGAGTTGATCAGGGCTTATTTCAATGCTGCTCTTTTCCCAAAAGCTCATACACACAGACAAAAAGGCACTCCTGTAAAAGAACAGCCTTTGTAGCCCTGAAGTCTGAATATGCATTCAGTTGTTGATCATCTTTAAAAATGAAAATCTTCCTTCCTTTAAACAAGTCCCCTGGTTTAATTTACCAGCTGAACAAAGCTGCTTCAAATTGTGCATGTCCTTAAAAGTTATGAGGACGTGCCCAGATGCATAAGAGCAAGCAACTACAGAGTATTGGTCCAGTCAGATTACTTTTAAAAATAAAAACCATTCAGGAATCAGAACAGGGCACAGTATACTTTATTCTGCTCTTCAAAGGAAATGGCATTAAACTTGGACAAGCATAAATCCTCTAAGTATTAATTCCTTCAAATCTTAAAAATATAAATTACGTTGTGCTTTCACTTTGCTAAAATTAATGTCAGATTTCTGTCCTTAAACCAGAGTTTATGTGGGGGATAGGGGGAAGAGAGAGAACAAATTCAGCCTCTATTTCTGTTCCTTATTTTCTTCAGGACAGAGCAAAGCTCTCAGTTGGGCAAGGCCACCTGCATTGATTACTCCTCTGTCTACACCCACAGAATATGAATGTGAGCCAATGATCATTAACCATAATTTCTTCAAACATAAACCTCAGCATTTTTAAAAATCTTCTTGGGCCCAATACTGCTTCTTTTTTCGCTGTTTAAATCTTGCATTAAGAAAAGGAAGAAATGGGAGAGCAACAAAAATATGTATGTTTTTAAAATCGAGTCCAATTCATTAGTTTAGGTGGGGGAAATTATTTACCTGTTGAATTATTAAACAATAAGTGCTACATATGGCATTAAAAGGAGGGAAGATGGCATGTTATGGCCCGATCCCATCGTATTTTGGAAGCTAAGCAGGGTCAGTACTCGGAAGGGAGACCACCAAGGAAGACTCTGCAAAGGAAGGCAATGGTAAACTACCTCTGATTCTCACTTGCTTTGAAAGCCCCTTGCTGGTGTTGCCACAAGTCGGCTGCAACTTGATGGCACTTTACAGACATACATGGCATTAAAAAGCAAAACAGCAAGCCTCCCCCCATCTCTCATCTTACACTCTTTCACCACTGTCAACCAATATGGTGAAACTTACTCTTGTTTTATTTGTTAGTATTCCTGTGCAGAAAATCGTTATGAAAACCAGAGATGGGGTAGACATCAGGAAAGCAGGTGTGGCTGATTGTTAGGACAAAGGGCTCACAAACTAGGTGGGATACTTCCCGTGTTAACTACTTCAATATACAGTAGAGAATGCATCACACCTGACCAGCCATCCACCTTCAAGTTCTGCCAACTGGAATCATTTTTTGGTTGAATCTGTGTGGGGGGCTTGCTCCCATGGGGATTACATCATCTCCTAATGGATGAGGCACTAGCTTAGGCTCTCAGTAGTGACTTCAAAAATGTAACAGATATAATGGTCTGCTTAGCACCAGATGTACGTACAGAGAAATAACTGCAGACACCGGGTAACCTTTGTCTGTTTGCATGCAAACCTAGAAAGGCATTAAAAAGGTATGCCCAAAATAGATAACTCTTTAAAAAAAGGATATCAAACATCAATTCATCTGTACATGCGGAAACAGCGGATACACTGCTAAATAAACCATTGTGATGAGAAAGAATTTAAGCAAAACAAGAACCAAATCGTGGGAGGGTGGGTAGATTTAGAAACTTATTATTAAGTGCAAACTTAAACAAAGTTCACAAAGGTTGCAATCTTAAACAGACCTAATTGAAAGTAAGTCGGGGGGGGGGAATTGAACTTATTTCCAAGTAAACTCATTTAAATTCATGTATTTCATGATATGAATGAAGTATAGCTGAATTGTGATTGTATTACCTTGAGATATCTTACACCAAGATGGAGTATCACCTACCAAACACACTCTCTTACACACATAGAAACACACACAGATATACCCAGGCAGCTACTCTAGGGAAGACAAGAGGGTTGGGAGTATCTTTTGAACACACAGACATTCCTCATTATTTCAGACTGGAAGTGCAATAATAACAAGGGAGTGAGATTCAGGGTGGATGGGAGCTCAAAAGAAGGTGGACTAAAATTCTATGCAAGGCATCGTTCTTTAAATAAACAAACTGCATCCCCACGCTTCCCAGTTACCAAATGTTTCCTTCTGTTTCCCAACATGTTCCTTCACTAAAAATCACACATGCATTTCTAGTCAAGACCTTTTTTTAATTGTCAAGCTAGCTACCACAGGTCAACCATACTGGCCAGAATGTGCACAGAAGTGTTCAGTGTCACAGGTCATCCTAATACATACTGGGGGGATTTCTTGCAACACTTGAAAACCAAAGGATGTGGGCTTTTTCTCTTTGCAAATCTTTGTTACTTTCATTACCATACCTTCTGAAAAAATGCTTTTGAGACAGTGTGACAGAAAAGTAACTAAGTGCAATCCTAAATACATTTTCCTGGGATAAACCCTATCAAACAAGATTCTGAGAAGCCCTGTTTAGGATTGCTCGGTTAAGTGCAGGTGTGTAACAGATTATGTCCTGCCATGCCCTATTAAGTTGTGTCACAGATTACTGCCCTTTAGTACATTCCTTTATTTATACTATAGCGTTTACTAGCTGACTAATCATCACAGAAAGATCAGTTGGTGGTAAAGGGGAAGGGGGATCTTGATCGAAAAAACTTGTTTTGTACCAGAGCTTGGAAGATGAAACTTGAAAGATGACTTCTGCCAAGTCAAAGAAAACTATGTCTGTGCTTAAGACAAAGACCATTAAGGCTGCCAGAGAATTCAGCTCTTATCTCATGTGGTTCCTAAACATTCTCCATGTCTGCTACTGAGACTCAACAGTATTAACATACAAGATTCTAGTCCACAAATACACTTGTTACACTATAATCCCATTCTTGCTCTAAAGGCTTCAGAGAAGCATTTTGTCAGTAATCCAACCTTGTGATAACAAGATAGTCTTGAGAAACATTGCCCAAGATGTAGTCGGCGTTAGACCTGAGTAAGGATTTGAACTCACACTTCTCACAAACTCAAACTGTAGCCATGACACTACAGATAGCTTGTTTATACGATGATGATGATGTAGGAAAAACAGAGCAGCAAATAAAATTTCAATGAAATTGCTATTTAGCATATAAAATTTTGAAACAAAATACATACCGATGAATAAAATTTTCCTGACAATATTAAATCTAAGGCTTGGTTTGCAAAAAGCAAACCTCTTTAGAGATATCATGAGAACAGCAGCTTCTCTAGCTTAAATGTTACACATATGAACAATCTTTTTTCAACCCAGAGGGTGAATTTTTTTTAAATTCCACAAATGACCAATAATTTCAAAAAATGTTAGAACAATGCTCCTAAAATATTACTTTGGTTTAACTTCTCTGAACCAAAAATTCCATTTGTTGTCATTCTTCTCTATCAAGTGAAAGCACTACTTTCTTGCTGCTATTACACAACACTGAAATGCATCAGTTATGCAGGAGCCAACCCCAGTCAAAGTTCTTAGGCCAGCTTGCCATAAGAAAGGGGGGCTTTAAGATAAGCTTCACTAATAGCCAATCCTAAACAGAGTTACACCCTTCTAAGTCCACTGAAGACTCTCCTTAGGATCACACTGTAAACGGCTCAGACAGCAGTCATAAGTAGGTCTACTAAGAACTTAATTCAAAAGGGCTTACTCCCATGCAAGTGTTCTTAGGAGTGTACTTACACAGTAATATCCTGTGCAGAATCTTCTAAACCCATTGATTTAAATGGCTTGGGCTTTAGTAACTTTTGCATAGGATTGCACTGTAAATTTCTTCTTTTGAAAAAAAGTGATTAAGTCATTTGTCTTATGAGCTATGGTGGACTTTTTATGGTATGCAATGTAGCTAATAATTGGCTGAGGCCAATCTTTAACAAGTCACATATTTCCATTGTCCCCTTACCCCCCCCCCACCGCTTATGCTTTTACCACATCCTAACAAAAACATGACCAGAACTGGTGAAAAACATACGGTTCCAACTAATGAATCACATACTTTCCCGCAAGTACAGTAAGTACTACCAGCTGTGACAGTCTTGCTTTGGCAGTGGAACCAGTGCAGTACAAGGCCGACACATCTGAAACCAGCTGTACTTAAAACCGCAAGCAATATAAGTCTGTCTGCCTTCTCAGGGGCTTCTTTGTCTCCGTCTCTCTCTCTCTGCTCTGTCCCTAGGATTTGCCAGCCATCTTTGTTTTGACAAGGCTCTGAGTTTTAGAAATTTTTTTGGGGGGGGAGGGAAATCCGCTGATTCAGGAAACCAGGTCTCAACAAAATGATAAGGAGTTCTTTGTCAAATGCAAGTATACGTCAGGAAATTTAAAGAGAAAGCATGCAAACCTACATGGCTTACTGCTTCTACTAGCCCATACTATGATATTTTAAACTCCCAGGCACACTAACTTGAATGCAGATATCTCATGAAATAAGTGGAATGCACTTCCAGGCTGTTATACTTAGGGTAAGTGTATTAAAAGGACGGCACATACATTATAGATAAAACACTTAGATAGACAGACAGACACACACACACACACACACACACACAGTTACATTAATACATATAGAGTATTAATAACAGCAGTGACCAACTAACTTCAGAGGCATAGGAGGAATGCTAAGATCCCCTTATGTATTTGTTTAATCACTATGTACACACTTTATGTATAGGAAAAATCAAATGCATAATTATAGGATGGGGTAGTATGTGTGAAAAGGATCTAGGGGTCTTAGTAGACCATACATTGAACATTAGTCAGCAGTGAGATGCAATAGCTAAAAAGGCAAATGCGATTTTGTGCTGTTTCAAAAGAAGTACAGTGTTCAGATCATGCGAAATTATGGTATTCCTTTACTCTGCTCTGGTTAGACCTCACCTAGAGTATTGTGTTCAGTTTTGGCCACCACAATTTAAGAAGGATGTAGACAAGCTGGAATGAAGAGCCCCATGGCGCAGAGTGGTAAGCTGCAGTACTGCAGTCCAAGCTCTGCTCACGACTTGAGTTTAATCCCAATGGAAGTTGGTTTCAGGTAGCAACCTCAAGGTTGACTCAGCCTTCCATCCTTCCGAGGTCAGTCAAATGAGTACCCAGCTTGCTGGGGGTAAAGGAAAGATGACTGGGGAAGGCACTGGCAAACCACCCCAGTCTGCCTAGAAAACGTCGGGATGTGACGTCACCCCATGGGTCAGGAATGACCCGGTGCTTACACAGGGGACCTTTACTTTAGACAAGCTGGAAAGTGTCCAGCAGAGGGCAACAATGATGATGAGGGGTCTGGAGACCAAGTCATATGAGGAAAGGTTGAAGGAGCTGGGTATGTTTAGCCTGGAGAGGAAATGACTGAGAGGTGATATAATAACCATCTTCATGTATTTGCTGTCATATAGAGGATGGTGTGGAGTTGTTTACTGTTGCCCCAGAAGGTCGGAACAGAACCAACAGGCTGAAATTAAATCAAAAGAGTTTCCGGCTAAACATTAGGAAGAACTTCCTGACAGAGCAGTTCCTCAGTGGAACAGGCTTCCTTGGGAGGTGGTGGCCTCTCCTTTTTGGAGGTTTTTAAGCAGAGGCTAGATAGCCATCTGACAGAAATGCTGATTCTGTGAACTTAGGCAGATCATGAGAGAGAGGGCAGGAAGGGTTGCATCAGTACTTGGCTCTCCTGGCCCTTTCTTACATGTTCAGGGAAATGCTGATTACCACTTTGGGGTCAAGAAGCAAATTTGATCCAGGACAGATTGGCCAGGGATCCTGGAGGTTTTTTGCTTTCCTCTGCACATAGAGCAAGGGTCACTGGGAGTGTGTTTGGGGGGGGGTAGTTGTGAATTTCTTGCATTGTGCAGGGAGTTGGACTAGATTACACTGGAGGTCCCTTCCAGCTCTATGTTTCTATGATTCTGTGACCCCCACCTTTCTCCTTTCCTCCATTTTATCCCCACAACAGCCCTGTGAGTATGTATGACTGACCCAAGGTCACCCAGTAAGTTTCTGCGGCAGAATGGGGATTTGAACTTAGGCCTTTATTCTAATCACTACACTATACTATCTGTCCAACTACTTGCACGTATTTAACACTGATTTCAGTTGGAGAACAATCATCTACCCCCCCCATGGCTGTGGGGTAAAAGGCCATGATGGTGAGATCCAACCTGAGTGCCTAAATGACCCAAGCAGTTTGTTGGGGGCTGCCAATATTTTCAGGGATACCAGAGAAACAGGACCCTTGCAGTGCTGCAGAGGCTGTTGGCATTTCACTCTCTTGTTGAACACAGCCACATAAAATCCAAGAACTTAAGCCATAGCACCTTCCACAATATTGCAAGAGACAATATTGGGCTGTACAGTAAAGATACTTGAGGTAGCAAACTGGCTTGGAACACTATGCTGAACACTGGGCCCTGGGTCACTGCTTGGGTCATTCAGCTCCTGGCATTAACCCGTGAAAGGTCCAGAGTGGTGAAACAAGTGGTTTCAGGTAGGTGGAGTTCCCACAAGTGGTTTATTCATGATACAGATCACCCCAATAAATCCCTAGACACGTACTGCATGTATGCCAGGTATGTGAGAAAAAGGCAATTTTAGGGATTTTTTTAGGCAATGTAAAAATAGTAGTGGATCATTCGGTGTAATCATAAGCCCATAGCCCAGCATTCAGCATAAGAAAAAAAGTCAAAATGCCTTCAGAAGCCAACCAAACTAATTTTTTATTTGTAAAATGTTAAGAGCAGCACTTTTAGCACTTCTGAACTGGAGGAGGCGAAATAGGGACTCTGCATTCTATACCTGATACAGTTTCTCTATCAAAACCCACAATGATGCAGACTCAAGACATTTTAAAGGGCAAAAACAGAAGCTCCCCAGCCCTGATTCCTACGAAATAAACTCTGGGATTGCAATTTAGGAAACACCTAAAAACAGTTGTAGCTCTTTCAAGGTTATATGCAACTAAGTGAACAGGCTCTGGGAAAATGACATACCTTCTGCATAATAAACAAATACTATGAATGTTATAAGCAGAAAACAGTGCAATCCTAAACAAAGTTCTAAGACCATGAAACTCATTGGGCTTAGAATGGTGTAACTCTGCTTAGGATCTTCTTACTGCCTGAGCTATATGAAAATCCAGACTGGCAGGCATGGCCATTCTACAGAATTGAATAAATATTCCATGCAGAAGGCTGAAGCTAAGCCAAAAGCTGGGTCAAGGGCTTTACATAGAGACTGAACAGCATGAAGGATAGAATTACACCCTGTGGGATGCCACAGGTTAGACCCCACACTGATGATAATTGGTTTCCAATAGCAGCCCTTTGAGTCCAATCTGTGAAAAATGATTTGAACCAGTTCAGCGCGAAGAAGAAGAAGAGTTGGTTTTTATATGCCGACTTTCTCAACCACTTAAGGGAGACTCAAACCGGCTTACAATCACCTTCCCTTCCCCTCCCCACAACAGACACCCTGTGAGGTAGGTGAAGCTGAGAGAATGTGACTTGCCCAAGGTCACCCAGATGGCTTCGTGGGGAAACAAATCCAAATCACCAGATTAGCCTCCGCCGCTCATGTGGAGGACTGGGGAATCAAACCCGGTTCTCCAGATCAGACTCCCCCGCTCTTAACCACTTCACCACAGCAGTCCCATGCCATTCCTAAAGATTCCTGATCCTCGGAAACAGCTTTTCAGATGGATACAGTGGGAAGCAGATATAAACTCATTCTGCTTGCAGTTGGCTGGATCTAATCTCTGTTTATGTCACTTTCTTGTTTGTGTTTGCTAAACATTTCACAAGAAAGCTACTTCCAAGATAGCCAAAGTTCAACTTTACAATTTCATCACTATATTTGAGTCACCATATTTTTTCTCTGATAGGCCTCCAGTGCCTTCACAAGCAGCAACACAGGTTTTCCTGGCAAGCAGAAGCAACCATGGCAAAAGCTTACCGGAGAAAATTCTGCTTACAACAAGCTGCTGAAAGCACAGGAACTCTGCCAGAAAAAGCTCTACTTAAGGATATATGGAATATATCCTCTTCCCCGCAGTCCCCGTACGCCTCTTCCTGCGCCTCTTCCCCGCCGTCCCCATACGCCTCAGCTCAGGAATGGGCTGTAACACGGCTACCCATCAGGAAAAAAAAAGTTAGAAAACGTTTTTACTTCTCAGAGTACCCTTTCAGGAGTCCTCACGGAACACAGGGCTTTTTCCAGGTGCCTTCTATGCACTGTGGGCAATTAGGCCTCCAAAACGTCATCCTCCCAAGACACCATGCACCAATAGGAAACAAAACCTTAGAGAAATGCGTCTGGATTGGGCAGCTTGGACAAGGACTCCTTAAATCTTTTCTGTGATTTTAGATTGTCTACTTTAAATATATTCATATGATCTTTCTTCCCAAACTCTGCCTACGCCCTCCTTTGGGATCTGCACTTGTGGCCTATTGCAGTTATAGCTAAGCACTGATTCCTCCTAAGTAACCTGAAATAAAAAATGACTTTTCAGATTTCATGTACTTTACATGCATAATTTGCCTATAGCCGTTATCATTTTTGTTCTTTGGATTTTTAAACTTTTAATGCTGTCAGTAGTTTTTAGACAAGCGGTATAATGGAATTGCTGGAGGAGATTCTAAAATTAACCTTCATACATATCTTAGTCATTCAACAGATTAAACATTCATTTGTGTTCTTTCAACAGACTTTTCATGAACAAAAAAACTTTATTTTGACTAGATTGTTATATACAGGAGATCTTACTTTGATAGTTTACTTTTTCCTACTTGAAACGCCAGCTGCTAGGCTATGTTCTGTAGTAGGCTCTGCTATCTGAAAAGTAGATGAGAGGTTCTCCATGTGAATGAAATAGAAGCCCTGAATCAGCCTCATCTACTAAATGTTTCATAGGTTTCAACACAGCGATTATCTTCAAAAATACCAACTTGGCATTGTTTTAAGCCATGATTTGCCTGCTACCTATCTAGCTATAAACTCCACCTGAATAATACTGCCGTCCCATGCACTAGTTTAAAAAAAAAAACCTGAACAAGTTCTAACAAGTGGTATATGGAAAATATCAGTCATGGGCTTTTCTATCTGAATGATGGACCTTAATTTTAAACAGAACAAGTGGAGAGGATAAGCCATTAAGACCCGTTAAGAACAGGTATAAGACATCATTCTGCCACAGGGAGATACAGCAATATCCTGATCCAGCCATGTTTGGAGAAATAAGAACATGCAAATAAATGGGAGATGTCTCCTTCTGTTCATTCTAAGAGAGTGACAACATATCCTATGCATGCAGTATTGCATTAAGAATACCCACTGATTGACTGATTGACTGGATTAAAAATATTTTAGTTAGTTAGTTATTTACTTATTGTATACCCTTTTCTGCTCCATCAGAACCCAAAGAAGCTTACACCATAATTCTGCTCTATTTTATCTTCAGAACAACACCCCTATGAGGGAGATTAGACTGAAAGAGAGTCACATGCCCATGGTAACCAAGTAAGCTTCCATGGCAAAGTGGAGATTTCATTTGAACCTGGGTCTCCCAGATCTTAGTCTGATACTGTAACCAATATGCCACATTGAGGGCATATCTCACTGAGGATTGAAATCAGGGGCCCATTTCCAAATCAAATCCTTGTGAAATCAAACAGCAGGGGAAGCATATTGCTTTCATATATTCCTTGTGGACATCCTGTATGTGGCATTAGATGGTCTCAAGGTATGAGCCATCAGGTTATTGTTATTATTATGAGAGTAACTTGCTGCTTTATCATTTCAAAAATCTGATTTCTGTCATATAAAATTAATCAGCCTTCCAGAAAGACAGAAATCCAGCACAGTTTAATATTTTATACATTTTGTATAATGTGCATTTTCTAGATACATCACTTCTGTGTTGTATGAAAGAGTAAAACTGCCACAAATGAAATGAAATGAAAAGTGACTTATACGTGAGTATTGGTTCCAGACATCACCTCATCTTTTGACCAGGAGATAGAGGTAACCAACTGAATTACCATACAAAGATATACCATGGCAGTAAGATACTAAGTAAGTGGTCTTGGATGTATATATCTGCCTTTGGTCACAGAGAATGATTATTATATTTCATCTTGGTCTAGTTTTGATATTATAAAAGTAATGTCTGGGGCCCCTCTGAATGATTAATATTATTTGACCACTGAGGAAGGCCATTGGGCAGAAAATCTTTATTTTGGGTTAAGTTGTTCCCCTTTCTTTTTCCTTTTGCTACCTTTCCCAAGTTAACATAACTTTAAACTAGCTATTTGAAAGTAGGCTACATTACTGAACACATGAAGCTGTCTTATACTGAATCAGACCCTCAGTCCATCAAGATCAGTATTGCTTACTCAGACTAGCTGTGGCTTTCCAGGGTCTTATGCAAGATATTTCACATCACCTACTGTCAGGTTCTCTAAACTGGAGACACCATGGATGGAACCTGGGACCATCTGCATGCCAAGCAGATGCTCTTCCACAGAGCCATGGCCCCTTTCTGGTGACACAGATGTTTACCATATAGTTCCACACACTCAAAGGGGGTGGGATAGCCTTAGTATTCACTAGACCTGCAGCAAGGGAAATCCTGTATGAGACTGTAGTATGACATAAAGCATAAGGGACCTTTTCTTAGTTTCTTTTTTCCTCAAGAAAAAAAATTGAAAAAAAAAATGGCTCATACAAGAACTTGAATGCCCCAAACTCTTTGTATCTCAGCCTTAATTTGTGTGACGTGTGTGGTCTGTACACAGCAACTACCACTTGAGGGTAGAAATGCAGGTCACAAGTTTTAAAGAACAAGATGTTTAAAAGAATACCGATGCCCATTTGATTTCTGCATTCGTCACCTTAGCCACTGAGTAGCAGCAGCAAATGACCTTAAAATGAACATTTTCTAGTATTAGTGAAAAGGGAGTAGTTGGATAATAAGTTCCAAACCCAAGGTTTTAATTGTCTTGGATTCTGGCTTGTTCTGATTTTGCACACTCTTCAGCTGTTAACAAAACACATGAGGTAATGCTAATCCTTTCATGCTACAAAAATGCTAATCACTTCTGCTTTTGATGTATTGGTTAACAGTGGTCTGTGAGAGCCAGTGATAAATCTGTTGTTGATCCTATTTTATTAAGTGCTAAATCACCATTGTTTGGCAAGGAGCCATTGTAATTGTTAAAGCCAATGGGCTTTTAAGGCAGTGCCATCATGAGTACTATATATTTTTTCTTTTTCAAACATATAAATGGGATAACATTAAATTAACATCTGGTGTGACTCTAGATTCAAATGTTTTAAAAAATATTTCATGTCCGAATTTCCAGTCTGATCTATGTATTAATTTTGAAGCTACCTTGTATAAATCATGCACAAGGTAAAAGGTTTCGCCTTACTGACCTGCTGTTCTTTGTTCATGAAGGCATATTGAATGATTGTCACCCTACTCTGCCTTCCCTTTAAACTCATGATTAGCTTTTCCTCACTGCTGTCATGTGGCAGGAGCAGAGAACAATTCAAAGAGTTAGGCCTTTCTGTATAATATCTGGTTGGCTGGCCTGTTACTTATAGAGTAGTGGTTAGAAAAGCCATGCTGGAATACCAACAGCAGAAAGAGCCAACCTGGCAGAAGACCACTGTGTCTGGGCTGCAGTTTTGTGGAGGAAGGAGGGTGAGGGAATGCCATTCTGTCTCTTTGTTTGATACCAGGTGAGAGCTGGTTGACTGTGTGCTTTTTGTTTTGTGAAGAACCAGGTGAGAACTGGTATCTGGACTTTTGTTTCCTGTTCGAGTTTGTTTGCATGTTTGTTTTTGTCTCACTTGCTGGTTGGGGAAATGTATTTGGGGAAGTAGAAAGGCGTAGGGGATAGTGCCCCAATCAAGGGCATGGGGGAGGGGGAGATATAATGGTAGGAAAAGAGCCTGCCTGATAAGGACAGCAGACATTTGAGGACTGTTGATCCTTCTGGTTCTTCCTCCAGCCAGGGTTGTGCTGGTGATCATATCAACAACCCGTTGGGCTATAAAATCTCATTCTTCGATGTTAGATCAGTTACAGATAAAACAGCAAAGATTACTGATTTGGCATGTATCACTGAGACGTGGCAAAGGAAGGGAGGAGGGGTTAACTTGTCTCAATTGTGCCTCCTTGGGTACTCAGTGAGACATAAGCATGGGCCTGGTGGGCAGGGAAGGAATGTCACAGTAGTCTATTGGGATTCCATTCCTGTAGGAGGTGCCCTTTACAGTACTTTTCTGGTATTGTGTGTATAACTAGTGAGACTGGACTGGAATTGTGCTGGTGCACCACCACTTCCAATGATCTCTTCTGAGTTGGCAGAGATGATCTCAGAGGTGGGGTTGAGGATCACTTGGCTGGTTCTCCTATGGGGCTTCAACATCCATGCTGAGACTACCATTTTGGCAGCAGTTCAGGATTTCATTGTCTCCATGACAAGCATGGGTCTGTCCCAAGTAATAACAGGCCACACAGATGATTCACAATGTTGATCTGGTTCTTTTTCTGAGCAGGAAGATGACCTGAAGTTGTGAGGACTGAACACAGTCCCCTTATTATGGACAGATCACTACTTAAGACTTACAGGGATGCCAAGACTCTGCAGGAGTGGGAGATGAACTAAGATGATCTGTCCCTGGAGACAGATCTAAATGATTTTCAGTTGACCTTAGAGGATTTTCCTGCTCATTTGGCTGGTGCTACTGTCAATGCCCTGGTTAACCTCTGGAATGACACAGAATGTTGACATAGTTGACCCTATGCTCCCTCTCTCAGATGTTAGTGCCCTGGTAGGTCCTAGGTTTACTCAGGGGCTATGGGCTATGAAAAAATAAGGAAGGTGGCTAAAACAACAGTGGGGAAAGACTCATGATGAATCTGACAAAGCACAGGCCTACTCTGTGGTAGTGATGGCAGAACATCTTTGCCACCATTGTGTCCACACAATGTAGGCCTGTGGAAGTCTTCCAGGTGGTCAGGGGTCTATTGGGTTCTAGCCTACAGGAGGAGGTGGACTGCTCAGTGGCCCTCTCTGACGATTTACTCAACACTTTGTGGACAAGATCTCTCATATCCATACCAATTTGGCCACTGTATTAGCGGTGAGAGAATCAGATGGTGCAAGGGTACTGGCTTGTCCAGTTATATGGGTGACCTTTCAGTTTATTCAGTCTGAAGATATTGATGGATTCTTGCAAGACTGAGACTTACTACCTGCTGTTTGCAATACTAATGTTTATGAAGCAGTCCATGATCTGAGACATGTGCTCCAGGAGCCTTTGCCTTTGTATTCTTGTTCAAAGTGGGTGGATGGGAACAAAGGCAGCATGGGGGCAGGGGCATGGGCCCCCCCTCCTTGACTTTTGCCCAGGTCTGCAGAATTGCTAAGACTGCCCCTGGTTGCTCCTTGATTACATAGGTAAGTAGGTGCATAGACTAAATTTTTTATAAAAGTGTTATTTTAGAATGGAGATTATTATATGCTGAAAACTACAATAGAAATGCATTGCCACTGAGCACCTAAGGCAGCAGATCTGAGATCTTTTAACCAGAACTGGAAATTCTGCTCATCCCAATTTTTTTTCGTGTACATGCTTTAGATATGATGCTTACAGATGAAGGAAAAGACTCACCCACAGTTTATGGCAACTATTGCGTAAATGCAGTTTCAAAATAAATACGGATTTATTCAAAATGCAGGAAAAATGAAGATATTGAACAAGTCTTCATGCGTCAAACTGCATTTCAATTGTCTTTAACCAGTTACTCTTTTGTAGCTCTTGCACATGAAATAGTCGTAATTACGATATAGATAAAAAGTCTTGACTATAAAGATAGTGAGGTCTAATGCTCAATGAGGGGAAAAATTATGAAGACAATGCTCCATTTTAAAAAGTCTAAATTTGAAATATTTAATTAATCCTGGGTACATCAACAATCCCTAGTGATTAACAAGCAACTGAGGTATAGCAATAAATGTAGAGTCAATATAGTCAATCAGTACACTAACAGCTCATTCCTGAGTCTTGCAGCGGCTAGGGATGCCTCCAAAGAGGTTTCCTGGCTGCTGCAAGGCTAAAAAAAACCTTAAAAAAAAAAATGAGGGGGAAAGTCCCATTGAAAACAGCAATGCCCATGGGAAAAAACCCCACCCCACCCACCGGTGCCGCATTTCTCTTCCAGGATTTAGGTCCCGGAGAGGCTGTGGCATTGGAGGAGCACTGTGCAACTCCACGGCGCCCAGGCACCGATGGAACTGTCCCCGCTGCCAGCATAAGTGCTTCTTATTCCATGATAAGAGGGCACTTACGCTGGTGGCAGGGTCATGCCACCTCCACTCCAATTTCAGCTCCCAACCTCAGGAATGGGCTGTTAGTATAGTCAGTCACATTGACAATCAAAAAATACATTCTCAATAAAAAGTTTATATCCTAAATTTAAAATGTACCAAAATAATTTAACATAAAAAATTCTATCACCAACAAGCAATCACTTGTGAAAACAAGTTATAGTAGGAAATGTTTTAATTTGACATAAATCTGCTCCCTGCCTACGACTCAGCATAACATTTCATATACTAAGGTAAGCACTGTACCAACTTTTACAGTTCTGCTTTCATGATCTGACAGCATAATGACTAACATGATAGGGTTAACCTGACTGTTACCCGTCTGGGTCTTTCCTCTAATTGTTTCTGTCAAATCAATTCTTTTATGTCAAAGTGAACAAGAGTAACATTTCCAATTCAGGTGAAGTCATTAAGCTTAAACCTTTTTTTTCTTAAGTCCAATATACTATAACTTCAGCCTTAAATTAAGGGTGTGTTCCATACAGATTCAGTATAACTTCGTTTTATTGGTCAGCATGTCCGCGAGTATGGAGAGGATTGCTTAGGTAAGACCATGAATCAGGCCTTGGAATATCCAATAAGGTTAGAGAAAAAACTTCACTGGAGCCCTTTCTAGTGCTAAATAATACACTGGAAGTTTTGATAAGAGAGGGTGCAGGAAAGCACAGCTGACAAACATCAACACTGTAAAGTCATGATAGGATGATGGGTGTTTGCCACAGGCTCAGAGTCAACAGTATAAAGTCTCTGTAGGTATAAGAAAAGCACCAATAGTAATTTCCTCTTTCATTATAACAGTGTACAACGTTGATAGAATGGTCATTGTCTAATCCCAGATAGAAAAATAATCACTTTAGAGTTATGGGAATCCATTTAGATATTTAAAAAGCTACATGGCTCTTGTCCATGTAAGTTCCATGATGCCCAACACAGTTTTCCAACGATCAAAGGGGACCCCATCTCTCTTTTTTACTAATAAAAAAGTCTTTGGATCCAACCCCATGATTGGATGCAAAGTTAAGGGACACACCAGTGTTGCATCCAGGTAAATGGGGGTTCTAGGCATATTCAAATGGACCTTGAAGTTATGCAACAAAATAATATTTTTAAAACTAACTGGGAAATCTAGGAAGTATGCGCCCCACATTTGAGATTCAGCCAGTGTGTGTGTGTGTGTGTGTGTGTGTGTGTGTGTAAAGTGCCATCAAGTCGCAGCTGACTTATGGCAACCCCTTTTTTGGGGTTTTCATGGCAAGAGACTAACAGAGGTGGTCTGCTGTTGACTTCCTCTGCACAGCAACCCTGGTATTCCTTGGTGGTCTCCCATCCAAATACTAACCAGGGCCGACCCTGCTTAGTTTCCGAGATCTGACGAGATCGGGCTGTACCATGCCGCCTTCCCTCCTTCAGCCAATGTACAACAGATTAAAATAATTGCCGGTGGAAAGTGTTCTTCCCTAACTGTTCCCACCGTTGCTGGTTTGGCCTTCTAAACACCAGGACACGTGGAGGCAGCAGTACCCTACCTCCCTATGCCACATTTTGCAAAAAGCAGAACAAGGCTGTTTGGTCTGCTTCCCAGCTATCAAATCAGGCAGCGGACACACCAGAAACGTTTTCCCCATGAAATCCCAGCTTGTATTATTTGATGATGATGCTTAGCCTGCCCAGTGCAGAAGGCTGAAGTGATTTATGTTGATTTGATTTTCTTAAGCAATGGTAGTAAGTGGTCATGATCAGTCATATGTATGCTTTCCTACGCATGATACAAGCTAAAAGTATCAAGGACATTACAACAACATTGTGTAGATAAGGCCCTGGTCCTATTAAGAAGTAACTTGTGCAAGGTCTCGGACTGATCCTCTGAGCTATTATTTTTGTATAAGTTTGTGGGAAACACTTTTATGTTTTATGCTCAATAGAAATCGCTATGCACATTTGCAGAAGAATTAGGATTTTTGCTAAGAAAGGATTATATATTTCCAGGATGCTTGAAAGCCAGCATGGTGTAGTGGTTAAGAGTGGCAGACTCTAATCTGGAGAACTGGGTTTGTTTCCCCACTCCTCCACATGAAGCCTGCTGGGTGACCTTGGGTCAGTCACAGTTCTCTCTGAACTCTCTCAGTTCCACCTACCTTACAAGGTGCCTGTTGTAGATGTTAGCCAAATTGCTCTTTAATTTGGGGAATTAGCAAGCAAGATGGCAAACTACAATATTTATATAGCGAGAGCAACCTTTGTCTACCAGAGCCGGTAACTGTGACCTTCAAATAAAGACAGAAGCAATGGGTTCCAAATTAAGAGAGTTTGTCTTTTCAATCAAATCAGTGTTGCATACACACATACAGAGAAATCTAGGAAATTCAAAGAGAGTAGTACAAGCACAGATGCCAACGTGGCAGGGATCGTTGATGGGGTGATATTTACCGTCCTTGAAGAGGTGTTGTCCAAGTTCACGTAGACTAAGACAGAAGAAATTAATACCAAAGGCAGGGGCAAGGGGTTTCCGTAGACTTGGCCAGCAAGGCGAGAGGGAGCGTGGTCAGGCTGCGCAAAACCCAAACCAACTGAGTAACGGCAAAGGTGCCAGGAAAGACCTAAGGTGAAGTTATGGGCTGGGGGCACCCCAGATATACTGTTTTTCTGGGGGCGGGGAGAGGGGATTTACCCCTCCTAGGTTCCCAGGTGACAAAAGGGGACAAAAGGATTAATCTGTGGCTACCGGGGTGGGGATGGTGAGAATTTGGAAATCTATTCTGATTCCAATGGCTTTTGCAACCCGGGAGGAACCGGGAGATCTCTGCTGAAGTGATTAACGTTCTGGAACAATAGGTGCGTTCTCTGCAAACGTCTGGGGATAGCTGCTGCATGAATGACTCATCGTTGATATCAGGATCGCTGCTGATTGCCCATTAAGCTGCTGATGTTGCAATGGGAAAGGGGAGTGTTGGCACTGACTACGTGACTGTTTGCTTTCCACGACATGGCTGCAGCTGAAACAGAGTCTGCACAGGAACATGGAGTCTCTCCGGTTCACTGGAGGTGGCCCTTGCTTCTGTTTCCTAGCTGCTGGCTGCACGGAGCTTGCAGGAGCGGCCGTGTCAGTTTCAACGGAGCATGCACAGGCCGTCCAGTAGCGTTTGGAGCGGCTGGAACAGTAGTCGTGTGCCTGAATATTGGATTGCCAGGTCCAGTGTGGGAGTTTAGGCGGCCCGTATGCTTTCATAGAGGGAGAAAGGGAATGTGATTGTAAGATGCTTTGAGACTCCTTATGGTAGAGAAAAGCGGGGTATAAAAACCTACTCTTCTTCTTCTTCCAAGAAATATGTTAATAAAGTGTTCTGGATATCAATCAGAACCACGAGCTTGTAAAACTGGAGAGCTATAGGACACTGACTGAACTGGAAACTGCATTTCTGGGAAGGGCGGGTTTCTCAATACTGTGAACAGATTATGAAGGTTTGAATCCATTCTTGTACAGGTCAAATGAAGCATTGATGATAATGAGTGCATTTTGAATGAGCAAGACCTTTAAAGAGTCTGAATGTGTTGCTACCTAAAAGGCAGAAAGTAAAACTCATGGTGGCATTTGAAGTCAAGTGATCTTTGAAAACCTAAACAAAACTCTGTGTGTTGTTTTATTGTAACAAGGGACTTGCTTTGCAGCCATTTAATGGGTAACACAGGACATTCCTGGGGCTGCCTCATTTAAATATTATAAAATTTGATATGTGCCATGTGTAGGTAAAATAAAGCCCCAAAGAAAAAAGCTGTCACTGAATCTTTGCACATTCGATGTAAACTCTATAAAGACTAATTAAAGACCTTTTCTGAGCTGTACCTTCCTGTACATGTAACTGAGACTTTATATTTGACCTACAGGAATAAAATATCCTTGTCTGTTCAAACAACTACCTGTAATCTTCCAAAGTACAACAAAATGTTTTAACTATGTGTGAAAATTTTATGGTCACCTACTAGGTAAGTAATTTTCAGATCATAAACACAGCTCCTTTCATGTTGTAGCCTGATTTCAGAAACTAAAATTAAATGATTCTGGAGGTTGCCACCTGTCTATCTGTAGTCTTCAGGATTCAAGTGGATGATTAAAGACTGGTAGGTTCTGAAGGACAGAATAAAATACCCAACAATTGAATTGCTCCACAAAATTGTTATGGGGTGAGATGCATATACCCACCCACACACACACACACACACACACACACACGTGCAGTGCCTTCAGTCCTTCAGCTATAGAATATTCTTAGTAGTAGATGACAAGCAAGGCATGAGGACAAAGCTGATTGTGTTGCATGAAGATAAGAGAGCACAATTCATTTCACCTAAGCAGTCACAACTCTACCCATTGAGCTGGACACCAACTCAGATGAAGAGCGGCCCAGAACACTATCTAAGGAGGAACAGGTTGGAGAGGAGCAGCACTGTTGGACTTGAACAGCAGTGACAGCAGTTCACCACTCCCAAGTATACAGCCAGACCCTTCTAGGTCATCATCACCAATTCCCACTTACTAAAGATGCCAAAGGAGGGCACAAAACACTCCAAATGTGACCTCAAGGCCTTCAAGAAGCACTCGTTGACTTAGGAGGGTGGGGCCACAATGGATTTACCTGACCCTGCTCCAACATTTAAGGCAGGGGTAGGGAACATCTGGCCCATGAGCCGTATAAGGTCCGCAAAATCATTTGGTCTGACCCCTGCAAGGAGTTGTTTTTTTAATGCTCAGTCCTATTCCAAGTTGGGATGAACCAGCTCCACCGCCTCATTTCGCACCAGAAGTTAAAGCCCGTGCGTGAGTGGGGACTGCCACTCTAGCCTCTCTCGCCTTCCAGGTTTTTTGTGCTGCGCGGTCTAATCCTTCCATTCCGCCCCTCTGAATTATTTGCATGGCAATCAGTTGACTGACTGCACGTGCGAGAGTTAGCCAATCCTGAGCATCCATTGCTTTGTCTGGTGTGCACTGAAGCCGTGTATGGAGAGGGTGGCAAAGCGAGGCTGAGCATCCGTGGAGTGAATTTTTTTGCCACGTTCTTCCTTGCTCTTGTGACATGTGGAACAGTGAGCGCGTGGGAAACCAGCTTGGGGTTGCATGTTTAAGACTGGGGATGAAACTAATTGCTATCTTCCCCTTTTTTGTCTCATTTTTTTCTCCAAGGAGTTTAGGGTGAGATATGTGGTAATTCTCTCCACACATTTTATTCCCACAATAGTCCTGTTAGCTAGAGAAAGTGTGTAACTTGGCCCATCACCAATTCAGTGAGCTCCATAGTGGAGAGGGAATTTAGGCGAGTTTAAAATATTTATATGCTGTTTTTCTCCTGGAACCATAAGGTTTGAAACCTGTTCTCCCCAGTTTGGGCACTTTAACCCAGGGATCCCCAGCCTTTTTGAGCCTGTGGGAACAACTGAAGAAGAAGAGTTGGTTTTTATACCCCCACTTTTCTCCACCTTTAAGGAGTCTCAAAGTGGCTTACAATCACTTTCCCTCCTCACAACAGACACCTCGGGAGGTAGGTAGGGCTGAGAGAGTTCTGAGAGAACTGTGACTAGTCCAAGGTCACCCAGCAGGCTGCATGTGGAGGAGTGGGGAATCAAACCCAGTTCTCCAGATCAGAGTCCACTGCTCTTAACCACTGCACCAGGCTGGCTCTCCTTTGGAGAGTTTGGAGTTGTGACCTGGCATGGTTTTGACATGGCATGGTGGGCACAGAAGCAAAATGGCTGCCACAGGAGGCAGACCCTGCCACAAAATGATTGCTGCAGCTTAACTTCAGTAACTGTGACATGCTTGTGCTTTGGTGGCATTAAAAAAAATCTGCACAACTTGGAAAAGCAATTGCGAGTAGCAACATCATCAATACCAGCTAACATCACATGCCTCACCAAAGAGAAGCAGTTCTGGCCATCACATTAGGGGTGAGTTAATTAAATGTTTGACCAAATATAGCAGGCTAATTAATTTTAAGTTGATAATTTTGTATGGCCAGCGAATGATGTTATAAATATCCAAATGGCCCTTGGCAGAAAAAAAGTATGGGTCACTGGGGTGTGTGGGGGGTAATTCAGAATTTTCTGCATTGTGCAGGGGGTTGGACTAGATGACCCTGGTAGTCCCTTCCAACTCTATGATTCTATGACCCCTGATTTAAGGGCTCAGTCTGGCTTTAGCTTCCCTGGGAAGAAGTTATCGACCTTGGAGCTATCCAAGGTTCTGCAGCTTGATTCCAGTCATTTCTGACTCTGAAGTTTGAATGGGGAGTCAGTCAAGACTGGACATCAATTAAAGGGGACTTCTTGGACCTCTTTCCTGCTGACAGACTCCAGGCAAGACACCTTTGTGCCAGGTGGCAAACATGCTCTGAGCTCTCAACAACTGGACTACTCTCCTGTTTCAGAGCTGCAGAAAAATTACATTTGAGGGCAAGGAGTAGAAGTAAACTGAGGGAGGTAAGGAAGATGTACTGTGGTGGTGAAGTACAAAGAGGTGAGGAGGCAAGGGAGACAAAGGGATGAAGGAATGGGAGATAGGAGGAAGGAAAGTGAAGGGAACTGCATGAAAACTGAGAAAGCAAGGTGAGGCAGTATTGGAATGCCAGGAGTGGGAAGGAAGGAGAAAGGAGTCTGGTACAGATGACCTCCATTTCCACGCGTTGACTCACCATATGGGGAGGGGAAATGGACACAAGTCTACTTGTCCTGCCTCCTGCCACTGCACAATTGCCTGTTGGTCCACAGAGTGCAACTGCAAAGAAGAAATGGACATGCATACACGCCCTCTCCATATTTAGCAATGCTGGTTTCAGACAATTGCTGATCATGGGGAAGGTGTGTGTGTGTGTGTGTGTGTGTGTGTGTGTGTGTGTGTGTGTGTGTGTGTGATTACTTCTTCCATCCAGTCACACTATCCAGATAGCCAGACAAATGTTTGGAGGAAGGAACAGTGCCCTTGTGCCTGCTTTCCCTCCCAATGCAGTAAGTCAACATGTGGGGGGATTGTTGGAGCCAGATGATGGAGAATGGGGAAAGAAAGTAAGAATAGGTGGAGGAGTGGGAAAGATAGTGGGAAACCACAGAAAAAGGCTTTTCTTGTTGCATCCTCACAAACTTATTATGTGTTACAACTTGTTTTAAATTAAACTACACTTGTGGACTCTGATCAAATGCTGCGAAAGAGGGGAAGAAAGTGTACAACTACCTCAATTTTCTGCAGATTGCCTGGTAACTATGATGGTGTTTCTGCTGAGCAATGGGGGAAAATATTCTCCCTTTTATGCTCTATGGCCAAAAAAGCAATAGAGCAAATAGGAAGCTGAAGAGACGAAAGCAAATGTGATGGGAGAGGCAAAGGACCTTACTCCTCACAAAAAATGGATATCAACCTTCTATATTATAAATAGTGCTCCGTTATCTTTTCACTTCTGTTTAAACAAAGTTCCAACTAGGTTTCAGAAGTTACAATGCTCAATGGAAAAATGTGTCCATCTCAACTTACAGATCTCTTTTCAATCAGTTAAAATCATGATGAAGTCATGGTGCTGAAATGGGATTATTTCAGACTTTCTCATCTCAGGCAATAGATTCAAGAATATGTTTCATTTATGAGGCATGACATTGCTGTGAAACAAATCAACATAACAGACTGATCATCAAAGCACTATGGGTACCTCAGAAATTGAGACAGCAGACAAGGACAGGGAAAACAGCAAAGTATCAAACAATGTTAACTAAACAAAAAATACTTTGTTAGCATTCATATGTTACTGAGACCTATTGTAAAGTTAGACTAAGGCTGCAGTCCTAAAAATACCTTCCTGGAAGTAAGCCACACTGAATAAAATGGGGCTTGCTTCTTAGAATTGTCCCATAAAGTCTGAAAAGTGACATCTCTTGTTGAATATATGATGTTTACCTTATACTGGGTCAGATTAATTCAGCATTGTCACCTGTGGAGTGACAGGTTTGAGATTGGGAGGAAAAGGACCCTTTTCTCAAGTCACAAAGAGGGATTAGTCTCTGGGAAGGAGCTATTCCAGATACAGGGTAGTGTGAAAGGATTACTGCCACTGGTGTGGGGTAGTTCAGTAGTGAGAACGGGAAGAGAGATTTAGGTTAAATCTCCATACTTCTGCATTTCTCTGGGGAATAGAGATTGAATGGTCTCTCCCTTCCCTGATAGCTAGGTGGCAGAGTCTGCGAAACAACATCTATGGGAATTCTGGGTAACAGAACTAACAGTGCATTCCTGAAAGGAATGCCTGTGCCAGGCTTAGGAGGCAACATGGCTGCGCTGCCTCCTCCCGGTGCCAAAAATACGCATAACCCTCATAGGCAGAAAGTACAGGCTACAGATACTAAAGTTAGCTCATGAGACAGCAATTGCTGCTCATTTGGGCATCAACAAGAGACAGGGTACAAGGGAGATTTTATTGGCCAAGTATGGGAAAGGACATTAGAGCCTTCTGCAGGTCTTGTGAAGAGTGCCAACTGGTGAGCAAGGCTCAGGACAAGACAAAAGGACTCTTGCAATCCATACCTATAGTGACTGAAGCATTCTCCAAGATTGGAGTAGACATTGTTAGGAGGAGGGGGGTCATCATACAGTTCTTTCACTCGCAAGAACAACCTTTTTTTGCCACATCTTTCATGAAATTCACTGATCTACTTGATAGCAGATAATGCAGTATCTACTTCTCAGAAACTGTCATTAGCTTTTTTATCTAGGGAGTGATACATTTATTTTGTGAAATATTATTTTGTAAACATGCTAAAACAATGTGGGCTAGGGGGTCCACTTGTTCCGGACATAATAGGCATTTGCATTCTTCTATTCTATTCTGCAACAATTCTGTTGTATCTCCCTTGTCTCTTAGCTTAGTCTAAGCCATTACACCTCACCCATTAATTTCAATGGACTTAGAAGCACATAACTCTGTTTAGGATTGCACAGCTAGCCTTTTGTTCAAACAGTAGAAAATGATAAAATGAGGAATAAGTGAACAAATTCTGACTATGTCTATCTTCTGACTGAGGTATTAGCTCCTAAATGTGAAAACTAATTTAATAATTTTTCTGATGCAGTTGGTAGTAAAACAGATATTGTATGCAAACACAGAAAGTGCAATCCTATGCACACTTACTTTGGAATATGGGTGATTGTAGTCAGACTTATACCTGAGTAAACATCAATAGAATTGGGCTGCAGAGCTGCAATCTTAAGCATATTTATTTAGAAGTTAACTAAGGCCATTAACGTATGGGCAAGATGTCACTGGTTTATCTCTCTCCCATCTCACACCATTTTATTCTATGATCGTAAAATTAAACACATGGTGTTTCCCATCCCACGCTATGTGAGCCACCTGAGGCTCCCATGCGTTTGGTACGTGGGGATAACGTGGGATATGGAGGGAGTGGTTGTTGGTTGACCGTAATTTACATCATCACCATGGGACTGTATGTGGTCGGTTTCTTCCTAATTTTTTTTTTTGGGGGGGGCAGTCTGGTATACCAATCAACAGGATCCATAATTGCAGAGGGGAGGACTGACTTTCCCACACACCCCAACTGCTTCCACCCCCTTTAGAGAAAGCAAGGAAATGGCACCCTTTAGGCAAGCAACTTCCCAGAGAACGAGCAACATGGCGACAGATAAATGTGCAGGTCCAGCCCCCCCCCCAATCATTGCCCTTCATTGCCCTTGTCCCCACTTTACCACACTGTACAGGAGCAACGCTCAACCCCCGTCCTACTTCAAACGCTTGGTGTAAACAAAATACACTTTAATTGAATGGTAATGGGGGGAGAAGAGGGCACCACGGAAATGGGAAGGGATAGACCCAACTGTCGGCTGGCTAGTCATGGAACCGATTAACTGGTATACCGGCATCACAACCGGCATCACAACAAAAACCACATGACGAGGGTACTGAGAAAAGGGCTGCATTGTGGTGAATGGTAGGCAGCAATGGCAACACAAGTTGGAAGAGGCAGAGGGAAGGGCCCAAAAAAATCTGATGGGATGGGCATGCCGGCCTGATGGGATATCGACCTGGAAGCTCACACGTGACCAAACAGCCGGAATTATTGAGAATGTGAATTCACTTTCGCAATAAGACGGGGTTTGGAAAACAAGGGGGAAATCGTGCCCGAAGTGAATCGGATGCGCAGACTGGAGACGGCGTGCATGTGGACCCAGGAAAATCGCTACATTGGGGGGGGGGGGTTGCAAGACAAATTGGCCATGTGTTAACGGCCTAAGAGCGCAATCCTGAAGGGAACAAAAGGGGGAAATGCCTCCATTGAAAACAGCAGGATAGTGCAGCAAGATAGGGGGTGTTACCAGGGAGAAAGGGCTGTGGAAGCTGCCTAAAGGGAATGCCCCGAGAATGCCCCCCCCCCACGCTGGTGTGGGCTTTACCTTCCAGAAAAACCCTGCTGGTGTGGCTGTGCTGGTGGCAGGGGCTAGTGGTGCCTGGACGCCAGCATGTTTGCTCCCACGCCAGCGTAGATGCCATCTTATTCTGTGATAAGGTTGCACCTACACTGGTGTGGGGTCACGCCGGCTCCAAAGGAGTTTCACCCCCCCCTTCAGGAATGGTCTGCCCGTTGAAATCTATGGAACTTTCAGATAAATATAGGTAGAATTGCGATGGAAGTTCCGGTATTAACATAAAACATGCTGATTTAATTATATAAATCCAAAACCTGACAAGATGCTTGAAGAAATGTGAATGGCATCCATGGAAAGCCCCGATTCACTGTTGATGTTTGCCCCATTGTAGGAAACATACAGGCAACATACAGGGAAATAATGCAAGAGAATTATATCACTGCGATAGTACTGAGCTGAGTGTCTCTGTCTCTGTCTCTGTCTCTCTCCCTCCCTCCCTCCCTCTCCCCCTCTCTCTCCAGTTCCCTGACCGCAAAATGCTCTTGTGTTTCGTATACATTTTACAGGAAAAATCAAGAACATACATACATACAGATATGCACGCACACATACGTATTAATGTGCTTGATGTTTCTTACTTTATATTGACCTTTACTATCATGGAAGATCCTTGATTTTCTTAGAAAAAAAGGCAATCTAGCATTCTTTGTATGAATTTTCACAGTTCTACATTTTATTCACAGAAATGGCACAATGTGCAAAGCTATTTAATAGCCAAAACCAAAATCAGGCCAGGTTTATTCATTTCTGAAGCTTGGAGTAGTCATTCTCCTGACTGACTTTTATTGTTATTCCAGTTTTGATTCACGGTACAAAAGTACTACTAAAAGTAGGGAGAAAACATTAGAAATTTTATAATTTATTGTATTGAACCAGTCAGCTAAACAGCATTTCTAAGTTATTCGAAAGATTATGTCTGGTAGCTCATTAGATTGTTCTTCACATTGAATTACTGAAAAGGATGATGTATTTATAATACAAGCTTGCAATGCCATAAAATGGCTCATCAATCTGTTTTATTCATGGAAAGTCCACATAAGGCCACTAGCCTGTTACTGACAATAAACCTTGGGTGTGATTTCAAAAGACCTGCACATTAGATAGTGATTCATAACCTTGTCTAAGAAATCAAACAAAAGACTTAACAAGGCAAAACCTAAGTGACATTTTCAAAAAGAATATCATGGGTTGTAAGTGTACCATTGTGTGAAATATCAACAACAGAAAAGGGAACACATTGCCATTTTTTTCAAGAAAAACTATTTTGGGTTCAGTGAAAAAGAAGAGAATTACTGTTAAAATAGGCTCTAAATTTCTGAGATTAAGACTTTCTAGGATCAAACAGGCTGAACAGAAATTCTTGCACTATTGGCACACACTTTCACAATCTGATGAGCAAGAAATCTCACGTGATCATACATACACAGTGGCCATCTGTAGCTTAGCCACAGTCAAGATAGCAACCACTGAATACCATTAATGTGTTTTTATGCTTCCCAAATCTGCATTGCATATACATAGACACATCCCAGACAATAATAAACAGAGGAAAGGACATATGTTTTGAGTCAATTTTGATGGGGCCAAGCTTCTGGAGTGCCATAACCACACAATAAAAATTAACATAGTATCCATGGCACATGGCCATCTCATTAGGTCAACAGGTAAGAAGTCCAATAATTCAGAAGCATGTTAAATTTTAAATTCCTCTCAGTAGAGAGGTATCTTCCTGTGCTCTGTAACACTCCATGCAGACTGATGGAGTCATGCACACTGATTGCCACATAGGCACGTCTGTTGCTTAAATTCATGCGGAGTTTACAAGCTTCCACATTTGAAGACTATGTTGCATATATTATGCCTGTTTCACCCTTCCATGTCTAGCATCTGACTTCACAATACAATCTTTTTTAAAAAAAATGAACAAAGCCAGTTTTATCAGTAGGGCTGCCAACCCCCAGGTGGGATCTGAAGATCTCCAAGAATTACAACTGATCTCCAGATGACAGAGATTAGTTCCCCCAGAGAAAATGGCTGCTTTGGAAGGTAGACTCTATGACAATACAGGATCTGAGATCCCTCCTCTCCCCAACCCATCCTCCCCAGGCTCCACTCCCAAATCTCCAGGTATTTCCCAACGCAGAGTTGGCAGCACTGTCAGCACGGGAAGGACTATATCTATATAGCTTCTTCAGCATGGTGTACATCATAAGGACACATTCAGCCTCTGAAAAAGTTACTAAAGTGCATTTGACAGAAGCAGGAAATAATCAACGGCAGGATATTTTGCAAATACATAAGAGAAACAGAAAGTAGAGTTGGCTAGTCTGAATACATTAATGAGGCTGTGATATGCAGAAAACCAACAGAATGGAAAGAAAATTCCTTGGGCAAGTTTTAATGGATCTGGAACCAATATTAGTAAGAAAGGTGATTTTGTATTATGACTGTTTACGTGAAGCTATTTTGAATGAACATCTGAAAACTTTGGAACTCCCTTCCCAGGGAGATTCATTTGTCTCCTTCTATCAGTGTCTTCCACCAGTGAGTGAAGACTTTTTGTTTCACCTGGCATACCCCAAATAACAGCTATTGTCTCTTTTCCCTGGTTCTGGTATTGTTTGTTTATATATTTTTAATTGAATTACTTTATAATTTAAATGGATTTTTTTATTTGTTCCAATGTTTTGATGTTTCTTTGTGCACTGCCTTTGGGACCCTGATTGAGTAGAAAGGTGGCATAAAAATGTTTTAAATAAAGAAAAATAAAATTTTCAAAACCGTGTTAAAGGCTTCTACGTACAACAGTCATCTGCGTTTTACTGATAATTTTTGGTCATTTCTTTCACCATGATGGTTTTTTTAGGTGATTTTTTTCTGCTTCCATTCTTAAATGGTCTAGTGCAATTTAGCTTTATCACTTTATGATGTATTACAGCATGTGATGCAGGGCTAAGAAAAGGCACCTGGAGAAATAAGGCTGGGGCCTACTTCACCTGGTCAGCCAGATATAATTCTTAGTTTCTTTCAGGGTTTCAAGGTTTGTTTCTGAATATATTCAAGATTAAGTAACTTCTGAAGTATTACTTTTTATATCTTATAACTATTATAGAAATCAACATTCAGACCCACACATAACCCTTTAAAAAAGGAGTTTGCACCTTAAGCATACATACTTCGTACAGAGGACCATTTAATTCTTTTCAACCAATATTTCTGTAAGTAAAATCAGAGAACAAACTGTGTGTGTGTACTCCTGAGGAATAATTTATGTGTAGTCTGAAACACAAATAAGATTCCTCCTGATATGGCCATATCATAAATCAGAACCCTCTGAGAGAATGCTCTGAGTAAACTCTGAGTATGAGTAGTCACCAGTAAGGCAGGATTTTTTTCTTTTAATTTTTCAAAAGCCAGGTTTTCATTATTTATTTGGCTGAATCTACCACCACAAGAATGGTCATGCTCATGCTTCCCCTTGCTCATGTAGAGGGAAGAGTGTTCTGCAATTTCCATGGATCTCTCCTTTAGGTAGCCCCCCCCCCCAATAATCCTCTAGCCCTCAGTGGTAGCCATTTGGAGTTAAGATGGGTGTAGCAGTGAGGAGGTGGTGGGAAATATCCTTTCTTCAAACAGAACTCCAATTGTCATTCTTTGGATTTTGCCCATTAGCTTCAAGTATATATTTTAAATTCTCATAACTGAAAACTAAGTTATATTATAAAATTCATTTTTAAAAATCTATTTGCTTCCACTCAGAGATGGCCAAATTGCATACCTTGAATTTAAATACAACCTGTGGAACCAGAGCGTGGCTTACTACCTTTAAATTCTGGCTATGCCTCCACTTTAAGGCAGACTCCTCTTCTCTCATTCACCATATGCTCATGGAGTCGTATGCTTCCAATTGGCTCTCACACATTGAAAGCAAAATCAAATCTATTGGCCTGAATTTTGATTCCTTACTCATGCTCTCTGACACAGAAGCTTTCCAGATGATAAAATTCAGACTTTTAGACATAGGCTTTCAGGATCTATATAGGGCTGCTAATAAAACCTGCTCGCCACTAAACTTAAGGATATATTTTGATGTTTACCAGCCTTCCCCATATCTATCTCATATGTATGATCCATCTTACCGCAGAGCCATCTCCCTAACTAGGTTTAATGTTTTGCCATCTGCGTTACTCGATGAAAGATTTAGCAAAATTCCTCAGTCAGACTTTGTCCCTGTGGCAGTAAGTTTGTTGTCCATGTTTTATTTTATTGTAGTTTCTATTTAGAATTTCATAATGAACAACTAAGCCCTTTGCATACATGTAGACTGAATGCCTCCGATTCCAGTAATGCTTCCTTTCTTTTGAATAATTGTTCGCCCTATGTTCTGGAGAAGGTAGCACAATTTTTAAAGATTGCTATAGAACGCAGCAAATTATTTAAATAGATGGATGTGTTAGCTCACAATACTATCTTATGCAAGTGTCTTTTAACCATTTTGTAAGGTTATATCTCAAATACTTTTTTACATGCTACCGTATGTACAGTGATTTTATGCCAATAAAAGACGATATGACTACAAACTGTGGGCCAAATGGTTTTTGAAAAGCCAATCATTGTTATCACATTGCATGCTAGAAAGACATCCGGTTTCTCTCATATGTAGAAGAACAACAGCTGCTGTTTCATGGTAATATCTGTTTTAGAAACCTGACATTTTAATTTGTTGACTAAAAATAGGATGACATAGAGAAATGAGTTGTCTGCCCAAAGAAAGCCACAGTCAAAGTGATTGCAAACTGATCTATTTCTGCAGTATTGTGCTGGACCAACAAGATGGCAACCTGCCGCTTTAGAGGGCAGATAAACAAGATCTGTTACAATAAGGTGACTACCAATATTCTGTCAAAGGTAAATAATTTAGACACTTCAACTGAAATGCTTCATGACTTATCACATCCCTTGCATAAGTTCCTTTAACATTTGGTCAGATGACCACAGACCATTTAGGTGTTACTTATTTAAACATTTAGCTGATATCCATAATGAGAAGGAGGAGGAGGAGAAGAAGAAAGACTGGAAAATTGAACTCTGCAAATATACCACAATGAATCCATCTGCGCCACTGTGTGCTACAAAAAGGCAACTGAGAGTTCAGGCCTCAACACAAAAATATTCCCTGAAATGAGGTCATATTTTTATGTGCACATTTTATTAGAATGCCACAAATAACTGCAATCTTATTGAAATATTCCTGACTCCGATTAGCACAAGTGGATCTGTTTCTCATTTTTCCCTTCCAATTGCTGAAAAGAAAAGAGATGTAGAAAGAACAGTATGGAAACGTTTTATTTTCTGCTAAAACAAAGTAGAGGTCCCCTCCCCCATTTTTTTGGTTAAAGTAATCTTGAATTCATAAATTAATATTTCTCTTGGATTTCTCCTGAATTTTATAGGAATTGGTTGTTGTTGTTTTTTAAATTCTCTGTCATGCAGAATACAATGCCAAGCTACCACCATGGATTCCCCCTGGGTGTGGGGATGAGGTGGGGAAAAGACTGTTGTTCCAGGAGGCTTGGGTCTTTCTCTGTTTGTGTGAAGCAGACATTGGCATATCTTCCCTGGACTTTTCCTGGGGGGTTCATCTAGTAGGCAGGGTGGGGAATAGTTGTCTGAGCTGTACCAAGGTCAGCCTGCAAGAGATGACAGTTTCTGTCTCTGTACAAAGAAAAGAATCAATACTTTTGGACTACGGCTGTGCCCTCAGTGTAAAACAACAAACATGCAGCGTCTGACATGTTTCTAGGTGATTTGTGGCAGAACCTCTTGTCTGATCTGTATCCAGGAGCTGCTGTGTTACTGCTCTTTGCCTTTTCTGCTCACCTCCCACCCCTCCCACCCCACAGCTCTGTGATGTCTAATACTTTACTCAGGTACAGAGGCGTGTATTCTACCCTACAGCTACTTGTCACTCAATAAATCACACCTACAAGCACAGTCTGCACACAGTGATCTGGGTTTTAACAAAGGATCAGAGGGATAAAGTGCAGGCAAGATACTGTAATTATAACAAAAATAAAACATTCAGTGAGCTACAGCAAAGACAAAAGCTCCAAGACACTGACATATTGTCATCAAAACTAAAATCCGTGCTTGGCAATTATTATTTTTTTGCTTTCATTATTTATGAACTTGTACCTTAAAGCTTCTTCCCAAGTCCTCTCTCTCTCTCTAATTATTATATGAAATGAAATTTTAAAAAATCAATTCAGAACATATATTTTCCAGAATATGGTAATGAAGTTTATGTACCTCATTCAGGAATTGCCATCAGTGAGTCCCTGTATTTGATGCTTTGGTTCTTCACATAGGCAAATGTATACCAAGGGAGAGAAAGTACAAATGCAAAAGAGGAAATGATTATTGAGGTAGATTACAAGATCTAAGCACCCTTTAAACAAACTGTCCAGTTGGCTGTTTCACAGTTTTCTCTGAGCTAATCAGGAAAGGCTTAATTTCCATGAAGGACATCATGTCCCCCCTGCAGTGTTTCTAGACAACTGGAATACTATAGGATACTGAAACATAAAGTAAAATATTACTGTATGATCTCAATGCTCTTACTATCATTAAAACTGGTGTATCTTACATAGTCTAAATATGCAGTGCCTTACTACATTATTTGTCAAGGAACCTCATTAAAAGTTTTGAAGCTATGCAATTCTATTTTATTGGCAGAAAATGGACATCATGCTAGTTCTGTTCTAAATTAAATTCCTTTATTTAAATAAACAGCAGCAGTTTAGTAAGTCAGGGATTTGGTAGTGAAATTCTCATTCCGGAATTTCAGTTCTTTCTTACACAAACTGCTTAGAGATGGAATGCCCCCATCTAAAATATTTTTCTGCAAATACCAGCAACGTAAATAATTGTTGTCAAAACCAAGACCTTCCTACATGCTAGCAGCCAGTTTGGTCCTGCTACATAAAGTTGGGAAGGAGGGGCTGCTGCACATGCTAACAAAAGCAAGATGAGAGGCAGAGGCATCTTTGGACAACTGGAAATTGAATAAATTGTACCTTTCTGGAAAAAAATCTCTCCTAATATTAGCCTGTGCATATCCAATCTCCCACTAGTAGCCAGAGTTCTGCAATTCATCTCTGATCTCTCTATAGGATATAAATGTAGCCAAGCAAAAACCAAGATGGTGCTCCTGTTCTACCAGAGGAGGCAAAACAAAGTGGTAGTAGCCTCCATAACAATGTCTCTTCTGAACATCTGAACATACTTCTTTCTCAGTAATTAATAACTTCTGGACCAGCTCTTTTCCAAGTATGCCCACCTCCTGAAATAAGGAGCATGGACATAGGGTTGCCAGTTCTTGGTTGGGAAATATCTGGATAATTTGGGGGGGGGGAGCCTGAAGAGGGTGGGGTTAGGGAAGAGACTTCAATAGGGTACAATGTCATAGAGTTAGTTATTTTCTTCAGGTGAACTGACCTCAGTCACCTGGAGATCAGCTGTAATAGCACGCGATCTCCAGCCACCACCGGGAGGTTGGCAATACTACATGGACACAACAGACAGGATCTTTGCAATGGTGGTGCCCAACTTATGGAAGTCTTTCCCTGTGGAAGTTTGCCCGGCACATAGTCTTGTCAGTTTTAGCTGCTAGGATAAAATGTTCTTTTCCACCTAGCTTTTAAATGAGGGTTTAACATGTTTTATAATTATATTTATATGTATATCTTTTAGTTTTTTGTTTTTTTATTGCAGTGTGTTTTATGTTTTAAGATTGTGAACCAGGCACCTCATAAGCCCATAAGTATTGAAAGTACAGGAGATACATCTCAAACAAATAAATATATTTGTTTGAGATACATATATATCTCAAGCAAATAAATAAATATGCACCTAATATTCCTAACTTAAAAGTTTTGTTAGATGTTGTTTCCAAACAAAACAAAATCCAACTACAACAAGAATTCCTGTGCTTTAGAAATTAAAATAGCAATACTTGAAGGCATACGGTAGGTATTTCATTAGGACTAACACCTATTTGTAGACTATACACACATCCACAAAACCCACAGGCATGTTCATGTCCAAAATTCTAAGGCCAGCTGGAATTCCCTTTCAGGAGAATAATGGATTTGAATTATTTGGGAAGGAGGCTGCAACAGCAGAATGTTTCACTACTCTCTGTTCCTTGAGATCTCTTGTGATCCTTTTTTAATGTTTCCAGAAGTAGTGCTGGGTCTAATTAGGCAATTTTCCTTCCATCTCCTTTTGTTGTTTTTACCCCCTACTGCAATCCATTGTTCACAGCCCATTACAAATTCCTTTGGATTCTTTACAAGCCATGAACAAGCCCACAATGTAGAATAAGTTAACTCTTACTCAGAAATTCTTCCCCCTTCCAACTCTGCCCCCATCCACGTGATGGGAACACAAAACATAGTTTGTCCTCTTTAAGTTTATCCCAAGACTGTCTTCTCTATGAAATGGATTTTTGTTGACTACAGATGAATAAAAGAATACAGTAATTCACTCAAACGTTTTAGTATTAATATAAAATATACTGTTAGTTGAATCCTGTATCCTTTATTCTATACATATGTTACTCATTTTATACAAGTACTTCCTTTTATTCATTGTGGATTAAAAAACCAATCCTATAATAATTTTTTAAAATCCTCTCCACCACTCTTTCCAACAGTCTTTAACAGCTTAATCTTTACTAAATATCAAACATAGCAATATGTATACAATAAAGCATGTTTTTCCCCACCTTAAGTTCATACATAGCTATATAAGAGCTATTTTTTTCTGATCGCCCAGAAGTATATTTCTGTAAACTAGAGCTTATACAATAGGCCAGTATGTTTTTGGAAAATGCTTTTGTCTTCAACAGTTCTTGAAAACTGCACTAAAATTAATTTACTATGAAAGGGTGAATTATATAGATTAAATTTTCAAATGGCAGTCATTCTGTTGAATAAACTCAGCTAAAATCTAGACCTCTTTCAATATAGTATTGGATGGAACATAGGCATAGGCTAGTAAAATCTAGCAAGTCCTGGGTGAAGCCCTCCTGGAAACATCCTTGGGCAAGGATAAAACAAGAATGAAAAAAGACGGGCAGAGTGTGGATTTGGGGGTGGGGAAATCAATAACAAAAACATCTTTGCTGGGCTGGATCAATGGATTTCTTTGTTTTCCGATGCAAATACTGGTTATATGATAGAACACAGCTTTACACCAGACTACTGACCTTCCAAAAAAAATCAACCAGACACAGTTCCACTGAGATATATTGCATTGGTTTCAGTGGCATTTAAGTAGTCACCATTAGGATCACAGCATTATTCTGTAGGACCAACACAACAATTTATATAATAAACCACAAACTTTCAGGTTCTGAAAATTTATAACAAAGTGCCCTAGAGACACTATGCACAATGCAACCAAGACCTGTTCAAACAATAAACAGGCTGAATGAACCATGGAGGCAGGAGGTTTGAGATGGTAGTAGCAGGTCATATCTCATTCTGTATGCATTCAACAGGAGCTGTATACATAGTAGGGAATCCTTCCATGTGCAGGATGCCCAGTTGTTCAGAAGACCATACCTGCACACAGATGCACATATGACTCTGTCCACCCATTACAGTGAACCCATGAAGGTCACAAGTACAGCCTACCACCACAATACCACTGCCACCACTTCCCTGCTACTATGTTAATTGTCTGAATAGGGCTTATATTACAGTCCTGTCAAGGGACTTCTTGGTTAGTTTTATCCCAGGTCTGTAGAAATCTCTGGGTGGTCCCACCTGTCTATCTGTTCAAATTATTTTTTCTCCATGGAAAACTATTGTTAATTCTAATGGAATCAGTTGCAAGAAGGTATTGAAGAAACATCTCAAGAAGAATGTACAAGCAATTACTACAGTAAAAAGAAACATCAGCAGTGTCATTCCCACCCCATTGTGTACTTATGATCATACTCAGACAGTAGACTTCTGGAACCTAAAACAGTTTCCAAAAGCACTAATACTTTAAGGTTCCAGGCCATTACATTTCCATTCATAGCCATAACAAGCCTGTGAACAAATTGATGGAACACTGACAAAACAGTTATATATTATTTTAGCAGCTAAGAAGTGAAGCTAGTCTCCAAATTATCATCAGGATATTGCCTATGACTACAAACTAGTTGCTTCAATACACACATGGTATAGTCCATGATGGAAAAAAGGGCATGAAAATCCTGGTCATGACAAAAACTCCAAACGTTAATCAAAGCTCATGATACTGTTTGATTCACTACCATATATAATCTAAGCCATTAGCAAACATGATCTACCACATCTTGTAGCAAATCCATATTTTGCTGAATTTAGGCTTTTTTAACCACCTCAATCAAATTAATGAATGGCACAACTAATTGTGGTAGATTAGACAGTCATTTTCTAAAAATAACATTAGCTTTATCACTAAAGCTGGATGGTAACTTCTAAAGCAATTCCTCATGAAGAAATGTGGCCATTGACCTTTTAGCTCCCTACCACAACCACCATATTCCTATTTTAAGGACTGGACAAACTACATACTATAAGTTTAAATGGGCTGCATATTTTCATAATCCCCATCAACAATCCTCAAATAGCAGATCAAAAATTTTGTTTCCTAGATCACTTGTGGAAAAGGAAACACCGCAAGCTGCACAGATGTGATGGTTCATTCTTCATTATGACAAAGTAGATGGTACTACTTTGGTTCCTGGCTTTACAGAGTTTTAAATTGTATTTTATTGTATTGATTTTTAGTGTTTTAAATTCCATTTATTGTATTCATCATATTTTATTGTAATTTGGAATGTAATTTATTAATTGTTGTTAATCGCTCTAAGCCCCGTTTTGTGATGGGAGGGCAGCATATAAATTGAAATGAATGAATGAATGAATGAATGAACGAACGAACGAAAATACTTATCTTCTTGCCATTTATATCCAAAGGAATTATGTACTTCAGACTGAAACCATTTCCCTCTAGCAGCAGGCAAGGTAATAGTCGTTCAGTTATAATGAACATCAATATGTACATTTTAAATATGTTGTTTCCAAATACCTAAAGATTTCAACTTTTTCATTTTAAATCCACTTGGCTGTGATATTAGAAAGAGGGAACCACTCTTTTTACAGAATCTCATATTGAATAACAAAGATTCAAGGGGCCTTACCATTTTCAAAGAAATGTAAAATCCTCTTCCTACAGTATCCTCATATGTGAAAATTTATTTGATGTTAATGAAACTTTTTCTAATGTTTGATCATGTAAGATAGCACTGGCCCACACATTACATAATAAACTAGACATGACTTGTCAAGTGCTGTAGAAATAATTGGCAATCTGTTTCAAAACCTTAATTAGTGCCAGGTTAAGGTGTTCCCCATTATCCTAACATGCAACCTTTTCCAGCACTAGAATACAGCCGACACGAGCTAACTGATCTATGAATTTTCTAGCTGACTCAATAATTTATCAAAACATACAAAGTGGCATACAAAATGTTAAAAAATAAAACCATCCTATAAAGTGCTCTAAAAATGCAAAAAGCATATAAAAGCATCAGCAAATAAAGGCAGAAAATATGTCCTTCATATTTTTACAGGGGAAAGATGTTTTTAAAGATGTATTCTGTAAGTACCTCTAAACTGGGGATTCCACAGTGAGGCAAGGCCACTAAGAAAACTTCACCCTACCCCTTAAAGTCCTCACCTCTAAAAAGCTTGAGAGCCGCCTCCTCCATTCTGATATTAGTGCACAGAATATATACAGAAGATACTTCCTTAGGTTTGTAGGCTCTGGCTATTTAGATTTTAGGAATATCACAGCCAAGTGGATTTAAATTGATGGAAACCAGGTTTCCATCCAACAAATAAGTTCTAAGTGACCTACTGCTTGTTAAGACTATCCAATGTTAATCCCTCTCTGACCACTGCAATGTCGCACACCAGTGTTCAGTTAGCCACAAAAAAATTCAAAACACAAGTATTCATGCAAATCTCTAACATTCTATTACAAGCAAGGAATTATGTTTGCCCCCCCCCTCCCAATGAAGACACGAGAAACCAAGCATGGGTTCAACTAGTTTTTTTTGTTTGTTTTTTACTGTATTCAACTTATATAAATGGCTGATCTATGTCACTGCTTATTTCCATAAGGTGATGATTTTGAGGGCAGACTGCTAGGCAGCTACATGGACTGCCTTCTGGACAGATCTTCCCCGGCTCCAAACTCAGCCAGCCTTGCTTATCACCACTTGCACATCTCTGTGTGCAGTGAGGTGCTCAGATTCACCTGTCTCCCTTGATGTGCTGCAAGGCTACCACCATGTTGAAAAGTTGTCGCTCAGAATCAAGGGCGCTCCTTCACACCACACCCAGCCACAAGGTCTGTGATGGCCTGTTCCAGACACGCCCTCCATCATGCAGGTATCTCAAGGTGATTGCCAATTAACCCTACCTATCCAGAGCAACCTGCCCTATTCCTGCCAATTAGCTGTGGCTTAATCAGCTATAAAACCATGCCTGTTTAATGGCAAAAAAGCATCCCACAGAAACAGCACAAAGAAGACAAAAAAGACACTTGTGGCACAGCCAATTTCCAGGAACCCCCCAAAACTCCTGTTCAGTCCTTTATGTATTTATTTTTTATTATTTTATTTTATCAGATTTATATCCTGCTCCCTTTCCTGGCCAAGGCTGGGCTCAGAGAGGCTAAATCAACTAATCCTGTGCTGCCCCTAGGTAGAGCGGGTGGGTCAGCCACAGTGAGAATGCTGAAAGTGAGAGGGAGTAGCAAGGCAAAATGGCCAGCTGCCCTTACCTGATTAGCTGCTGTTTTCTCTGCAGTCAGTGGAGCCCCATGCTTCATTTGAAGTAAGTTGGGGGCAATCAACACACAGGATAATCTACTGTGAATCTCGCAAAACTAGGTACCATTAACCCCAATTCGACACATTCTCAGTGAATATAGTAGTAGGCTTTATCTTTGCTAGATCCAAGAGATGGCAAAGGGCTTTTGTACAGGTAGGCCCATAAATTCACAGCAGAAGTTTATAATCAATGGAAAACAACAACCCTAAGCTGAAAACGCCTGTTTGAGTGGTGATGGCATGAATAGGAAAAAGTGGGCAAATTACATGATTTATTGATTAGCGACTGAAATTTTAGTCAGCTGCTAGCAGTGTAGATTTTACTTGCTCAAATTTTGGGCAGGTTTACTATCTCTATTGCCCTCTTAACAAATGACAAATAAGTAGTTTTACATACCCAGATATTGATTAGAAATTAGACAGCTTTCTGTTACTGCTTGAGGTGAAATGAATGCTGTTGCATTGCATTTCTCTTGTAATGTCATCTGCACTATAAATATATTTCAAATCAGATTTTGATAAATGTAGACTTTAATACTATGCAGAGCACTTGGGGCAGAATGAGTTGATAATTCACAAACTGAGTAAGTGAATGAAAAAAGATAGATGACAATTGTTCGATCTGGACGGGAATAAATTTAGTTTGTGGTTTCTGTTTGTTTTTCTTTAAACTCTCCAGCTCGTTCTCAATTACTGTACAACAAGGGGAAAATTTGTCTGTGCTGCAGGAGATGGAATTAGTCACAGTACCAACACATCTGGATGTGAAGAGACTTACAGTAAGTCAGCTACTCAAAAACCACATTGCAGATTTTTAGGTCATAAGGTAAATAGGTCGCACATCATAATTCTGTTTATATTGATCTCTGTTGGTGTATATAACTGAAAAGCTATTACATTTTCAGTGTGGGGAAAACATTGTTTCTAAGATAATAGGTACATCTTTCTGCCAATTCCATACAAGATGGCTTTTTCCACCTTTGTTTTTCAGTGTGCCACTATAACACCAGACGAAATAAGCAGTACAAGTGACTGAATCATTTGAAAAATTCCAAGGGGCCCAGGTTAATTGGGAAAATCTTGCAGGGCACAAACTACCCTGCTCTAGGATGTTGAGAGAACACGGTCATTCCAAACTTCTTTTCCTTTAATTTCCCTTCATTCAACGGTATGAAACCAAGAAAAAAAAAGGAAGCAGTAGGGAAAGACCTTGAAGAAGACATAAAATCCCTGCCCCCTGCTACCTACAAGATGGATAGGGAATTAACTTTTGCTTAGGGCAGCAAAATAGTTTGAATTTGTCTAGCAGTTCATGCTAAAGATTCTTCTCATGAGGGAAGCACAGAAAAAGTGTGTGTGGTACCGTGCAGAGATTGAAGTCATTGCTCCAGGTATGTGAGTGTATACATTAAAGAATTTTGCTGTACCTTACCTTAGGGCACTAAGCTTTTAAACTTTGATGTTGTTTCATCTGCCCATTCTATAACAGTTACCTTGTAAATTTTTGACCATAGTACCAATTAAAGCAGTAAGATAACCACAAAACATTTCTAATGTGCCTCGCCCCACTCCTTGACATGCAACACCTACATGCCTTTGCCTTCAAAATAGGCACTTGGAGAAAATTTAGCAATCATCACATGCCTGATAGTTGCCATAGCATTTTTTTAAAGAGCCTTGGTAGAACTGTTCATAGGAGCATGCTGCCAATGCATGCCAACGAGAGAGAATATTAACTGTATTAATGAATTTTCTACAATGCATTTCATAAGCACATTTTCAGCATAAAGTTCTCACTACCTCCTTCTGCTGAAAAAGACTGCAAAACCTATTGCTTGCAAACTTCAAGGAGCCCCTAAAAAACCCAACCTTAGATCAATCTGCTGTTAAAGCAATTACTGACATGGTAGCTCCTGAATGTTATTTTCAAAAGTATAGGAGGAAAAAAAGAACCCTTCATGTTATAGAAGATGCGATAAAGGTGACCTGCTTGTAAGAAAGTATCTCAAAAATTCAGGAAACATAGAGGGACCAATGGTTACAAGCAAAAAGAGAAACACAGAAATGATGTTTAGAGATAATATACCCCTGAATACCTGATGCTGGGGACAAACAACAGGGCAGGGCTTTGATACCCTGCTTGCAGGCCTTCCACAGGCAACTGTTTGGCAACTGTTAGAAAAAAAATGTAGGACTAGATGGCTCTTTGATCTGATGCAACAGGGGCTCTTCTTGTGTTCTTATATTAAAGAATGACAGGACTGCAAAGAACTCAGAGCCCTAGGGAGCAAGACAAAACTTGATCTCAAGGATGAGAAATAAAATAGAAATCTTGGAGTGTGATTCCAAGAGTAGCTATATGTGCATCTGGATGTCTTCTGTCTTTTTGTACTTTCCACCCTGACCCTGAAATACCAAAATATATTTTTAAAATGCCCAAGTGCAAAATCCATTTTGGTGTATGGCAATGGGGAAAGAATGGCTTTCTATCTGGAAAGAGCACAAAAATGCCAGGTGTGCATGCACAATCCTATAAGTGAGTGCTGTATCACTGACATGGATTTCACATATTTAAATGAATAGAGGAATAAGCTATTGGGAAAAGGCTAAAATGAGACAGAGATTATGACTCGAGTGACAAAATAAAACTGCTAAAATTCATGGTTCTCCAGGTTTTTTTTAAACATTTTGGAAAATTGGTTTTGGGGAAAACAAAGACTGTTGCACTTGTTAGAAGACATTTTAATTTATATGAGCAATGGCTTACTACTATATTTTTTCTTTGTTTGATGTATTTCTATTTTTATAAAGACTGAATAATATTTATCATTTCAGCTCTCAGGAGGCAGGTATGTAACTGCAGAGCTTAAGTATAAAAATCTGAATTGTGAAGATAATATGCTTTAAACAAATAAAACATACATAGCACAAACAGTGCATTTTAATACTTTTGAGCTGTGCCCTTATTCTCTAGCTTGTTTCATTAAGGGAACAGTGAAAAAAATCATTCACAGTTTAAATGGTTCCCAAACCTTTCGTTACCACTATGTCACAACTCAGAAAAATATAAGCATATCAATTTCATTGGTGCACAATATTAGTATGGTTGATGCAACAGTCCAGCTGTTTGATTCTGAAAATCAAAATAAGTTAAAACCATTTCTTTACAATAAGAGGACTAATTTTTAAAATTCATATAGAGTCCTAACTATCCTCCTCTGAGGTTGCCAGAGTGCTTACAACCCCATGCCCTGGCAGCCGGAGCCTCCTCATCTGCCTCCGCTCTCTAGCTTTATAGGAAAGGCCCTTTTCTAGCCCCACCCTATGCCTTCCCAGCTCCTTCTGCCCGAGGCTATATAGGGCATTCCTCATTGCTTCAGGGAACCTACCCCTAGGCAACCTGGCCTTGTACAGCCTCGCCTAAGCCCGGCTGCCCGTCAGCTGTTTGGTGGCAGGCTCAGCGTGGGTGGGCCTGCTGGGGCTTGTAATGGCTGGCAGGCTTGCAAGCATTTGCTGGCCAGAGGAAGGAGGCCCCACGTGTCAAGCCCCGGAGTCTGGGAACCAGCTGTCCTGCCACTGGGTTGGACGTGGCCAGCTCCAATCCAACCCAGATGCTCCCTCTGTTTGGCAGGGCAGCTGCCTGCCATCGGATGGTGCGTTGGGTGGGTTTCTCCCTGCTTCTCTGGGCTCGCAGCCAGGTAAGGCAGGGGAAGGGAGTCCCAAAGCACCGAGACTGACGGGCACCCCGGGACATATGGGGAAGAAATTAATAATGGATCAGTCCTTTGCTGCTTCCAGTTGCTTTTGCTGTACCATTCTTCCTTGCTTTCTACAGATATCCTTGCTTAATGCTCAGCTTGTTCCTCCTTTTCTTGGGTCCTTTGGACCCTATCTGCTACAATTTATTTCATTCTTCTGCTGCCTTTCCATATTCCCTTTCCCCAGCATCATATCCTCATACCCACCTCATCTCCCTTTCCTTGGCCCATCTTGCTCTGAACTTCTTTTCATAGCCCATCTGATTCCACCATTACCTTCCTCCCCAAACTTTAAACATGCAATCCTAAGGTTGGGGGGGGGGGCAAGCTCCTTAGGAGCCGGCATGACCCTGTGCCAGCTTAAGTGCCCCTTTAACCCAGGATAAGGGACACTTACGCCATCCTGGGGGCAGTCACGTTAGTGTCGAGGAGCCATGGAGCTCCCAGAAGGGAAAGCCTGCACCAGCGTGAGGGGCATTCCTGGGGCAGAGCCACCTTTAGCCACCTTCCTAGTCCCTTTCGCCCTGGGAACACTGCCTCGTGCTGTGGCATTGCTATGTTGCCTTTTTTGGTAGCATAGCCTCGCTGCAGTCAATGGGAGCATTTTTTTTTCTTTTAAAACTGTTTTAAAGTTCCTTTTGGGCAGCTGGGAAGCCTCTGTGGAGGCGGCATGGCTGCGTCTCTCCCGGACGCTGCCTAACTGCCCCTCTTTCAGGAATGGGCTGAAACAATTGCCTAGCACTCAGCCCATAACTCCTTGTCTTCTCTTAAATTTTAGTCAGACTATTGCTAGTCAAAATTAGCAGGGGGTTGGTTTTTGCTGCTGTTATCAGGAAGCGATCAGAAAGCGATCATTCCTGAGGTAGTTTTTTGCAGATAGTTTTTTGCAGATAGTTTGCAGATAGTTGCAGATAGTTTTCCTCTGCAGTTACTATCAGGAGTGGCATGTGACTGGGAAGATTTAATCCCTTTATTCCTAAGGGAAGACAGGCACTTGAATACAGACTTCAGTACTGCAGATCGTGTTTGTGTGTGTGTGTGTTATTGGGAGATTGGATTGGCCAGCACACATATGAAATTAATCAGGATAACCTTAGAGATATATCTCATAGCTGTCACTACAGGATATATTAAAAGTTCTAATGGGGGATGTAAGAATAGCAGAGATAGAGAATCAATCCAAGTACTTATGTGAACAGCATTTTCCATCTCCACAGTGCTGCTTTCCAGTCAAATGACAATACTGTTGCCAATTTATACAACATTCAAATGGGGTTTGTTTTCAGTGCCCAAGCCAATGATTTAGATGACGGGTAGCTAAGCAATGATCCCTGTGAACATCAAAGGAAGCTCTTTCATTTGTAAGAATTCTAATTCATTACATTATATGGGTGGGGTTTTTCTTTTCTATTAATTTGGGACACTACACCACACCTCTATTTAGTCGAAAGACAGCACTAGGTAGAATGGGCAAAAACTCAGTTACATTTTGAGAAACTGAGAACTGTTTATGGACTATTTCAGGTTTTCACCTTCATGTTGTATGTATTACTTCTAATAGCTTATTCAGGGTGGAGTGAAAATCTAAAAAAAATGTAAATAAGAATAGGCAAGGGGGTTTAGTGTTATGTTTTTTGCTAACTGGAGGTCAGGCCAGCCAGCTATTTATCTTCCCACCAAAAGTCTCTGTAAGAAAGTCATTATGAATGAACAGAAACTGCCAAAAGAAGAGAGTTTAATACGGTCCAAGACCAGCATAAAGAAACTGCCAAATGAAATTGCCCTAGCTGATGCCAATAAGCATTTATGAAACAACATTCCATCATCACAATATTTTGGCTGTAGCATCATGAGTTCAACTCTTCAGCTATAGATATTGAAGAGAAAGAGACATTAATGTTACAAGACACTCATTTGACCTTGATGTGGAAAATAATTTGAGTTTCTATCAAAATACTTCCTCCAGTGTATTGCACACAGAAATTTATGAAGACTCAGTGTTACAAGAAGGCTAAAATGGAAAAAAATAAACACTTATTTACTTTTCATTTAAAAGTCTTTTAATATCAGTAATGTAATTGCCCTCACAACAGGCCCTTTTTTTTTCCCGCAAAGCACCCACAGAAGGGACAATGTCCATCAGAGCCATTACAGGACAGTGCTTAAACCTTCTCTGCCAGCCACACTCTGTCCACCCAACAGCTTTCTTCCCATGCCAATATTTCAGATGGCTGGCAGGGATAAAAGCTGGCAAAAAGTTGTGTCTTCTTCAGTGGTGCTCATCACAGCCAGAACTTGCAAGAGCTCATGAAGCCAAAAGTAGGCTGTAGTTTTCACACTGAAGCATGCTTGACCATCTAAAGTGAGGTCATCATAAGACCATTAAGGGCAGCGTCTAAAATAAGCTAACTGCACCACTCTCCATGTGGCTATCATGACCATCTATAGAAAGTCTGTTTTCTCTTACCACTGCTGAAAAGAAAAACAAGGAAGTCACAAAAAGCAGTAACTCAGAGCCATACTCGATATGCAGCAGGACATTCATGAACAGATTTAGGTTTAGGTTTACGGCTTAATATTACTCCTGAAGGAGGGGGAATTAAATATGGAGCAAGGGGAATTTATTTGCCCTGCCTCATTTTGTGTGTGGAAATTACCCATCCCCAAGACATGCTATTTGCCACCCAGGGAACTACAGGCACCATACAAGTACAGTTATGTTTTCCCTTAACGAGGAAATATTTTGCACCAGGAAAATGCAACCCACCCCTAGCACTGCACCCTCTAAAATTCCTCTCTTCCCAGTTGGTATTTACAATAAAAAGAATCTCCACTGAAATCTTTCATGGGTCTTCCACTGCCACTTCAGGTCTACCTTGAGACAGTGTTAGAAATGCAGGCTGTGGTACCAACTACTGGAACTGCTATTTGTTACAGTCACAGTGAGGCTTCTATAAAACAGGCCAAACGTTGTAGCCCTTATAAGCAAAATAATTTTACTTGGAGGGTTGGTGATATATTTAGTGTCTATTTAGTTGTAGCTAGTCCACATGTATCTTATATGCCATATTTTCTGAACACTACGAATGACCACATTTACATTTAACCACGCAATCCTGAAGGGGGGGAATGCCCTCAGGAGCCAGTATAACTCCCCACCAGCTTAAGTGCCCCTTTGCGCTATGATAATAGGCACTTACACCCTAGGAGGCCTTCCCAGGGCATTTCTGGGGGTGGAGCTGCCTTTAGGCAGCTTCCTAACCTCTTTCAGCTCAGGAATACCCCCTCACACCGTGGCGTGGGCCTTTTTAATGGGCCTTTTTCGGATTTTTAATTTTAAATTGATTTTTCTCCATTTATTCTGGCCAGGAAACCTCACAGGGATGGTGTGGCTGCACTGTCCACGGCCACCAGGGTACCACCCCCATCCCCACTCAGGATTGCTCTGCCCATCACCAAGTTAAAGCCAGCAAGATAATTTCCCCTCTGCAGCTTGACAAAATGTTCCCAGCTAGAAATTAGCTACATTACTAGATCAATTTAAAATACATGCAGAGAGAGTAGTAGTATTTAGAAAATTCCCTCTGTTCAGACTAGCCTAAACATACCAGCCTAAACTTTTATGTATAATGTTTCTGGTGGCTGTAGTATGTAGCTGAATCTACAAAGCTTCTAGCAGTGTGTACACAATTGTTTTTGATAACTCTTTGGAAGAGATAAGCTATAACAAAACATCAGTCTTAAAAATATGCATTAGGTTTAGAAAATCCATGAAAACCTAAAAAGCAACTATGCTTTAGAAAGTGTTACTTTGTTAAACAGGGAGGGGAAAGGATCTGTCAGAACCACAAAGCACTACCAAAAATAACTAAAAATAGAGTTGTCCAAACGCAATGGCAGCTCTTTCAGAAACACTTTTTAAAATAAGGGAAATGCCATGTAGGAGTGTAAGTACTCTAGCAGATTTTTGATTTGCTACATTTGCAGCAAATGTTGCTCAACAGAAAATAGTGAAAACATTCCTTAAACCTGAAATAACATACATGATTATCTGTAACTATCTAGGCTGATTCAACACATGCAGATTCATTATATGTCAATTGAAAGATTACTGGATGAGGGTATGTGTAAAATAGTCATCATATATACAACAATACAGATATAACTTCCATACTACCTCAGATACTTCTTATGAAGACTGATTAAAATACCTCAGATACTTCTTATGAAGACTGATTAAAATGACAGGTTCAGATGACAGATTGTAGGTAACTGAGGGTCACTTCCCATATGCAGCAGAGGACATGGTGAAACACAGTCCTGGATTGTACCAAGTCAGTTGGGAAGGGTCATATGGTCATATCTATCATTAAAATTAAAATGCCTGCATATTCAAATCAGACAGACAGCTATAGACTTCTATATATGTGAGATGAACAATGAAGCATGTAATGGTCCACCAGTAGTGTGAAGTTGTAAATCCAGAAACATATTTTATAATCTTATCTGTTGTTTCTATGAACTATGCCTGAAATATGAGGTAACAAGTGTAGGCAGGCATGTATGAATTAGCTTTTCATCTTGAACAATTGTCATTTTCTAATGAAGAGGTAACCTTAAATTTTCACAAGTTTTCACAAAAGGCAGTAGGGGAGGGAGACTTCTAACAAAAAAAGAGTTGGGCAACTTGCATTCAAATGTCAAAATAAACTATGGAATGTTTAAACCACAGTTTGTTAAACAAACTCTAGCCAGTATGCCAGATGTAAGTAACAGAACACAGTTTGTTCTTAAAACCACATTATTTCCCACACAAGCAGAATCCTCAGAGGTTACCCCAAGCACCTTTGCATTACCAAACTGTAGGCAAAGCTTCACTACATTTGCTTCTTATTTGGTATAGGATGACTGCAATAAATGGGAGTGGAAGATGGAAGGGCAGAAGCCTGGGACAAGCAATGTCTCTTCACTCGGCTAAAGCATGTGGCCATGGAACTTACCGGGGCCACCCCTTATGGCCACCTGGGCTGCGGCTCCACTCTGAAATGGAGCCGCCATTTCCAAGCGAGCAGCTCCGGCCATCCTGCCCTCACTGCATGGCCGGGTGGTTCCTGCATGCATACTAAGGAAATAACAAAAGAAGGGTGGTACATAGCAGGTGGTACATTTAACCGTAGTGACCTCTGTCTGGTGCCTAGCAGCACGGCCCTCTTGAATTGTTATTTGGCTTGAATTTGGTGATTAATAATTGCAGCTTAGTTCATCATGCCTCTAAGCAAAGCAACAACACACCCAAGTGGAAGGCCACATTACCTGCTACTGCAGGCAGAAAGGGGAGGGTGCCCCCCCCTACAAAGAAGGTCCGGCCTACTACATAGGCAGTCCTTCCATCCACAGCTTCTTATGGGAAGCGTAGGGCTTTTACCATAGCCTCCCAGGCAAGATCTTACATTGATGAGGTTCTAGAGGGCCTATCTCAGGTGATGGGGCAGATTATGGAAAGGGTTGAGAACCTGGAAGCTTCACCAATGACAGTTGCATTCTCCGCCGTGGCGCCATGAGTGGGCTCTTCCAGTGCTGGCATCTGCAGGGGTGGGAGGGCCAAGTTTCTGAGTGGCATCGAGAGCCATCCCCCAGCCCATCCCCCAGCCCTTCAAATGCTGAGGCACCCAAAAGACATGACCCCCCCCAAGAAAAGCTGGAAGAACCACAGCAAGGGGGCACACTAGGAACTACCCCTCCAGGAGTGTCTCGTTGACTGGTGAGTCTTCTTCAAATTAGCAGTCCAGCCATTCCTCAGGAAAATACTGAGTCACTGCACCCATGTCCCTAGTCTACCGGCATGGGCTACAAGGAGGAGGGGGAAGGCGGCCACAGGTCCTGATTCAGCCTGGCCCTCTGGTCAGACCACCACCTCAGCAACTGAGTCCCCCACATGTACTGATACAGAGGCCCCTCCGGCATATACCTGGCCAATAAGGTATGGGAGCATATCTTGGATAGGTATTATGTATTATGTACATGTGTTCACCCTGCTAAAAGCTGATTCTGATGACTGCAAGAGCAGGCCTCACCCTTGTAAAAAGTGGGGCAAGGCAAGTGCTGCTGAGCACACCTTTTCCAATTGGATGCCAGGCTACACTGTTTTCATGGGGGTAGTTCAGGCGGCATACCACAAATCACCTCACTAATCACATCAACAATGTGCTGCAGGTCAGGGAACTGGCCACTGATGCTGCCGTCATGGACTATGATGAGGCATTCCAGAAGCGGGTTTCTAATAGTGAGAATATCAGGTAGGATCTAATCAATAAGCTCTGGCTTTTGTAAGTTCCCAAATCAAGGGAAAATTGGACTCAAGCAAACCCATCAGGGGTGCCTTTAGAAGATATTCGAATCGAAAGGTGTACTGGGAGTTTAACCAGGGCAGGTGCCGGCGTGCTCAGTGCAAGTATGAGCATAACTGTGATAATTGTTTCGGCCCCCATCCCAGGCCATCCTGCCCCACTCTCATGCCAACCTGCAGCCCCTTTGAGGCGGCCTCCCCCTTCCAGGTAATAATCGGAAGGCAGACTGAGCACCACGCCAGTCAGTAATGCCGGTTCCAGTAAACAATTCCCCTTCCACTTCAGCTGGTCTTTCATTATGCTCAACCCCTATTAATCTTGAATACCTGGGTGATTTCCTTAAACTGTATTCTTGGGCCCACCCCCAAGTTCCCATGGGAGGGGTTTTCTGTAGGATTTAGGATTCCTTTCACCAGCCCTCGCCTCCCGTTTGAGTCAGCCAATTTATGATCAGCCCAAGATCTACTGGACACAGTGATGGCTAAAGTGTCCAAAGAGTGTACAGCCAGGAGGGAGGCTGGCCCCTTTCGATACCCTCCACTGCCTAAACTTAGGGTGTCTCCCACAGGTGTGGTCCCCAAAAAGACCCCTGGAGAGTATAGATGAATACACCATTTGTCTTACCCAAGGAGCTCCTCAGTCAATCACGCCATACTTCCTGAATTTTGCACAGTGAGTTATGCGTCATTCGACCACACAGTGGGCATAGTGAGGTCATGCAAGTTGGGGACGCTCATGGCGAAATGCGACATTAAGTTGACCTTCTGGCTGTTGTGGGTGAATCCAAATGACCACTGACTGCTGGGCTTCAAGTTCAATGGCCTGTGGTACATGGATAAGGCTATGCCAATGGGCTGTTCAGTTTCATGTGCTGCCTTGGAGGCTTTCAGCACTTTACTGGAGTGAGTTTTTAAGACATGTACCCATTCATACCATGTACTCATTCATACCATGTAACACACTATCTTGATGATTTCCTATTTATTGGCCCCACTGATAGCATGGATTGCGCGTCCTAGCTCTCAGCTTTTCAAGACTTGGCGGAGAATCTAGGTACCACTCACTCTGGAAAAGACCAAGGGCCCCACAGTGCATTTGGTTTACTTGGAGATCTTACTAGATTGTGTTGAAGGCACTTCGAGTTTGCCCAATGACAAATTGGCTGCACTGCAGGCCGTGCTTACTTTGGTCCTGGTTAAGAAGAAATGCACGCTCAAGGAAGTACAGGTTCTCCTTGGCCACCTTAACTTTGCATGCCAGGTTGTTCTGCCAGGTCAACAGCCGGGGTCTCCCCATCACCGTATCAGAATCACAGATGTGCAGGTTTGGCAGTCATTCCTGGCCAAGTATAATGGTACCTCATTGTGGCAGTTGCCCCAAGATCTCAGTTCTTCATTACAGGTTCATTCGGATGCAGCTGGCAGTATCAGATTTGGGGTCTATTTCTCTGGACGCTGGTGCTGTCAATGGTGGCCGGCATCATGGATCCAGTCAGGCATTCTGCGGGACATGACTATTAGAACTATTCCCAATTTTGATAGCAGTCACTATTTTGGGGGAAGCCCTCTCTGACGCAAGGGTCCTCTTTTGGTGCAACAATCAGGCAGTCATATGGGTCATCAACTGAGCAGGTCATGTGCTTCATGCACAGGTTCGTCATGGCATGCCTCACTAATAACATCTTTTTTTTACAGCTAAGCATATTCCAGGCATCAATAATGAAATCATAGACGCATTGTCTTGCTTTCAGGACATGAGGATCTGGACACTGGCACCCGAAGCAAACCTGCACCCGGACCCCTTCCCAAACAACCTGTGGGCCATTGGCGACAGCTGATATTGCAGGCAGTATTTAATTATATCACCCCCTCCACATTGCGCTCATATTCAAGGGCCATTGAGAGGGAAATGGCTTTCGCAATGAGTATTGGTGGCAGTGGTTCCTGGCACTTACCCCAGGACATGGTCCTTCAGTACCTCGCAAGCATGAGGCAACAGGGCCTTGTATCAAGAACCATGGCGCTGCACCTTGTGGCTGTTTCCTTTTACAGCAAGACATATGGCCATCCCGATCTTTGCTGTGCCTTTACAATACAGCATGCCATGCAAGGCTGGAAGCGAATGTCCCCTAGCCCCCCTGATGCTAGGCAGCCCTGTTCACCTTCCCTGTTCTCAGGGCACTCGTCGCCCAGCTCCCAGCAATACTCTAAATTCAAAGCCTTATTATTCAAAACTGTTTTTGTACTGGCCTTCTTTGGAGCATTCCGGTACAGCGAGCTGGTCCCAGCCACTGGCCATGACAAATCTGAGTGAGCCCTAGAGGTCTAAGATGTAGCCCTTTGTGATTCTTCCCTAAGCATTGTGGTTAGGAAATCCAAAATGGACCAGGTGGGTCATGGGGCAACCATTGTTCTTCAGACAGCCCCAACAGGCCAAGCTGTGCCCAGTCTCGACATTAAGAACTTACTTTCACACATACCCCCTCCCAGCCCTGGCCCCCTCCTGGTTCATAAAGACAGGTCTTTCATCCCTCGGTTCCAGTTCATGGCAGTTTTAAGGTCCAGCCTTCGGCAGCTGGTTTCAACCTGTGGAATTTGGGACCCTTTTGTTAGGACTGGGGCGGCCACCACAGCCTCAGGGTGTGAACTGTCAGCCAGTGACATCTGTTCAATTGGTTGCTGGAAGCCCTCGGCTTTTAAAATGTATACTCGTCGGTAGTTGTCGCTAGGTCACATACTTTCATGCTCTTTTTTCTTTTCTGTACAGGATCAGTGAGTTCGGTGTGGATTCAGGGACACAGTATTGTCCACTGGACTGGGCACTATGCCAGTTCTTCTGTCTGGGGTGCTTCTCTTGGCCTGGAGCGACAGCTATGCATAAAATGGACTGGACACCGAGGCATGCTGTAGGACTCCTTTTTCATGATGGTGATGGAAAACATCACACATTTGCCTCCTCCCTCCCCAGATTCCATCATGATCCAGCTTGAAGAAATGATATGCGGGGCTGTAAAAGAACTGATCTGTCATTATCTGTGATAGTGGACCTGCGGGAACTGCACTCCAGACTACCGGATACATGTCTGTTTAGGTCCCAACTTTTGGATTGGCAGGGGTGGCACAACACTGATGCTCCGGCAAGGACTGACTTTTCTAGGAAGAAAGTATGCAGAGCTATCAGATATTTCGTTGAATCGGTTGGTGATGTGGTGATCCATCACCCAAATATATCATTCTGGCTGTCTCCGCCACACCATTCGGACAGTGTACACTTGTCCAACTGGGGGCAAGAACTATGGCTTCAAGGAATCAGGGACTCTCTGTTGGCTGCGGCACTAGGAGCTTTGGTGGTTTTTGGCTCTGGGACAGATCCAATTTGGGGAAGATGCACCTGTGTGCCTGCCTTCCCCCTTTTGGGGACCCCAATAAGGGGTCTTGGGGTCAAGAACCACTGTGGATGTCCAGCTAGGTTTGTGCACATTGATAAACCCAAGCCGAAAATAAACCCGAGAATCGCCATTGTGGCTTTTTTGGGGCTTTGGGTTTACCGGTAGCAAAAGACAGGGGAATAAGCCGAGCCGAATAGGCGATTCCCAGTAAAGCCAAATAGAGAATTGCCTTTTCAGGATTCGGCTTTCCCCCTGCCTTTTGTTGCAAGAAGAGCTATCTGCTTGCTTCCTGCTGCAGCCTACCTTGATTTTCTTCCAGGGAGGACAATCTAATGTGAGGGGGGGGGCATGAATTTTCATTGGCCAGTTCAGGAGGAACAGTCTTCTTCAGCCAATAACAGAAGCTGGAATTATTTTCAAACTTTTCTGTGCTTGGCCAAAGAAAGACTAGGCCATTCCTCAGAGGTCTGAGAGAATTTGGTGGCTGCCTGAATATCCCTCTGTGTTCCTGGGTCCTGGTGCCTCATCCTGACCTGCTGGATTACTTACCCACTGCTTGGATTGCATTGGATTACATTGGATTCCTGCCTGCATGCATGCCTGCCTGTTGCTTGGATTGTAAAGGATTTCTTCCTGCCTGCCTGCTGCCTGGAAGATAGGACATCGAAGGGTTTGACATATCATCATTTTCCTTTTCAGCCAGTTGTATTTGGGGCTCATTTTCTAAATTTTGATGGGGGGGGAGTTTGAGGGGCTGATTTTATTATTTTGTGTGTGGGGGGGGGGAATCCTGCTTTATGAATAGCCACTTGTCCTACGAGTCCCTTTTCCTATGATCCATTTTTGTTATGAATAATATAGGCTGCTTTCTCAGCCCCCAGCTACAACATAACCACACAAATCATAGTTGGGCAAAAAAAAAAAAAAAAATAGTGCCTGAGCAAATTTTGCATTACATTCCATGTTTATATATAAATACAATAAAGAAGGACATGTGATCTCAGCAAAAAAAAAATGAGTTCAAAAGGAAGAAATCCATAGGAAAGCTGGCATATAAGACTATGTTGTCACTCAAGGTTATGTGTTAAATACACAACACAAGAAATTTATTTTTATAGCTGCAGATCTTAAAGGATGATAACAAATGAATACTCCCATAGGCTTACCGCAATGGATGTACAATTCTGCAGAATTTTATTCTGCAGTCCACAAGGTGATTTACGAACTTGATTTTGTTTCATGGCCATTCTTTTATTAAAAAAATAGAGCAGCCACCTGTCCTGAGTCCCTTTCTCCTGTTTGCTTGCTATAACACACTTAAATTCTTTGGATTTGGGGCCTTTCAATTTGTCTCCACATTTTGATATAAGCAACCAGGCCTTTGCCTTCCTGTTGCTTGGTGGGGGTGGAATTTCTTCTTTGAGGGGCTGATTTTATTATTTTGTGGGGGGGGGGGAATTCTCCTGTTTGCCTGGTTGCTGTTGTTGGGTTTTGCACTGCGTGTCAGATTGGCTTTGCACCACATCTGGCCAGGAAGCAGTGCCCCCAGACCTCCAGCTACCTAGCATCATGTGGGTGGACATGGGTTTTGTGGGGCGTGTGCTGGCAGAGTGTGCCTGGGTGCTGGTGTCTGGCCTTTGCCCAGCGCAAAGTGTAGGTTTTGTATGGGATGGCAAACTTTTGATTTTGTTGTGGAGTGGAGTGGTGTGTTTGTGTTTCAGAGTTTTTGTTGAGAGTCTCGACACTGTTAGACTTATCTGTGTGGTTTGGTCTGGAAGTGGTGGGGTCTGGAAGGGGTCAGCCCCATCCTCCTCCATAGAGAAGAAATTGTGAGGCGGCCCAGTCAGATTCTCTATTGTGAACTTCGCTATGCTTCTCTATGGAGGAGCCCGGCAAACTAATCTATGCTAGGGATCATCGGACCTGTATGGACAAAAGGCATATTGGATGGGGGCAGTAATAAGGAGAGAAATTGGACACAAGTGAAAAAACTGCTGCATTCAACCCAAAGTTCATGACACCTAAATATACCTTGAGACATGATCGGTGAGTTCATGTCATCCAAGAGAGACAGACATTGAAGGAGGTAGAGTAAAACAGCTTGTGACTCTACACTGGATAATTAATTAGGAGGGGTGAAAAAGCCACAGGATGTGTAAACCAAGAAGTTATTGTGTTCCCCTATTCTACATGTAGGAAAAACAACTAATTAAATCCAGGACTTCATGAAATGGGACAAAATAAGAGCAAAAAGGCATCCAAGCTCACCCTTGTAAGACCAATAACAAAGTTCTGGCTCTATGATTATGGCATTTGCATGTATAAAGTATGCTGGGAGAAAAGATGAAGAAGAAAAGTTGGTTTTTATACCTCACTCTTCTCTACCGTCAGGAGTTTCAAAGCAGCTTCAATCACCTTCCCTTCCCTCCCCCCATAACAGGACCTTGTGAGGTAGGTGGGTCTGAGAGCATTCAGAGAGAACTGTGACTGGCCTAAGGTCACCCAGCAGGCTTCATGTGGAGGAGTGGGGAATCAAACCAGATTCTCCAGATTTCAGTCCACTGCTCTTAACCAATACACCACACTGGCTCTGGAGATAAGGAGATATAGGGTAAAAGACTGATCTGAGCCAGATAAACAAGCAGTATAGTCACAGAACTATAGGGTTTTCTATATAGTAACATCAATGAGTTCATGTTAATGTGTAAGTATCTTATAGGTGGGAAAGGTCCATATAAGGTTATAATTATACAGTTTTCCATGACCCAAAGGAGAATTTAATATGTTCCATCTCACATTAAAAACTGTATCAGGAAAACTCTTGTGCAGACATGAATGCCTTTAAAATCTGGCTTAATATCTATAAAGCCAATCTTCTACTATTGCATTTAAAAAAAATATTAAGAGCTTTACAAAAGGCTGCACGCTGCTATCAGTTATAGTTTAGCCATCACTTTTTTTAGAAGTTTTGAGTGTTCAAAGCACGCCATGTAGATTACCTTGTTGTGATCTTTACAACAATCCTATAAGGTAGATAAGTATGACAAATATGAAGCAACCTCTAGGCACAGCACAGGGGTCACTGGGGGAGTGGGAGGAGGTAGTTGTGAATTTCCTGCATTGGGCAGGGGGTTGGACTAGATGACCCTTGAAACCCCTTCCAACTCTATGTTTCTATGTTTCTTTTATCCTCACATTATAGACACAGAGAGACCATGGCTAAGATGACCTAGCAAGTTTGAAGCAGGTTTCCAGATTCATAGCGCAGATCACTATACTATAATTATGGTATGCCATCTCACACAACAGAATCACTGCCACATAAGCCTGGCACTCTCTGACCACCACCACATTATTGAATTTCCTGCCACCATCATGTTAAAGCTACGTGAGAGACAGAAGTTGGTTGCTCAAGATGCCAAACTGACAGGCATTTCCATCTGAGAAAACAGATAGCCCTGATCGATTTCCTTCTTAGTCACCTTGAACAACCAGAACAAATGTCTCAAGTCTCTGTGTGCATTTTGGGGGAATATCAAAAAGATTTTAACAGTTGTTCCACAATCCATTAGTTCTGTTGATTTCATATAGCGAATATCTATATGTGAAACTATAACTAAATTAAATGCAAACCAGAACCTCTAATTCCAGTTCCTTCTACTCCCCACCCACCAAAATCACCTTTCTCCCTTTTCTCTCTCTCTTTCTCTCTCTCTCTCTCTCTCTCATGCCAGGTGGATTCTTTACTATTAAAATCCAGCTTTTGTAGTAGTCCTGCAATTTTGTGCAGCCTTACTGTCATTCACTGTTTGGGTATTGCTTTTTAGTTTACACTTCTTTTCCAGTGTGTTTGCAATACACAGTCACCACTCTGAAATGAGTAAATAAAAGAACCTGTTATTTGCTGAAGGCCATCTACTGAGCTTCCCAGACGAGCAAACACACAAACCCAAGGCTTGTACCTCATTGCCTCCAAAATATTAAATAGTGAATCAGCAGAGATTAAAACTTCACATTGACAAATATCAGGGAAGCCAAGGAAAGCACTAGATAAAATATCACACCCAGCTGTATTACCTGAACCTTGTAAATAAATTGAGCAGGACTGCCAAAAAAAGTGGAGGGGATAAGATTTATTCTGGATCAAACTATCTTGTCCAGTATTGTGTTCCCAATAGCAGCCAACAATACGATGCCTCCAGGAAACTCACATGCAGTACCAGAAGGTGCTGGCTTGCCCTTGGTGTTCACCCCAGCATCTAGTATTCACTCGCCAATCTGCCCAGATGCCCTGAAAGGAAAAAGAAAATCACCTCTCTTCTAACATATAGTATCTTCTATGCCCAATCCCTTGCTATGGGCAACCAGATGCAGGGCTATTTGCCAGTATTATCTCTATATAGGCACCGGTGTATACATAATATATACAACCATGTTTTAAGTGGCTAAATGTCTTGGCAATATCATGCACCAAAGTGCTGCGTTTTTTGTTATTCCCATTTCAAGAACAAAGAACAGACGACTATCTCAAAGTATGCAATGTACACTCTTAATCCCTAACATCCCAGCTCTATGGCATATAAACCTTTTCTTTTTTCCCCCTTCTCTTTTCCTAGGATCTGGCTGCAGAAACCCAAATGCTGCTTTATATGTAAACCTATATAGCTCCTGTATCAGGCCTGATTTTATATGAAAGCATATTGTTTTTCCGTACGTTGATCTTCCACAGCGGCATCTCGAAAATACAATTCTACAAGAAGTCACCGCACCATAAATATGTTCCATTTACTGTATCTGTTTCACTTCTGCTCACAGGCTAATATAATTCATTTTCCTCCCTAAAATGCACACAGGCTGTTAGACACATGTGCATGGCAAATGGAATCTGAACTTAGCTTAACAGCCTCATTTATTCCTGATGGTTTAAATTATTTCATCACAATTAATGACACCCCCTCAGCTTTCTGTGCAGTGCTGCCAGATGTTTTGAGACCACAACGCCACTTGCTTCTTTGACTAGTGACAAGTTGTCCTCTGAAGGACATTCCCTAGGTGCTAGCACAAGATGACACCTCTATTGCTTAGCACCTCTCTTTACCTCCCTGAGTAGCAATAGTAAGAGGCTCAGGAAGGTATTAGGAACCCAGAACTGTGTTGCCGAGGGCATATTATGTGAAGTGTTTTCAATTTCAAGGACTTTGCTACTTGTGACAGGAATCTCAGGATATGGAGCTCCTTGTAGGGAAAAGTGGAGTGGCAAGAACAGAGCTTAACAGTCAAACATGCTATAACTCCTCACACACCACTCTCTCTGTTTTAAAAATGAAGAAAGAATAGGTTTTCATATTTCTTATCTGTTTATCTTCAAATCACTCAGATCCCATTTGCACACACATGTGAAGTTTTCAACTTGGTGTCAATTCAACAGACTTCTGTTCCATACAAGCACTGACCAAAACTGTGAGTTACAATCCATTTAATTTAAAATGTGCTGTGATGATCTATAGGAGCTAGTGCCAGGGCAAGAACAATCCCACGTGCTTCGGGATTCCTCAGATACAGTCACAACTGGCACAAAACATTGTGGCACATGAGGCAACAAATCCAAGTAGTACCCCCCTCAACAAGAAAATATAATAATAAATTAATTAACTGACATTTTACTGCTCTGTAACAGCACCTACATCTGATCACAAAGTAGCTGTCTCACTCTCCCAAATAATAGGGTTTATTCTATTCAATGACTTTCGGACCCACAACCAGTGAGTGTTGTTACTGCTTTCTTCTTTTTCTTCCCTCTCAAGTTTTGCTGCATGTTCTATGAGTAGGTGCAATATATGTGAAGCTACGTGGATTTCTTTTTACAGTGAAGTTACAAGCTTCTGTATTAAAGGCATACGAGAGAGATCTGTAATACATTTCCTGTATGTGATACTTCTGTGCTCATATGGAAGGAAAACGAGGCATATTATACAACATTCAAATAAAAAGAAAAAAATGTACAATCCTGAGAACACTCTCATCAGCTATCATGACAGCAATATGGCAGATATGACTCCTTTAAAAACTCTGAGCTTGGCCAGGAAATCAAAGATGATTCAGTTAGCCAGAATGTCAATATTAAAAAATACATAGAACCCACCCTATTCAGCAAACTGAAAGGAAGAATGTAATTTTAATAGAACTATTTTAAAGGAAAATTTGAGGGCAGGGACACATCCATATAAATAACCCATGCTCAGGATTTTCTTTACTTGCTCCTGATTCTGTGTGTGGCCATTCCTTATTGTTATTATGACCTATGTTAGGGAAAACTTACTCGCTTTTTCAAATCACTTAAACCACATTACCTAGTATCTTTCTAAAACGTTGACGTGTTTACTTCCCTATCCCACATCTTTCATAATTTACAAAATCTGTTTTTTTGGGGAGGGGTGTTTTTTTTGGGGGGGTGTTGTTGTTTTGCTGAAGAGATGCGGTCTCTTAGAATTTAGTCAGTTATTACAATCACTTTACCAGAAAATCCCACAAAAAGGTGCACTACATTTTCAAAAGTCTGAGGTGTTCCTACAAGCCTGACAGTCACAGGAACACCATGTTACCTCATACTTTCACCACACAAAAAAGGGGGGGAGAGGTGCAAAATAAATAAAACTTGGAAGGTTACCTACTTGCAAATAATTAAATAAACAATGTATTCTGGAGATTTATGAAGAGTCTTTATTGACTTCAGTCTGTTGTCTCTCCCAAATGCTTTATCTGTTTGGTGGCAGGAGTGTGGAGGGGGAAAGAAGAGAAGGAGCTTGAATAAACTTTAAACTTTCATGTAGGGATGTATTGCCTGTGTGTCCCTGGCAGATGTGGAAAGGAGATGAAATGGGCAAGGGAGAATCAAATATCCCATCACTGCAGGTTTGCTGAGGGGAAAGAGCACTGCAAAGATCTCACATCTGGCAATCATTTGTCAATAGCTGGAAAGAGAGCGGCAGGAAACTTTCTGGCTCTTGTGAAAGATGAAAAGACAAAAACCATGTGTCACACACACACTGCACTAGTACAATGACTACTACATTTATTGCTCTCCCCCACATTTATATTTAATGTTCAGATATACTCTACTAGTTGGAAAAAAATACACAATCACTTGTTAAAGCTGCAGAGAGTATGTACCTTCTTCCCTCTCTTCCAAACAAAGCTCAGGGTCCCTATTTTAAAAATCAAAACCATTCAAGCACAGACGTCCTGGTACTTTGAAACTAGTGGTTTAGTCAATACGCAGAATTAAAATGAAAAACACCGCAATAATTACACAGTAATATTCTATACAATTCTTACATTTTTTGAAATGGGGGGGATAGCAAGTGGCCATAAATACAGCGTTACTGACACCTTAGAAATTGATGTCTGCAAGGGTCCTTTGCTCTTAGCAGGAAGCTTCCTATCCATTCTCACACAATTTATTAAGCTGAAGGTCCAAGTAGCTTCAGCAGAATTTGTTCCTGTAGCTTATTCTGCAAGGAAAAATTCACTACTACATGAATACATTGCAAAACTCACAGTAGCTGGCTGCACTATATTAGGAACAGTATATGTCCCAAACAATTAATTACAAGAAAGACTATAAACAAGCAGGATTGTTCAGTAATTATAGGAAACATCTCATTTAAACTTTATGAATAATTATACTTGTGCCCCTGTATATCTTGGGGGCAGGGGAGAATGAACAATCACATGGTGATTTCCTCACTTAAACACTAAAATATTATTTCAGAACAGCTGTCAAATTAGTATCAGGTTATCACTTCTTATGCATCATCCAAACCCTCCTGTGTCCACATCCAGTTTAACTGGTATGTAAAAATATCCATGAAACAAGCAACTGTGGGTTAACTGCAGGAATCTAATTGCAAGCAATATACAGTAATGCATCAAACAGAAAAAAAAACCTGTTTCATAACCAGAACTTGTTGCTAAATATAACAGTGGTACTTTGCCTAATTATTCAAAACCACTACTCCCACTGATAATGCAAAATCCAAACAAGAATATTTTCTGGTTGGTTGGGGGGGACGTTGACTACAGCTATTCGGAAAAGATATTTGAAAACATGTACAACTTTAACAGCCCATTCCTGAGGGGGGGGGCAAAGCTCCATAGCAGCTGTCATGACCCTGTGCTAGCGCAAGTGCCCATTTAACTCGGGATAAGGGGCACTTACACTGTCCTAGGTGGCACCCACACCAGCACTGGGTGCCCAAGAGCAGCACAGGCTCCACAGCTACTGCACTGGGACCTAAATCCCAGAAGCGGCAGTTCCTGGGGCATTCCAGAGGGCGGAGCTGACATTAGTCAGCTTTAGGGTTCTGCATATCGATAAATCCGAACCGAAAATAAACCTGAAATTAGCCATTTTGGTAATTTTTGGGATTCGGCTTTACCAGATACCAAAACCTGGGAATAAAGCTGAAGTCAAATAGGTGATTCCCAAAAAAGCTGAATTGGTATTCGGCTTTGGCTATTCTCCTTTGCTCAGAGGCACAACTCTGTGCTTTCTCCCTTTTGAAGTCGGGGTTGTATAATCGGAGCCAAGTTGGTCTGACCAACTGACAGCAGTGAGCTGATTTGCACTTTAAATGACAAGGCTCACCAAGTCTGGAGACCATTACTTTCCATCAGCTGCTCATGGGCCTTCTGAAGAAGACTCTCTCACCCGAGCGGATGAGAAATCTCCTTAACATGAGCTGCCTTAGTCATGACTTCAGCTGGCTCCAATATTGTTTCCTCACACTGTGACCATCTCTTGGGATCAGATTTTCCATGTCCACAATAAAGGACTGCTCACACGATGTCATTTGCCACCAAAATAAATGTTTTCTGTACCTAATTTCCCTTTGTGGGCCCATAAAATTGGACACCCAATAATAACCAAGAATGATGACCATTTGCTTGAAAAAAATTACAAATTGTTGTTAAGATATGATACTGAAATGGAACAGGTAAAGACGAACATGATTAAATGGATGCCGAACTTTGGAGAAATGGTTACAATGGATACTTGGGAAAAACTATGCACAACGGACTTGAAGTTCACTGCCAGTCAAGAAGTCCAAGAAAACTGGTATAAGATGTTCTATAGGTGGTATCTCACTCCCAATATGATACAGAAAATGAGTAACACTAAAGAAAAACAAGGAGCTTGTTGGAAGTGTCAAGCAACAGATGGTTCTTACTTTCACGTTTGGTGGACCTGTCCGAAGATGCAACTATATTGGAAAATGATTCACAGTGAGTTACAAAAGATGTTTCAGCTAAAATTTGAACTGACCCCCAAAACTCTGCTATTAGGGATGATACCACCTGAATTGTCTATACAATTAAAAGACTTATTTAAGTATGCTACAACGGCCGAAAGAGTTATTCTTGCAAGAAGATGGAAGCAACCGACTCTACCCAATGTGGAAGAATGGAAAGATAAAATGTTGGAATACGCCACAATGGCCAAAATGACCCACATGATGAATTTAGCTGAAGAGGAAACGCTTGACCAGTTTAGTGATAAATGGAAACTGCTTTATAGATATATAGAAACAGATAGCTGAGGGGGGGGACAAGGGAAAACAGCAATTATGGTTATTATATGTAGGTTTTTTCTGTCTTGGTAACGCCAATTAATAAAATGGGTTAACTAGTTTTTGAAGTTAAAATCTTGTAGAATTGGAATTAAAAATGCCGGAAGATAGTCTGCTGATTTAGTTGGAAAAATAAAAAATATATAATGTCCCCCAAAAAAATTGGACCCCCTGTCCCAAAGTTCACCAAACTTTGATGGCCATCTAATGAGAGTCCCTTGCAGCCATGCTGCAAATTTGGGGACTCTACCTCCAAAAATGCCCCCCATAGAGCTTCAAAAAAAATCCCCATAGGCTAAAATGGGCCTGAATTTTTTGGTAAACGTGAAAATAAGCCAAATACTGAAATTTACCAGTATGGGTATTTGGCTTATTTTGGGTTTACCGAAAAAAATCGGGCCCAAAACCCGCACCCGAAATTTACCCAAATTTTTTTTTGCACAACTCTAGTCAGCTTCCTAACCCCTTTTGCCCCAGGAATACCCTTTTGAGCTGCAGCATGGCTGTGCCACCTTTTCCGGTGGCACAGCCTCACTGTTTGCAATGGGGCATTTTCCCCTTTTATTTTTTTTATTAGGTCTAAAAAAGCTTTTCTTCCCCTCCTCGGATATACCCCTCCCCTCACAAATGGGGCTATGTGTTATGGCTAGACTATTGTTTTTGGATGTCATGTAACTGCAGATGATACCAGATTCTCATGTGGAATGTGTATTCCTTTTTGAGAGCCAAGAAATCATCAACCCTTGATTTATTCTGATAACATCCACTACCAGGGAAGTCATGTATCATCACTGAACACTGACTGGCTGGCTTCCGGTGCTGACGCTGGGCTGATTGCTACGTCCTCCCAGGGGCTCCTGGGGAGAATCCAAGTTTGCGTGTAATTTGGGGTGTTTTACCGCACCCCAATCCAGCCCTTGCAAGTGGGCTGAGAAGCAGGAATTCCCTGCAGCCATATATGCGGTTTGATCTCCTGAATACTCCGAGTAAGCTTTATTAAGTCCCCCGGAGTTTCAGACGTTTGATCCCGTGGGCACGAAGGGATTGAAATCGCCAGCGCGCAACTTCGGCTTTAGAATCTACCCTCCAGCACCTTATAAACATCATAAGGACTACATCAAGATTAAAACCTCACCTCCAGACGCCCAAGTGAGTAGATAACAATCCTTCGCTTTTCACTGGCGTTATCGAATAACAGGGGGTTGAAGAAAACATTCCTGGTAATCGTTTCTCTCCCTTAATTGAACTGGATGATTTTGCTGCATGAGAACCATCAGACAAAGCAGCAGGAGCCTTATCAAACTGATCAACTTAAACTAAAACAACGAGCTTGAATGATTGACATAAGATCTGCCAATCCGACGCGTTCTTAAAGGAAGGGGAGGGAGAAACCTTTGAGAATTTGCTTGGGGTAAAAAAGGTCCTCCAGCCACGTTTTACAACAAAGAGGATTCCTTGATCGGAAGACTCTGTGCTTCCTTCAATATCCCTCTCTATTGTTCTACAAGCAAATCAACAGGAAGAAGGTCGTAGGACCGGAAATTCGTCTTACTCGTGTTACACCAAAACTATTCCTGAAGGTAACAACCATAGAGAAGAGACGATAGAAGGTCCGCGATGAGGCAACTCCTGGAATACTTCCTGGTTCTGCCGATCTAGAGTGTCTGGTAAAACTCGTTGGTATTTTCAACTTTAAAAAGTTATTTTAAGCTTAAATACTCACTTCTTCAACCCGAAAAAGATATTAAGCTGGTCAATGAAATATTCTCTATCAACTACATGTAATGGACTCCTGCTAGATGACCATCAATTTTTTAACTAAGTTACATATGTAAATGTCTGGAACCTCTCCCTGATCTGGCTAAATTCATAGCCCTGCCCTTATGAAATTAAAGGAAACTTTACAGAATTTAACCATGGAAAAAAAAGTACAGGACATGCTTGCTAAACATTCTGAGGCGACAATTAAACAAGTAAAACAGATATCAACACAGATGGCTCAACTCATTTCAATGATGATGACTCTTGACCAATCATCACAGGTATGTAATCAGAAGTTGGATCTGGTTACAGAAGATATAAAAGTCATGAAAATTCAAATGATGGCCACAAATACAGACATACAAGTAATGGATTCTTCTGTCCAAAAAGTCATGGAAGAATACAAGGATACAAAGAAGAAGACAGAAGTCCAAGAAGGTAACCAGCTGGTGACAAAGAGATCAGACATACAAGAAATGGACTTTTCATTTAAAAAAGTCATGGAAGGACGTGTGAATATAAGGAAGAAGAGAGCAGGTCAAGGAACACAGATTGAAGCCATGATGGAAATGAAGCCCAGAAAGAATTACTTTTGGATACGTACCCTGTCTGAGGAAATGAGAGAGCATAAAGAAATCCTGTTCCCATACCTGACTGACTTATTTCAGTTGCAGAAGGAAGTATTAGACCATGGTTAAAGTACTGATTTAAATATGATTGCTGGATTGGAAGGCTTTGACAGTGTGGATGGGTGGCATGGCTATTAACGATGTAGTGGAATTAAGATTTAGACATCATTTTGGGATTATGTAAACAAGTCCTCCTTTTATAGACTATTAATTGATATAAAAGTATACTGGAATATGTGATTATTACTTTTAGGGAAATGTTGGAATGTACTAAGGATATTGGTTTTTTCTCCTTTTTTTTTTTTATAAGGGGCGGACTTGTGATATGGATCTGGGATATGATTTACACTGAAATAAGATCGATTAAACAGGAAATATCCCTAAAATATTGGAGAGGATGTTGTTTAATATGATTAAATTTATGTTATACTGGCTGCAATCTTATGCAGCCAAATGGAAAGGGACAAAGGTTTCAGAATAAAGGGATTAAATCATTTAAATGTTAGAACTGGTGGAGTTGGAGAAACTAGGGAAAAGGGGAGAATTGAAGGAATCATTGTGATAATGTATAAGATCTGGGAAAAATGGAAGGTTACTTTTTACTCTGATCCAGAATGTAAAATTTTATATAACATGAAACTTTAGAATGAGATTAACACTAGGATCAGAATATGTTAACGAAGGATAATAACACTTTATTAAGAGGTAGATGGAGGTGATGGGGAAGTCAATTTATTTTTTATGTTTAATGGTAATCAAGACAACAATTAATGTAATTGTGATTGTGATATTATTTTTACATTGTTGTTAAAATTATGAAGAATTTAGTTTTAAAAAACCAATAAAAATTTATTAAAAAAAAAATCACTGAACACTGACTGAAGCAAGATTGAAGAAGACAATTCATGTACATGTACATACAGTGCAGAAAAAACTAGATCAATGTGGGCCATTTCACACATCACACACAGCAAAACACAGGTTTCTATCAAGTGTACATTTCCCTGATGAACTTACCTTTATGATACAACACTGTGACATATACATATGTTTATTCAAATTGTACAATTTTTAGATGTACACTTTAGGACACCTTATGTGTACACTGGGAAAAAATTAAAAACATTTAACAAGCAATAAGACTAGTGTCAGTCAAGTATGTATCTTCAAAATGCTGTCCAACAATAATCTGTCAATGTCTGTAACAGGGAACACACAGCTATGGCCATTTACACACACACAAAAAACCAAGGGTTTGATATGCCTACAAAATGCCTGCACTTCTTTCACATCTTAAATATCTATCCAGTATGAAATCCCCTTTTCTATATTTTAGCAAGGAATTTGTGACATTTTAACATTACTCCCCCCACCCAAATCAGTTCCAAGAGTTCATTCATTTCTTCTGTTAAGTATCACTGGTAAAACATGTTGCCTGTGACTTAATTTTTTACTTCACTCCTGTTAACTGTCAAGCAAAATAAGTTGGACACAATAGGGATAAGGAAAACCCTTCCTGGACCAGTGATTTTGAGTGGTACCTGTATATACCAACTGTCCCACAGACCATGTATGGTTGTCCTACATATGCAGAAAAATATTACTTTGTAAATTAAACAAAATGTAATTGTAAAAGCCTCCAAGTGGCCTCATGAGGACTGAGAATGCCCCAGGAGACAAGGAATGTTAAACTCAGTTAAGGGTGACCATTTGCTTGAAGTAAAAAGGAAAGGGGGGAACAGTGATGTCAAGCCCATGGGTATTTATAGAATCCTGGAGAAGGAGGAGGGGCTTTCTAAATAATCCTCCAACAGTTCCTTGCCATCCTCCATCTAAAATGTTATTATTGAGGGAAAGTATGTGCAGTACTTTGAATACTCTATATAAATGCTAAGTAGTAATATTAAGTAACAGAACTAAAGGTTTTATATGTTTGTTTAATACTTAAGGCATGTTGGTCCTCTTTAAATGCATGTTTATTTTCTGTATAACTTTACATTATTATTTTATAATTTTCTTCATTCACAAAAAAAAGTTTGAGTACTTTGATCTCAGCCACAGTAGCTTAAACTAGAAAAGCAAATGGTTCTATAGAAAAGGAGTATCACTTATTAGTACTCCAAGCATACGTATGCTAGGAAACTGTAATACTACTAGAATTCCAGGTTGTGTGCTTCTTATTTCTCTTAGTTACTATTGCAGTCCTTCACTCTTGACAATTTGTGTTGCCCTATGGTTTAGATTATTCTTACACTTTTATCAATCCCTTCCCTTTTGCTTTGGTCACATTCTGATTCCTTTGTAAGTCCATGGTGCCAATTTCTAGATTCTAAAATTGCAGGATTCTAACATTTTCCCTCTCTGGCTTGTCTGAGTTAGGCTTTGATAGAGCTTGTATTCTGATTAAAAAACTGCTTGCTCTATTAGACCAGAGTCAACTTCTGCCAAACAAATTTTCTTGCCATTGTACCTGGGTTTTACTCCTTCAAGACCGTTTGTTGCCAATAAGTATCTGTATTCTCTTACGGTTCCCTCTTATCGTTATCTCATTCTCCCTGGCCCATTTCAATGCACTGCATATTGCTGATCTTTTTAGAAGATTTTCTAACACGCCACGTGGTCAAAGGATTTGTTCTTGTGGTCTTGAGGTCCCTGAAACCCTGACACACTTTTTCTTCACATGCACATTCTATGGAAGTTTAATATTCTTAATCTTCTGTCTGCAAATGAAAATCACACCTCTCTGGCAGTTGCCAAATATATCTCAGCTGCACTAAAATTAAAGCTACTGTCATTAATTCAGTGCCTAGTTAAATATATGCCAATTTTAATCTTAATTTTAATTCAATATTTTAAATTCAATATTTACTTTTCAATATTTACTTTTTCCTAAAGTGTAGCAGGAAAAGAGAAAGACCCAACAAGAGATGGATTGACTCAATAACGGAAGCCACAGCCTTCAATTTGCAAGGTCTGAGCAAGACTGTCAAAGATAGGACATTTTGGAGGACTTTCATTCATAGGGTCGCCATGAGTCGGAAGCGACTTGAAGGCACTTAACACACACACAAAGTGCTGAATGTTCCTTTTCTCATGTATTTCAATTATTGTTATATTATTTTGTCTAAAAGCCTATGTGCTATGTAGACTTCCTTGAATAAATGAACTATCTGTGTCAGGTAGTATATGCTTTCACTGAATCACTGATGCCATTTTTACACACCATCATTAGCTGTGTCTAGGCTATGCAGCACTGGCATGCAAACATTAGGTTCTCACATGCAGTAAAAGAAATATCTGGTTGGAAACAGCAATCTCTGCATAAGAATATAACTGAAACAAGGAAGAGTTCTTCAGCAGCAATCACAAGCAGTAAGTAGCCAATGTATTAACCAGCACTTACAGTGCAATCTTAGGGTGAGTTACTCCAGTCTAAAACAACTGAAATAACTCTCTTTAGGATTGCACTGTTAATCTGTATCTTTGGCCCTTTACATTTGCTGTCATGTTGGATGTCCTGTTGACATGACAACAGCATTTTGTTACTATAATATGAGTGCTTCCAGGAAACAGGAAAGGGTAGAGATGACAGAGTGACTTGCACTTCCTCCTCCCCCCCTTCTATCGTAATGCAAGGTGGAAGAATCTCAATTGGGGAAATGTGTGAGCTTTTTCTGCATGTGGAAACCTCAACTTTGACTGTTACAGTGGAAGTGATGGATCAGGATGTACAATTCTCTCATATTTGCTTTTTCATCTTAAGTAATCAGAAGGCCCTGCCTCAGAACAGGACCCTGATTTGAGAAGACAGCTTATGATGCACATTTGAAATTGCTTATATACAAGGCACAGAAACATCCCAGAGGCTAAACAAACAGGAAGTACCAGGTATTTCCTCTCTCTACAGTACACTGTGATATATGCAACAACACTCAAGCTTTATTCATAAAAATGAAGCTGCATTAGAAAAGGCAACTTCTGGGAAACTGTGAAATGGAAAGGAAATTGATATTCTCTGAGTCAAGTGAACAACAAATTACTCTGGAACCTTCAAACTGAAGAAGTCACAAGGAAGGCCTTATTGTTAAACATTGACAATGTAAAGCAGTATTATAACAATCTAATATCTAAAGCAAGAGTGTCAAGCATAAGGCCCATGGGCCGGATCCGGTCCCCAAGCCAACTAAGGCAGCCAACCCCCCCTCTCAATCTGGGCTGGTAAGGCATGGCCCCACCAGGCCCGACCAAGTTACATTTATGTCATATCCGGCCCTCATAACAATTGAGTTCGACACCCCTAATCTAGAGAGTTTTATGTCTGACAGTTAGAAGATCCAAGGAAAAATTACATTAGGATAGGATTAAAAAATATCTAATCACTTTCTCATCAGTTATGCTTGTGGCTCTTGAGAAATCAGATAGCCTCCCAATGAAAACACAATTAGAATATACATCCACATAACTTACTGGAATGGTGAAAGAGTTTCATTCACAGCAAATAGCTTGGCCAAAACTCCAGAGAAACAAGATAGACAGACAGATAAGAGGACACAGATAAAAAAAAAAACATTCAAGGTATTGTGACTAAATTTAGGCTGCAAATTGAAGTGTTCAGTAGAAACAAGTATTCAGGCATTTCAAAATATCACCTCAGATATTCTGCCAGTCTAACCAAATTTAGCAGTTATATCAAATGACCTAGGGAATCTATATTTGTGGTGGAGAAATCAGCAATTGTATTCTCATGAGAATCTGCTCTGTTGCCAAACTAATATACTCCCTGTGTGGCATTCTTGCAAGAACCTGCCAGATGTACTTTCATGCCAAGCCAATATAACACAGTCCTGTGCAGTTCCCTGCTCCAGCTGTATTTAAATATATTCTGCTACTCATGGCATTTTTCCTGCCACCTATGATCCTGAGGGACACACATGCATCATCCACCTGTACCAAATGGTAAAGAGTTTCTCTCTCACTAGCTGCCCAGAAAGCCCAAAAAAAGTTTCTTACGCTTCCTAACATTCAACTTGAGGATGGGGAAGGATTCCCTCTATATTCCAGTGTAGTTTTCCCTTTAAATCTGAGGGATTTTAATAAGCAAAATAAGGATTCTATGAGGGCAGTAGCTTAGAAACACACCTAAATGATGCATGCCTTTCCAGAGTGTGGACATTGTCTACCTCCCTGTAGAGTTTCTGCTCTGCCTAAAACCAGACCAGGCCAGGCTGAACTTTGCTTAACAATTATGATGCTCACAGACACAGAGTACAGAAATCTGCCTTACATGATGATTATAATGTAAGCAACAATGTTACAACTTGTCCATTCTAAACAATGTTCTGGGAAAGTAATTTTCAGTGGTAGTTCATTTATGGTTCCAGAAGGCTGCTAAAGTAGGACTAACATTCCTTGGGATGGAAAAATGGGTTTGCCATTGCTGCCATACCAGTGCTACATTACATATGAATGTGTGCCTATACTTGTTGACTTTTATGGTTCTTATATTGTTAGATATTATCGCAACTGTCTAATTATACCACTTAACCAAATAAGACATTGTTAAGACACCACACAAAGACTTCATTTAATTAAATGAACGATGGTTGTGTGGTTATCTAAATATAAACCATTTTTAATTAATTATGGTTAGTTAGGATACATCAAACCAAAATCTGAAACTGTAGTTTGAAGTTGACTTATTAAAAACTCTTAGTATAAAACTATGGTTTTTGCGATGCATTGGCCCGGGACGCCGACGGAGCCTGCTGCCACTGTCCAAACACCGTCAAAGGCCATGGCGGAGTCCCAGGAGGTGTTCCCGGGGCGTTGCAATGCCTGGCTGGGGGAGGGGCCGCCTTTACGCAGCCTCCAAAGCCCTTTCAGCCCAGGAACGGCCCTTTTTATTTTTGGCAAGATACGCCACCATTTGGCAAGATACGCCACCCTATGAGGGTTGCACGGATTTTTTGCGCCAGGAGAACATATTGGCAGAGCCAAAACCTCCTTTGGAGGCAGCGTAGTTGCATTGCCTCCTAAGCCTGGCACAGGCATTCCTCTCAGGAATGCACGGTTAGAATAAACTCTCCTTGGGACTGTATTTTATTGTGTTATGCTCACACTAGTTACTGTAACTTACAAGTCACAAGCTCACTTTCTTTACCATAATGCTCCTTAAAAAAATTGTCATACTTTGATGGCACTTCTCTGCCCCAGTCTGATGGACGATTAATTTAAATTAAAGCTTATGATTATCCTACACTACACACTTGATCTTAGCCAAAAGGCCAAGAAGCGATTATGATTATCCTATTGCAAAAGTATACATCACAATGCAATTTGGAACTAGCTGTTTGATTTTTATTCTGCTGTTCTACAGCATTCACAGCTTTCTTCCGTGGGACTCCGTACATTTGGATCGTGTATCATGCAAATGTGTAGTGGGAGACTGTTTTGATGAGTGCTGACTGCTAGTAAAAAAAATTTAAGGGTTTAAGCTTTAATGGTTGGATGACATTTCTCTGATACGGAGCTAAATTCCTGTTCTGTCAAAGCGGCAGAAATGAGTAACAAGGGCTTTTCAAGTGTCCCTATACAATCCCTTGAGCTAAGCAGGGTTGAGAGTACAGCTACTGTGTTGTGTGAGTCTCAAAGGAATAACAATAGTGTATGAAAGCACTATTTACAATTTGTTTTGTGTATCATCAGCACAAAAAAACCCTACAAGAAGCAAAAAAACAAGCCCCCTTCCCATCTTCACCCTTAGGAATTAAAAATCAATGGCCATGCAGTTTTGTGACAGGAGAGTTTTAAGGCTGTTCAAATTCCAGGGCCAAGCACAAATATGGCAGATCTCCCTTACATATTTTCTTTGTTTACTGAATTCACCACATGCATTACCATGACCCAGCCGGGGAAGAAATACTGCCACAATTTTCAATAGTGCATGAAAAAGGCAACATACAAAAATAAAAGTAAAGAATGCTGAATAAATGTATATGGTAAACATAAAAGGCACATGTGACATCGGTTGTTTACTCCCTATAGCAGTTCTAAAGGCTCCATACCAGCCAAGTTTCAGCTGTTATCAACTGGGCTGACAAGAAGATGGGAAAACAAATCTGCCTAAAAGCAGCACAACTACCCAAACTTTGGCTCTTGAACTCCTTTTTTTGGATATATATTATGCAGCAAAAACATGATATTAACTAGGATGGCAACTGAAATTTTAATAGTATATTATCTAATTTCTATGAACTGAACATATGCCGTGCATGTTTTGAAAACAAGCACCAAAAAATGTTTGTACAGAAATTCACTAATAACAATTTCATAATATAATCACAAAATTATGAGTACAGTTAAAGTCGCAATTTAACACTTGTGGTTAGTTCATACAGGTTTTTGGCAGACATGAAAGAACTCCATAGATAGCAAGTGGAATCCTGCCCAAAAAAACAAATGCCACAATACAATAGGAAAAGAAATGTACAGTAATGGAGGCTATACATGCCTTTCCCAGGCTGCAAACCCAATCCAGGAATTAGAGATGCCAAGATTGTTTAATACTAGCAATGATCCCTTTGAGGATCCCTTTGAGGAAGCAATGGGGAATAGTGAACTAGATTTTAGTCCACACCCACACTGTCCTTGACACCTACATTGGGTTATGGTACCACATAATAAGGATCACATTATCACATGATAATGTAATCATTATCCCATAAACAGTGAAATGAACACTAACTGGGTTACACTAGCAGGATTTGACATGCCTAACCCCAATTCCTGGATCAGGCTTTCAGGTGAAGAAATAATGAACAGCTCCCCTTTCTTTTGTGTCCCATTCCTCCTACTGGATCATAGTTAGCGAGTGTACTTAGAAAAATCTCCAGGTGATTATATGAAAAAGTTATGCAGGAATGCAAATCAGATAGTTTTTCTCAGAACCCATCTGCAACTAGAGGGAAAGGCAGATGAAATGTAAGTGTAATACTTGGTAAATGTGATACTGGGAAGAACTACCATAGCTTGGCACACACACACACACGCACAAGCACATACACACTCTAATAGTATTAATCTGCCTAACACTATAAGATCCACAAATGGACTGCTTCAGGTCTTCTGCCACTTAAAGATCAAAAGCATAGAGAAAGCACCCAATTACCACATGCACATCAAGGAGCTCAAGCTCAATTAAGCAAAGGTGCTCAAGGGTTTTGGCAGGGATACTGCTTACGTCAAAAGTGCAATTGCACTTGGCAAATCTATATTTTTCCACCATGAAAGAGTGTGCATTTTTAAGCTACATATGATTCGTTTTACCAGTCCATGCAAAACAAAAAGTGAAGTTTCAAGGAACAAAGGTTAGAGAAAAATGGAAGACTCTGGGTTGTACAAAATGGCTTGCTTTGAAAATACTATTTAGTTCTCTGTCTGATGTTGATAATAGGTGTCTGCTAGTAAACCACCCAAGTAATTCCTACATTTGAAATTTTTTATGCCTCACAAATACAACATATAATTGTTTAAACAATAAGAGATAACATGTACTATAAGTGCAGTAGATCTTCAGTACCATTTTGTACACAATATCAAAAGGCCTACCATAAGGATTCACAGAGGTGTAAAAAAACAACAACAACCAAAGCAAGGGGTCCACAGAACTATTAGCAGCCACAAAGCAATCCTATAGCACCTCCTGCACACTCAGGGCTAGGAACTAGATACCTTTAATATCATCCTCACTCTCTCCCTTTCCCCAACAAATCAAAAGCTTGGTATCAAGAATCATGTCACATATGGAAGAATTAGAGCCAGTGTAGTGTAGAAGTTAGAGTTTCATGCTAGGATGTGGAAGACTATGGCTCAAACTCCTCATGGGTGCCCTTGGGACAGTTACACTGTTAGCTTTAGGGATGCTTGCACACTTGCCAGTTAGACTCATGTGCCTAGCCTTATGGAAGCATAGGTCTCCTCCCATGTCATTGAATTACCTAACCATACCATCCATGTCCTTGAAGGATAACTGATTTTACCACTGCACAGTTGCAAAAGCTACAAGGCAAGGAAATCTCCACCACCAGAAATGTGCAGCACCAATGCCGTTCAGCACTTGTTTGACTTGAACAGCAATGAAGTAAATGGATACGACGGTTGGTTCACAAGTGATCACAGTTGTTTGTCTGCCAATCTGTTTGCCACGAAGTTCACTTAACCTAACCCACTTTACAGAGTTGTTGTGTTACACTATGTTCCTTAGTCACAGTCAGTGTTACCAAAATATGGTTGGACCCAGAAAGTGGGCCTATGAAACAGATGAGGTTGCAATGGGCATGCCTCTCACACTGTGCAGTAAGTGCAGAATTGAAGCCAAATTGAATTTGACTATCTGTGCCAATTTAATAGACATATAGTATTCTCTGTATACATGTAATCCAAAAATAATGTTTTTGTTCCTCTCTTTCTAACCTTTGGGAAAAAAGGGGTATCCCTGGCAGCTTCTATTGGCAAAATCTCAGGTCAAGTGTGAAGGCTGCAACTGCACTTAAAGCAACCTACCATTCAGAAATAGTACATACCCTGTCTCCATTTTACAAATGATTTAAGTCACCATTTTTTTGTTATAATGGACACCCAAGGATAAAGTATAATTTTTAAAATAACCCATAAAATAGGAGCTTTTGTTGACGATGGGTAATTTCTTACTTTCGTGCAGTGCATTACAAGAAAGGCACCATCATGACACCATCACAAGGTTTCCGGAAGGATACCTCACTTTCTGGGGGGGAAATGCAAAATATCCTGTGGAGGTATGAGAGTGGTTGGGACCAGGACTCATAAGAGGTGGCATGGAAATATTCTGAATAAATAAACAGTTGATGAAACAGCTGTTGTTTTATCACAACAACCACTTATTTGACTGTAACAGCATAATATAGTAGCAGACAGCAACAATATACATAAGAGCTATATTGATTCTTTTTCAGTATAATACACTGAAAAGTGGGGTGACAGGTTGCAGTCCTCTGAGTAAAAGGATGCCCTGACCTGGATGGCCCAGGCTAGACTGAACTAGGTCCCCCCAATGCAAAAGGGCCAGGTGGTTGGGTAATGGCCTGTAAACCCCCCTCACCAGATGAACCAGTTCCGTGAACCAAATTTGGCGAGGCCACTAGGGAGCGATCAGAATGCATGAAGTGTTGTCTGCTCTTCCCTAGAACTCTTGTCAGGAGGGGGAAGGGGGGGAAAGCATAGAACAGGTAGCCCGACCAGGTGATCTGAAATGCATCCCCCAGGGACATCTGATTGTTCCCTGCTACAGAGCAAAACCTGTCCGCCTTCCTGTTGTTCCTGGTGGTGAACAGGTCGACCTGAGGGACCCCCCATTCCCGGAATATTGGTTGTAGGAAGTAGTCCTGAAGTTCCCACTTGTGATTTGTGATGAACTCCCTGAGTCTGCCCAGGCATTGTGTATTCCTGCTATGTGGATGGCTCGCAAGTGGATGTCGTTCGAGATGGCCACTCGCCAGACTTTCTGTGCTTCTGTGCATAGAGGAATAGAGCCCGTGCCCCCCTGTTTGTTGATGTAGAACACTGTACAGGTATTGTCTGATTGAAGGAGAGTCCTGGAGCCTCGCAGGATATCTGCAAAGGAGGTAAGTGCATAACGTACTGCTTTTAACTCTAGCATGTTAATGTGTAGGATGCTTCCCTAGGCTCCCACCTCCCTTGGACTGATTGGTCGTCACAATGCCCTCCCCAGCCCTCCTTGGAGGCGTCCGTGGTGAGGGTGAAATCAGGGCTCCAGCAGCCGAAAGGCATGCCTTTCAGTAAGTTGGGTTCAGAAAGCCACCATTGAAGGGCTCTGAGAATGCCTCTCGGGATAGAAAGTCTGTGCATTCGGGAATGACGGGAGACATCAAAGGTCCTAATAAACCAGTTTTGGAGTTGTCTCATCTGTTGCCTGGCAAAAGGGGGTGACAACTGTAGTGGAAGCCATAAGGCCCAACAGTCTCTGGATAGAGACCACCAGTTGATGCCTACACCTTGTGAAGTGGTGGATGAGGCATTTAATAGCTACAATCCTTATTTGGGGTAGGAATGCCTTTCCCCTGATTGAATCTAACACAGCTCCTATAAACTGTGCCCTAGGGGAGGGGACCAATTTGGATTTCTTCAAATTGACCATTAGCCCCAGCCTGTCACATGTGGAGAGTACCAGTTCCAGGTGGGACAATAGTACATCAGGGCTGATTGCTGTAAGCAGCCAGTCGTCAAGGTAAGGGTAGATACTACATCCCTGATCTCTTAGGTACGACATAACCACTGCCATGCATTTTGTAAAGACTCTAGGGGCTGTAGCAAGTCCAAATGGAAGAACAGTGTAGTGAAACACCTCTGTTCCATATCTAAACATCAGGAATTTTCTATGATCTGGGTGTATAGAGACGTGAAAGTATGTGTCTTTAAGGTCTAGCACAGCAAACCACATAACAGAAGTCAGGGAGACCATCCGGAACTTTGAAATTCTTAAACATTTATTAAGATATCTAAGATCAATAATGGGCCTGGAGCCTCCATCTTTTTTGTCCACCATGAAGATCCTGGAGAAGAAGCCAGAACAGTGTGGTGATGCCCTTTGAACGGCACCCTTCAGAAGACATTCTTCTAACTGGGGTGCGAAATCAGGAAACGGGTTGTCTCTTGCGGAACTAGCAGGAGAGCAAACTGGGAGGAACTTAAACTCTAGGCGGTAGCCTTCAGTTATAACTTTGAGGACCCAAGAGTCCGAACAAATGGAGTGCCAGGCCTCGGTGAACTTTGCTAGCCTATCTAGGAAGGGTAGATCCTCTTGGCTAGCCTGGGGTGTTAGTCAGAATCTCTGAGTATTTAGCCTCTGGTCTTTCTGTTGTGTGCCAGGGGCCAATCGTTGCTTGAAAGCGGGTTTGTGCTGGCTTTGTTGGCCATGCTGATGGAATTTTCCTTGGGGAGGATATGGTTGGAACCATTGATAACGTTGGTTCCTCTGATATGAGGGTCCGAAGCTCTGATGACAGTGTTGGAATCTGCCACGTTGGAAAGATGGGGTAACACCTAAGGATCTCGCCGTCTGGCGGTCTTTCTTGATGTTCGTAAGGAACTCCGTGGTGTTAGCTGCAAATAAGGTGTCCTCGATTTGAGATCTCGTATCCATCGGGAGGGCTGTAGTGCGCAGCCAGGAGTGTCGCCTCAGGGAGATGGCTGATGCCGTGGTCCTGGCCGCGATTTCAGCTGCGTGCTTCCCCGCATTGATTTCTTGCTTTGACAAGCGGGTGGCTTCTGCTTGAATGAGTCTTAAGGCAGTCTTTGACTCATCTGGTAGCAGCTCAATATGGGGGGGTGGCTTTTTCCCACAGGAACAGCTGGTAGCCCCCCATGATCGTCTGATAATTGGCGATTCGAAAATTTAATGCGGCTGAGGTGTAGGTTCTTCTACCTAGTTGATCCAAACGTCTGCTTTCCTTCTCTGCAGGGGTAGAATGTTGACCCTGCCTTTGTCTGGCTTGCATCTCCCCTGTGACAATGGAAGATGGGGGAGGGTGCACCATCAGGAATTCTGCTGATTCAGGCTTGATCCTGTATAGGTTCTCAATTTTCTTGGACAAAGATGGGGTGGATGCTGGTTTCTTCCAGGTAGATTTTGTAACCTCCGAGAGGCCCTCCAAAACAGGAAACCGGCGATTCTGGAGAATCTGGGTACAGGTGGCTGAGGATCTTGTCCTTAGGCTTGTTGTCTAAGGTAGAGATGTTGATGTCTAAAGCCTCTGCCATCCTGATCATTTGTTCTGTTCTCAGCTTCAGATCCTCGGACGGTGACACTGCTTCTGTGTTGCCCACTAGTTCATCAGGGGATGGTTCCGACACCCCTTCAGAACTTTCCACTGATTCTCTGGTCTCAGACTCTTCCGGATCTGAGTCCACCCTAGGACTCCGTTGGGTTAAAGGAGTAAAGGGTGAAGGGAGTTGTGGGGTCTGCAATACTAGTGGTTTACCCTGCACAGTGAGCTGTCGAAATCTACAGAACTCGATCCAGTCCTTTACAAGCTCTGGGAAGATGATTGGCTGAGTAGAGGATGTGGAAGGTTGAGGAGTCTTCCTTGGGTCCGAAAGGATCGGATCCGGAGGGATCGGGTCCAGAGGAGTCGGATCCGAAAGGGTCGGATCCGAGAGCAGCAGCGGGTCATCCAGCGGGTCTATTTCAATGGCTGAGAAGCATTGAAGTGGAGAGCCAGAGTGGAACGAAGGGGTCCTCGGTACCGATGGAGGTATCGGTTGACATGGTTTCGGATCTGGAGTTTTCCGAGCGGGCGTGGTTGACCTAGCCGAGTGTCTGGATCCGGGGCACTTTTCCTTGTGTTTAGTTTTGTGCTTATGTTTCTTAGTGACGTGAGTCAGATCCGATTGGGAGGTCGGATCCGAGGATCTCGGATCCGAGCCGGATCTGGGGGTCGGTGCCGAGAGAACGGACCGTGCGTCTCCGGGTGTCCTGGAACCGGCTGACGAGGAAGGAGCCATCAGGGCCTTCTTCTAAAGCTCTGCATTTAGGCGGTTAGCACGGGCGTTTCGAGCCCGGGTGGAGAAGCCTTGGCAGATGGTACATTTTGACACCTTATGCCCCTCGCCCAAGCAGATTAGGCACAATTCGTGTTGGTCTGAGTGCGGGATCTTCGTGCCGCACTTGGGACAAAACTTAAATGGGGTCTTGGGGGCCATCACAGCCCTCAGCATGCGGCCAAGGGGACCGAGGCATGGAGGAACTTTTCTCTCTGGGTTATTCCCTCCGAATGTACGGTACAGTAGCAGGCCGACTAGGCGGACCTAAGCGGCAGCTCTGAAGAAAGAACTCACAATCCAAGTATTTTAGAAGAAAATCTGAGGTAAGGTGAAGAAAGCTCCATCCTTGGCGGCGGCAAAGAAGGAACTGAGGAGTGAGGGGATGCCCCGCCCAGGAGCATGCGGTGGTTCGGCACGGAGGCCGGTCCCGCTTGCCAAGGGGAGGGGCATCCCCACTTTGAGGTTTAAGGCTAGTAAAAGTTTCCGGCGGCTGCACCGAAGACGAAAGATGAATAAAAAATTTCCCTGTCCATATGGAATCTGAGATCATCCACCAGTGACCAGCTTCATGGCTGAATGGAGATTTAAATATGGTTTTATTCATCTGTTTATAAATTTCAAGAGTATTGTTTACTGATTTAATTTTTGACTGGAATATTTTGTAAGGTTTTGCGGACTGCCTTGAGATATAGGTAATACATTAGCTTTAAAATGTTGGGTTCAGGGGAGACCCAATGTGAACAATGGTAGTTGTTCTTTCCACATTTTCTATAATTTTCACTAAAGTATCACAATTTGTAATAATCAATGTATGCACTTTTTTTTAGAAAACAGTAATTAAGAGCATGAAAAAGAATGTGAATGCATCTCTTGCCACTTTCCTTTCAAAACCATAATTTAAAATGTCTCATCTGCAATTTAACAGAAATAAATTCTTGTGTTAAAGTGCATTCAAAACAGTTTGAGATTGAAAAAATATAGCTCAAAGTGGATACCTCTTGGAATCTATGAGATGCTAATAAGGATTTCTGAAATCTAAAGGGCTGAATCTATACATAAATCATGATTCTGCAATGGAGCTGACTGCCTGTTGAGTTTACGACCCTCCATAAACCTTGTCAATATAACCACCGGCACTACCGAACTGTCATAAAATGCCAGATAAATGTTATGTCAGTCCTCACAGGGACAAAATAAATAAATCATACAAACACATGTGAATCATTCAGTTATTATCCAAAGATTAAATGAGATGCCCAAACACCAATGGCTTCCTTTCTCACAAAACATTTGAAATAGTGAAAAACCCACTGACCTCAAAAAGCATAATCACATACAAACTGCATATTTATGCACACATTGACAATGCTACTGATAAAAGTTTTAATAATGTCAGGGTCAGTTATACAGAGGGTTAAATATAAGTCATACCATACACCTAGACAGAACCCACACACATGTAACATGGGCACATAAAAATAAACAACTATTAAAACAATGGTGACGTGGAACATTCTATCTTCATCATGTTATTTTCTTAATTTGACCAACATTCCTCCCATTCCCTACTCAGACCAGAACTACACATTTATTTGTTTCACAGTGCGGTTTCTTTTCTTTATTATAAAATGGGCAGAAACTTGAAAAACAAAATGGCACAAGTTGAGAATCCTATTGGGGGAAAATTAGAGGTATCCAAACGTTTTCTCCAGTGGGGCCAAAAAGTTGTATTTGGCTGAAGTATGACTCAAAGGAAAATGACACCCGCCTGGGTCATTCCCTTCCAACTGTAGACCCAGCAGCCACATTTTGTAAAATGAAAAACACTGAAAAAGAATGATGGAACTATACATAAGGTGTAGTTCATACATTGCAACATATCAGAGTTAGTTTGTAAAGTGTACTTTTCATACACACAAGGAAAATTAAATTGCTGTTTGATCATGTGACCCTGACACAGTAATGTTGTGATCCAGCAGTAGTTGCACACAGACAGTTATGAATTACTAAAGTGCCTAGATATGGATAAGGGTGTTTATCTGAATGTGCTTCCAAGAGAAAGTAGTGCAATGAGAACATGTAATCTGTAAAACAGGTAGAAGCCATTCTATATTCTTGGATATTCTCATTTAGCTGAAGTCCTGATATCTGGAAAAGGTGCTCTCTGGAAGACAGGTTTTAAGCCCACAATATCCATACAACTGCACAGTTTTCACATTCTGCAACAATGAAAACAGGTTCTAGAAATGAGTTCAGGGTCAAATTTATTTACTTTAGACACTTTTATTTGGAGGTGTTTTTTTTTTTTTACAAAACCAGAAAAGTATGAGGAAATTTCAAGATTAGCATGTGCCTGAAAGTCCTCTAGTCAGCCACAGAAGTTGCTACAAATCTTTCCCCATGTACACAAGATGAAAAAAAAAAATTCAAGCACATGATCTACCGGAGTACAGCTAATAGGTGCCATACCAGAGATAATAATTATGGGGCACAACCAGTATGTACCAGGTGTTGCATACATTTAATAAAACAAAATAAACTAAGCTTCATAGTATTTTATTAAAAGGGATATGTCTGTACGGTTGCCTGCCTTCCAGTCCTTGCACTATTTCTGTATCAACACTTCAAATATTTTCTTGAAATAATTACTGGCAGCTAATATAAATGAGATGGCCCAAGAAACTGCCTCTTGTAATTTTTCTTTTCTTTTTAAGTTCTACGCCTTAGAATGGACTCTGTTTTTGCCAGGCTAAAAATCAAACCCTTCTGAGTCACATAAACCATTATTAGGAAGAAATGTTTAAAAAAATGTAAAAAGGAATGAGGGAGTAGTAATGGTAACATACAGTACCATGAGCAGCTTTGGCCTCCCAGTCGGTGGTGTACAGTTTACAGATCACTTCTGGCCTTCAGCAGACTGAAAGGAAGAAAACGAGAAAAAAAAAAGGAAAGGGGGAAAAAAAAACACAGCTCTGGGAGTGGGTTATAGCAAGCAGGGAGGGTGACAGGGAGAGGAGAGCTGCCAGTTTATATACAAGAAGGCAATTCAGCTCTCTTCTGGCACATTCCTTCTCTCTATCTCCCAGCCTCTCTGCGTGTGTCTTGTCATATTTTCTTCAGCTGTTAATTGTCTGAACGGAGAGATTTTAAACAGCCGCAGTCGGGGGGGGGGGGGGAACCAAAACCTTTCTAAGTGACTACTGCATCCAGTCAGCTTCACACAACACTGAGTAACATTTTCCAAGGGAAGTGTTCTTTTGATCGTTCCCAAGTCTCCAAGTCACACTCCCTGCCTCCCTTCCCCCTCCCCACCTCTGAATACACACACTCCCCTTGAGGCCGCCCGCAATGCACTTGTGGCAATAAAACATTCATGCGACTTGGAATTTTAACACAATGCCATTTCCCAAGTTTAACCTGAAAGGAATGCACTAGTCACAACAGACTACATCATCCTGTCGTTGAGCTCTGCCAGGAACTGCTTTTCTGGCCAGGCCAGGCCAGCTCTGATGGGAAAGGGAGTACACAGACCCACACACGGAGCACGCAGGGGCCACCTCTGTTTCCTTAACTCTGGCCAGAAACACCCAGCTCTTAACCACAGCGCGGAGTCCTGCCTCTGAACTACAGGAGCTGCATGTGACACCTTCAGAGCTTCTGCAGAGTCACAACGCTTCCCTTGGCCGGGCTGGTAGTTTGCCACTCTCAGCTGCCAGAGGGACTTTGGCTTAGTTGGTTTTTGAGCATTACGGCTGCAATCCAGTAGACAGTTGTGCCCCACCGGTTTCAGGACACTTGCACTCTGTGGCTTGAACCCTGATAATCTCTCTACTATCTGCCATCAAGCTCCTTTCTCTTTCTTTTTCTTAACTAACATGGGTGGGAACTAAAGCTGTAATTACTGGCAAAACAGTGGGGCTTCTTATCAGAGCTGACACCACATTTGTATTTTGGCAAGATTTTCTTTTTATTATTGTTATTTCTATTATTAATATGTGTCCTTTCTTTTAAAAAAATGAAATGAAGAGTTTTTCTTCATGAACTCAGGGAAACACTGATGGGAAACTGAAGGTCTCTTAACCTTTTTGGGCAATGTGTCATTATTAGTCTAATGCAGAAAGGAAAGGTAGTAGTACTACCAGGAAGTAAGCAATTCTGTACCTATTCAGTTGATATTTAATGCTGCATACAGGGTTTCCCCCCTGTGTTTTGAGCTTTTTAAAGTATACTTTCTTGTTAAAACCATTGGCAAACTAAATGCTTACTACCTTGAGTCCAGCAGCTTCTTCACTGCTGTATTATCTATAAATTACATACAATCACTCTGTTTTAAATGTTTATAAAGCACTAACTAAACAAGGGCAACCCGTTCCTGAACAGGGGGGTGAAAACGCACAGGAGCTGGTGTGACCCCTATGCCGGCATCGGTGCCACTTGCACCATGCAAACTGGCATGGATGCTGGCATAGGGCAACTTATGCAGACCCCCCTGAAGGCTGGCAGCTGTGTGGCGCTTGAGCGCTGGCGCTTCCTCGCACCAGTGTTTTCCCAGCGTTTCTCCCAACACCGGTGTCCGGGGGGGGGGCATTCCCAGGGGCGGAGGTGCCTTTAGACAGCTTCTTAAGCCTTTCAGGCCAGGAACACACCATTTTGCAGACATTCAATTACTCTATGGCAGTCCTGTGGAACTCTATGGGGAGTTCTATGGGGTGTGGAACTCTATGGGGAGTTCCACTGTTTTTTCTTTCTTTCTAAAAAGCACTTTTTTATTTTTTGGTTTGCTGTGCTGGCAGCAAGCTGCTCTGGAGGTGGCACAGCTGCGTTGCCTCCGGGCGTCACCTAACCGCCTCCCCCTTCAGGAATGGGCTGTACATCAGTAAGTTCTTTGTTTTTAAAAAAGGCATTTGCCCTTTGATAGGGAGGAGCATCACCTCATTGATGGCAGAACACATCACCAGCAGAAGGTCAAGTCTTTTTTCACATCTTCAATCCTAGAGCACTGCTGTCAGTCCAAGGAGACAATGGACTAGATGGACCAACATATAAGACAGGATCTTATAATTTTGTAAATAGATTCAATGCAAATATTCTCATTATAAGGACTGTCAATATGGAACAATATAGAAATGGCACAAGCTATAGATTCAAGTCCTAATCTTGAACACGCCTTTACCATGTGACTTCTGTCAGCTCTCAGTTTCCCATTTGTAAGATAGGAATAACAGAGATGCCAACTACATTCAAATTTGGGAGGAGTAAAGGTAATGTAAAACTCTAGGCTGCCAAGCCCCTGGTGGGGACAGGATAATCCTCCACCACCCAGGTCCCCACTTGGAGCAGCAGCAGGAGAATTTTTTTTTTAATTGCAGCTTTATGTACTTACCAGAAGTTATGAAGAGTAGCTTTAGAAAACCATAGAGTTTCCAGTGATTCCTAGAGCTACCATTTGTCACTTCTGGTAAAAATGTTTGTTATGTACATGAGGCTGCATTTTTTTTGGGGGGGGGAAGTCTCCCACGACATTGTGCCCCCCCCACTCTCCCACCAGTTGCCAGGCACTGCATGGCAACCCTAACCCTCAGGTTCAAAAACCTCACTCTGTAATGTTAGGCTCCTAAGTCTTCAAGTTTGAGCCAATTTAAAATGGTACTTTACATTTAGAAGTGGGAAAGAACAACTACCAGAGAGGGCTCATTAACCACAGGAGACCTTTTCTTATTGCAATTATAAATTACATCTTCTGAGGCCAGCATTTCCTGCCAGGGATGATGGGATTTAAAGTTTTCATTGACTTCTAAGTTGAATTACAGACAACTCTTGTTTACCATATGCTTATGGAATCACCCGCTTCTAACTGGTCAGTTTACATTGACAGTAAAATTAAATCCATTGGTTTACCATTATGCTCTCGAATACAGAAGCATTTCAAACAATAAAATGCAGACTATTAGAGGTTGGATTGCAAAATTTCAATAGCACTCCTAACAAGCCTTGCTCCCCATTAAGTTTAGGGATTCCCGAGCTCACACCGTATTTGTACCATCTTTATGACCCACATCAACGTAGAGCCTTTTCCCTAGCCAGATGTAATGTTATACCATCTCTGATTTTGGAAGGAAGATTTCAGAAAATCCCCCTTTCAGATAGACTTTGCCCCTGTGGTAACAACTGCATTGAATCAATTGTAAATCGAATTACAGACAATTATAAATCACATGAGCCTTGGCAAGAAATAACTGGGGAAGATGCAATTTATAATTATGCCGAAGACAGCAGGTGTATCTCCTGTGTTTAATGAGCCCTCTCTACTGCTGGGTATTCCCTCCTTTATTTCTTGGAAATGTGGAGAGTTGGCAGTGGTGAGGCATTCACTTGAGTTTATGTTGTTTTTAGAATGTGGAGGGACTACTGGTTAGTATTTTGGGATTTTTCAAGTATTTAGAAGGGATGCGTCAAAAAAAAATGTTTGGAGGTGGTAGGTTGTGAATTTAATCATCACTACCAATAACTGGAAAATCACAGTTTAAAAAAGAAACCGTGAAGGTCTTTTCATTTCCAAAGTGCTATATAAGTGAGGAATTCTTCTAGAAACCACATTCCACTGAAAGAAAAGGCATTATGAAAACTCACTTTAACATATAACACATTATGCCAAAATATGTTTTCAGGAGATCAAGAGAATTGCACTGAGAATGAAAAAAACAATTAATTCAATTGGCATTTATCATATTTTGCCTATAGCACAACATTATTTGCTCCTGTTGTCTGGCTCTGACAATCATTTTTATAATAACTTTAAGCAATCAAGCTACCACATAATTGTTGTAAGTATTACACTAGGGAATGATTGTTGTGTCAATCTGCCCTGACAACTCTGTGAAATTGGAGTATTGTTTCATTTGGTCATAAGAACATAAGAGCCCTGTGGGATCAGATCAGTGTATCTAGTCCAGCATCTAGTCTCACGAAGTGGCCAACCAGTTCTTCTGGAGGTTCAACTACAGGCCACAGAGGCCGAGGCCTTCCCCTGATGTTGATTCCTGGAACTGGTATTCAGAGTTTTACTGCCTCTGAACATGGAGGCTCCCTTAAATCACCATGGCTAGTAGCCACTGACAGACCTATCCTCCATTAATCTGTATAATCCCCTTTTACAGCTGTCTATGCCTGTGACCATCACTACATCCTCTGGCAGCAAATTCCACATTTTAATCACTCCCTGAGTAAAAAAGTATTTCCTTATATCCATCCTGAATCTACTGCCCACCAGCTTCATTGGATGCCTTTAAGTTCTAGAATTTTGGAAGAGGGAGAAAAAAGTTCTCTTTGTCAACTCTACCTGTGCATAATTTTATAAACCTGTATCATGTCCTCCCTCAGGAGTCTCTTTTATAAACTGAAAAGTACCAGACTCGTCAGCCTTTCCTCATTGGGAAGGTGCTCCAGCTCCCTAATCCTCTTGGTTGCCCTCTTCTGTACTTTTTCCAGCTGTGATTTTTTTTTTGAAGAAAAGTTGGTTTTTATATGCCAACTTTCTCTGCCAATTAAGGCAGAATCAAACCAGCTTACAATCACCTTCCCTTCCCCTCCCCACAACAGACACCCTGTGAGGTAGGTGTGGCTGAGATAGCTCTTAATAGAACTGTGACTAGCCCAAGGTCATCCAGCTAGCTTCGTATGTAGGAGTGGGGAAACCAACCTGGTTCACCAGATTAGAGTCCACCGCTCCAAACCACCACTCTTAACCACTACACCACACTGGTGTAGATATGGTGACCAGAACTGCACGCAGTATTCCAAATGAGGCCACACCATAGAGCTATACAGGGGCATCATAATATAGGCCGTTTTATTTTCAATCCATTTTCTAATAATTCTTAACATACAGTTTGCCTTTTTCACCCCTGCAGCAACCTGGGTTGACACTTTCATTGAGCTATTTACTATGACCCCAAGATCTTTTTTCCTCTCAGTCTCAGTAAGTTCAGACCCCATTAGCCTACACTTGGAGACGGGATTTTCCCCCCTAATGTACAACACTTACCAACACAGAACTTCATTTGGCACATTGTTGTTCACAGTCATCCTTGGTTTTCACTATCTTGAACACTTTTGTTTCATCTGCAAATCTGGCCACTACACTATTTAGTCCTAATTCCAGAACATTTATGAACAAATTAAATAGTACTGGCCCCTATACCGATCCTTGTGGGAACTCACTGCTTTCTTCCCTCCATTACAAGAACTGTTCATTTATTCCTACTCTTTGCTTCCTGTCATTTAACGAATTTTAATCCAGGCATCTTTGGTGAGGTACATTTATCAAAAGTCTTCTGAAAGTCCAAGTATATAATGTCCACCAGGTCACCATTATCTATCTAATGAGCTCTGCTTTACAATTGACAGCTGTGGCTCACCTGCTGGAGTGAGAAAACAGCAGGCAGCTGACTTACACCACTCAAGCAGAAGCCTCTTCCAGCCGGACTATGTGCTTCTAGTGTGCTCACCAAACGCTAGAAGATTTTCACAGACTCAGAAACCTCACAACCTCAAGCAAACACATACAATTACCCTTCTTTGCCTCTTGCACCAATCCCAAGCTCAACCCCTCTGTTAGAAACCCTGTTGGAAACACTGGTTGCAAGCCCCAGAGGGATCTAGAGTGCCTCCGTTACCATCTATAGTAGTCCACCACTGCCTTTAAATTATGATGTTCAGATAACTATTGCTGCTCTGGTTTTATAAGTGATCAAACAGACAAAATTAGAATCAATGTTTCGTTACAGGAAAATTCAGTTTATTACAGCATCTTCAGAATGGTAGATGCTAATACAAAAAGATTAGCACAGACTTATCCCAGATAACAAAATTATTATGGAACAACTCCATATAGTTTAAGAGATTTTCCAAAGATCATTGTGGGTGTCATTTTCATCAGAGACAATACCATGCAGACAAAATGCAAAGCAATGCTTTAAAGAGTTACTTTCTCAGATGAAAATCAGGAGTGTCTGTCATTACTGTTTTGGTATGATGATAGCTTTTTCTTCCTTGCCAATCCATTTTAGATCATCTAGACTAGCAGCAATCAGCATGGGACTGTTTTTAATTCACAGCACTGATCAACAACAAAACACTACATATGACGTTATTTGCAATTTTGTAGAAAAATACCCAGTGACATATTAAGCAAGCATGATGAAATCTTGAGATTAGTGTGATGGAACAGATAGTTTGTCAGTCCAGCACTGGGGAAATCTGGGTTCAAATCCCTACTAAGCTATGAAGATTCCTGGGTGACGGTGGGCTAGTCACTCTCTCTCAGCCTAATTTACCTCACAGGATTGTTTGGGGATATAGTGGAGGTGGTGGACCCTATGTAAATCCCTATCTTCCTTGAAGAAAGGTGAGATAAAATTGTGATAGATTAACCTGATTGATAGATTAACTTCATCATCCCTCTGTGAATTAAAAAAGAACCTGCAGACATTTGGAGAAACCAAGTCCCAAGTTTGCTAAAACTGGGGTGCTCTCCAGTTGGTTAGTAAGATAATTAGTTTTTGTGCTTTTTTACAAAATGACCCCACTCTCTGTCCTCAGTGCTGCCATCCTTAGCGTTAGTTCTTTTGATAGAGAATAGCTCATGATTATCTGTCAGACCTTCTGGTTATAAGGTTAAAAGAAGTCAGAAGTTCTGTCATACTTTTTGGCACAATGAAGACATCTGACAAAAGGGATTCACACAGCAGTATATGATATAGGTTAGTTTAATAGCCACTCTCACTGATTGACTTTGATTATTTCAACCTGAACCAGTTTTTCAGAATGAATTGATTTTGCCATATCAAATCTATGCTAGACTTATCTCCCCTTGACCTCTTGGACATGACGAAACAATATGAGCAGGTGCCAAGAAAGCACTAAGTGTTAAGGACAAGATTTAACACTATGACAGACCTTTAGAGAGATTAGTGTGTCCAATATATTCTGAAGATTATTGAAAAATCAAATTTAGAGCCAATTTAACCAGCCATTGAAAAACAAACTAATCACATTATAAGCTTCTTTCTTGATACTATCCTACTTCAACATATTATGTTTATAGGCTATTACCCTGTGTTGTTCCTGAAAAACACTTCTGTGAGTTAATTAACTTTTATGTATCTTCAGGGTAAAAAATGATGTGCTACTGGACAAGGTGAACTATTCCCTTGAAATCAAATTTCCCTAATGAGACCTAGAATCTAATTTCTCAAGATTTTGCTATTTCACAACCTACATATTTAAAGATATGTTAGAGGTCAGAATTTAAATCTGCTTTCCAGTTATCCTATAAATGGAATAAGACATATTGGCACCAATCCAGCTAAAGTTAGTCAAACAATTCCCACTGAAATCACTTGAACAAGTTAGTTATGACTATCTAACACCACAGCTTAAATGTAACTAGGAGGGAAGGTGGCATTGGTGCAGTCCAATCTCATCAGATCTCAGAAGCCAAGCAGGGTCAGTACTTGGATGAGAGACCTCCAAGGAAGACTCTGCAGAGAAAGGCAATGGCAGACCACCTCTGCTTCTCACTTGCCTTGAATGTCCCTTGCTGGAGTCACCATAAGTCAGTCATGACTTGGCAACACATACAGAAATGTAGCTAACATGAGCTGGATTTGGGCCACTGAATTTAGACTGAAAACCTTTGCCACCCAGGAACTGGACAAACAAATTCTTCAGGTGCAAGCGTGGTCCCTTCTGGGAACAGTTACTAGAAAAACTGAAACTGGGTCTCTTGCCTCTGCAGCCTCCTCAGTCACAAACTGGGTCACAGATCTACCATATTCAAAAATCTTCTAATTTGATGCATCTCAAAGTCTTTGCCTTGAGCACATTTAAAATACTGAAATCTAATATCAAAAGAACAGCGACAAAGTATCTAAAGTGAACTGTGCAAACAGTCATTAGTAGACTCCAGTGCATTCTACTTCAGTATAGAGGCACTAGTGACATGATTCATGTCTGAGTGCTGTCCCAAAGCAATATAGATTCCTTCCTACTCAGATTTTGAAGCTAGTTTAGGAGAAATAAGAAAGAAACCTGTGTCTCTGTTTTTTCCCCTTTTGTCTCTGTTTTCACTTCAGATTACTTTAATCCTAGAGACCTATCTGCCATCCAGAGAAATCTAGGATCAAAATGCCCTTGCAGATACAACCATATAGGCATAAACTTGGATCCACTCACAACCTAAGCATGAGTACAGAGGAGGATTGTCATTTTCCCCTTCCCCAGCTCCAGCCCTTCACACACTCCAGAAACTTGACTTAGAGATTTCCCAAGCTTGCGGGGGGGGGGGGGTTCCTCCAGAAAAAGAACATAAAAAACACAAACAGAAGCCACACTGTACTACATGAGGTCCAAGCCCATGTGAACACCTGCCAGATGTGTTACCTTATTAGCTGAGTTATAGCCATATGACTGGCAATTTGCTAGGCAAGTGGGAGAATGTATAGGGATAATGCTAGTGATTAATAATGATAAAGTTGCAAAATGCTATACAGTGGCTTCACTAAATCATTTAATTAAATTATTTAAAAGACAAAAAGTGTCCAAAGTACATAGCCCTAATTAATTTACAGTGAGGAAACTTTCTCAGTCCACACAACTTCAAGTTATTTACAGTGCAATCTTAAGCAGAGTTACATCCTTCTAACTCTGTTAGAGTCAACTATGGACAGGACAACACTACACTGCTAGCAGATAAATTTCCCCTGCTTCTTTATCTTCATAGAATCATAGAGTTGGAAGGGACCACCAGGGTCATCTAGTCCAACCCCCTGCATAATGTAGGAAATTCACAATTACCTCCCCCACACACCCCCAGTGACCCCTACTCCATGCCCAGAAGATGGCCAAAATGCCCTCCCTCTCATGAACTGCCTAAGGTCATAGAATCAGCATTGCAGACAGATGGCCATCTAGCTTTCTGTCAGCAATGCTGATTCGACCTTAGGCAGTCATCTTCTTTCTAGCCCCAGCTTCTTGTTAGTCTTGGTTACGCTTCTTAGGTTATTTCATTTGGCTAATAAATTACATTTGCTTTCTAACTGTAATAACTTGGAATACCCTTCTTGTGATGTTCTCCTCTGTAGTAGCTGAAAGCACTGGCCTTTCAGGAATTTATCCAAGGTGCAAGACTGTTTACCATTCCATCCGTCTGAGTTTTCAGTTGATTTTGTTCGGTGATTCTTACCTCTTTGCATCTTGTACAATCACTATCACCTCTGCTTCTTTTCCAAACAATCTCAAGCAGTTACACTTTATAACAGCCTTCAAGCCATATCTATGTCCTGTCCAGACGGAACTAGGACATTCATGCAGGCCCCATTGCCCTCAGTTTCCCAAGGTAAGTATACTCCCCCCCCACGCATGATTAAATGAGCCTCCAGTGACTGAAGGTCACTTTTGTTAACCTAACGTAACGGAAAAAGTGTATAAATCTGCATAAATGACATTTCAGGTGTAGTTCAGCATGGGATTTTATGTTTATTTAACACTGGGGGGCATATTGGGTTTGCCTTTTAGTGTACCTGAAACCAACATAGTGGCCGTGCTTCAAAAGGTCTCTTGAGTAGAAAAAAATGTTTGTGTAAAAACACACACAGCTTTTTAAAGTTTCAATCCTTCTGGTTTCAGTGTTGGTCTCAATTAAGCTCATTAAGCTGAAGTTAAGAGACAAAGTTGTTTAATCCCTTCACCTCAACTAGACCACACTAATTCCACACACTCTCTCCCCGGCAATTATTTACCAAAGCATCCCCAGTGTACTGGCACTGACTTTCCTCCCATGTGCTTTCACACGGAAATCTTAATTGCTGGGCACTGTCTCTAGTTCTGTATACTTCTGACTGGGGAACATGACTTCCTTTTTTGTAACAAGGGTATTGTAAGTAATAGATTGTAACCTTTCCTTCTGAGTTGATTATTTTCTAACAGAAAATAAAAACAATTTTTCTTCTGTCAAAATAAATTATGCACATCAGTAATGCACAGAAAATGGATTGTTTAGCAGGAAAAAAGTTCAGATTTTTATTTATTTAAAAATGTATATGCCCCCTCTGCATACAACTCCTCAAGGGGCCTTCACAAACATTATCAGTGTGTGTGTACAAATACATATACATATAGCAACATGAAGTCCATTTTTTTTAGGATACACATAAGCCAGGGTGGTGTAGTGGTTAGGATCTGGGAGACCCAGGTTTGAATCCCTGCTCTGCCATGGAAGCTTTCTGGGTGACTTTAGGTCACACATTCTTAGCCTAACCTAACTTGCAGGGTTGTTGTGAGGTTAAAATGGAGGAGAAGAGAAAAATGTAAGCCACTTTGGGTCACCATTGGGGAGAAAGGCGGGGTACAAATGAAATAAATAAAATAAGTTGCAATATGTATAGCTGAATTCCCGCTGCACTAAAGACAGCAGGAGTATAAAAGACATATCAAAGGAACAACAATGCAGAACTGGTGCCTAAATCTACACTTTACTTTCTGTAGTGACTTCTTCATATACATCATTTGGAACCACTATATAAATTATACTGTACACCCAAGTAACTACTGAAGGGGATAAAACAATAGCCCCCCCCAAAAAAAGTTTTGCTTTGACAGACACACTATAAAAGGATGTCAGCACAGTACTCGGACCTAATTTACTGCACAGCTCCTTTGCAGGCTTTCAGAGATTCTGCATGTTACAATGCCAAGAATCCACAAATAAAAATGTCAGCATTTTATTAGCAGTTTTAAATGAAATGTAATGTTAATTTCATGTGCGTAATCTTCATTACTGGAATACATATATTGCTAATGTAATTTACTCAGTTAGGGCAATCTGTCAGGTCTCAATGTGAGAAAGACAAAGAATAAATCTGTTCAGAAAACATTTAAGATGGAAGCGCCAAAGAAGAGGGAACTCGTAGTTTTCTTTTTTTTTAAGCAATACCCCTCAAAACAAAACTCTGACTCCAACAATGGCTGTGACTAAAAGGCATATTTCACTGAAATGGCACAAGCCCAAAGAATTCTTGGACCTTTGTACATAAAGGAATGATTAGCCCCACAAAAGAGGGAGCAACTTTGAAATTCAAGCCCTAAGACGTCTCCCACTGCTCACATCTTTTCTGACTTGCCCGTACATTTATTCTGCTTTTTAAATTACTCCCATTTGGTTCTGCCTCAGAAAAAAAGAGGTTTGCAAAAGAAATAGGAAAGACACAGGAGATCACTGCAGCTCACTCATTTCTCTACATCCAACCAAGTACACTGTGCTACGCTCATCACGTAGGAAAGGTTTCATGTAATGGGAGCTGTGTTCCCTTGCTCATTCCCACCTATACAGAGTGTAGAACCTGCTTCAGTGGCAAAAAGTGTGTGTAGCAGGGAGAAGCTGGATGAAGCCTGTGTGTGGCCAAGACAGCGGTAAGCAAAGCAAAGAGAGAAGGAGCCCAACGCCACAACAGTGGAATAGGCAGCTGGCCTGAGATGCTAATTCAGCGTTTTAACAAATCAATGCCACTTGAAAAGTACAATGCGAGCCCTCACTGGGTAGATGTCAAGGGACTGAGAAAATGCATTCTCAAGTATTTCACATTAAGAGGGAATAATGTGTTAATTTATAACTCTTCACCCTATACACTTGGATTATCCATCTGTGTCAGCTATTTGACTTCTTAAATTTATCAAAAACACGTGCAAAGGGAGACATCTTCTGCTTAAGCACTGGGAAGTGAAGCTTCAGAGGGGGAAAAAAAGACTTTCCTGTTTTTTTGGTGGTGCAGTTTACAGGACTGTAAAAAAGAAGAACAGCCAAATTAAGGGCTTTCCTTGGCAGTGGCTCATCGTATTAGGTGCCATCAGTCAACAGTGACATTATAGGAAAAAGAAAACCTTCCATCAGCAACCAAAGGTACAATCAGTTTAAAGAAATTTAAGTGTTTAAAGAAATACACTTTAACTGAGGAAAAGCCGCTATGGTTTTGGGCTCTAATTTAAATGCTGTACTGTATGCCAAATGAATCAACCTAGCTCTTTTTCTTATGATAGGACTTGAAAAGTCAGAACCAGGAAATGAAATCCTTAGAAAAAATTGCTAAAGCTTGGTAACATTTTCATGTCCTGATGATCGGAAAATTCTTACAGATAGTTTACAGTGACATTACCATTCTGAATCATGATAAGATTTTTGCTTCCTAATTGCATCCTAATGTGAAGTGCATCCCTATTAATACACAGGTAGGTCAGTTCATTCATTTTCCTTATTTTTTAAAAGATTTTAAAACAATTATTCAGTAAACACCAATTTAATCCCTACATTATTCAACTCTCCCCAGAAAATGTGACATTTAATTTACAGATTGTGCTCTCCTGTCCGTTTTGCTTTGACAAAACGAGTGAAGTCCTTTACCTAACTAGACAAAAAATCTATAAATTAGAATATGTGCTATAAAAACAAAACAAATTTCCTATTTTGAACTTTACTGAACTGCAAAAGCATCCTAGAGGTGTACTGGAAGATTTCTTTTGTCTTTAAATAAGAAAATCAGTGTCATTTGAGGATTTCTAACAGAGAATATATTTGTGAAGATACAGCACACAACATACACACCCACAACTTCATGTAACATACAATTCCTCTCTTTATTGAGATTGCACTTTTTAGCAAAATTAAGCGAGAGTATTGTTGTGTTTGCTGTTCCGAAATACAGACATTAGTTGTTTTAAAATAAAATAGAAAGGTGGCAACAACGTCCTCAATGATAGCAGATTTGCCAGTTCCACTTAATAGTGTATGTAGGGTTTCATACAGCAAATGCCTAGACTATTGTGGAAATATTATTGTGTGTACATCAATTATGCACTAGCAACAGAAACAGGCACTCCCTTATTTTTACAACATTCATATGTAAATAACATGCTGATTAATGGAAATTAGATTCTATAGATGATTTCTAAAGTCTCCCCCCAATCTAGTGAAAAGTAAAAAACAAACAAACAAACAAACAAAACACCCTGCAACTCTTCAGGCAAAATTAAAGAAGTTACTTTCCCACTGCAAGCAATTACTGTACCAAAAGCTAAAAAGGATGGCCTTTTGACAAAGTAATAGCCTAATAATAAATATGGGGTGAGAGGGGGAGTTCTTTGGAGGAGGACAGGGGAAAAAAGAGTTCTTCATTTTTTCCCCTGAGTTTGTGATCATAAGCTTACTTAATCGGAGGTGAAGCTCAAAACAATTAAATTTACTTCCCCATAATCATGTTCTACTTTATTGTTTTTAAATGGGGCGAGGAGAACTAAATAGGAGACTACAGCTCCTGAAACAGGAGCATGAATAAAGAAACCCTTATGAAGTGTTGAGTATAAGATACTGTAACATCTTCTAGTCTTCTTCTTTTTTTTACAAAAAAAATCTGAATCCTAAACTACCGGTGCCATATTTGTGCCGTGCCTCTAAGAAGATTGTACTGGCCTCTTACACAAATTACTATTCCTGTCCACCACCCTGCCTTCTCCCTAAAGGAAGCTATCTATTCTTATCGTTATAGTACAGTTAATCTCTCTTTTTCTCCTCCCCACACCAAGCCCAGACTCACCTAAGGGGTTAAAAGACTAGAGTACATTTGTGACTTGTCAGTGACATATAATACCTGGGTCCTTCATGCAATCAACTTTTACTTGACATGTATTTGCTCATCACAGAACCCGCATTACTACTGGGAAAATGAAGAAAAACCTAAATTAACACTTGACATTCAATATGGTCAAGTCCTTAATTGGCTGGGCTTCCTGAGAAAGCAATTTTCTATTCCCCAAACTGTTCGTGTGTCATGTATGGAGTGCAGCTCTTGGCCATCACTGCTGTCCCTCGCTCACTCTAATGAGAGCAGATGAATTAGTGCTACGTGACACGATTTTAGCAGGGCTCCCTTCTTCTTTCTCCCCCCCCCCACTGGAAGTCATTTTGCTGCACAAGTGACAGCTGTGCGGCAAAAAGACAAGGAAAAAACATTAAGGAATGCTAGATACAAACCAGCAGTGTAGATGCAGGTTTGTTTTACATAGATAATTTGAGCTAAATGATTGTTTCTGTGTATTAAAGTTATTTTTATTACGTTTGCTTTACTGTACTGTTTGTTAGGTGGGGGGTTTGCCTAGGAGATCAATAGAATTAGCTCAGTTCAGCTGTGGTGAGGTCAAGTTAACTTCAACTCTCTCTCCTTGTTCCTGTATTAGATTGCACTGCCCTAATTAAAGGAGAAATTGCAGCATTAAAAGGAAACTGAGTGTACACAGAGCTGCAAATACTTAATAATCGGTTTTTATACAGCGCTTTAGATTAATGACAGTAAAAAAGTCACATTCTGTCTTGTTTACACTGAATATGAAGCAGTGAGGCATATCTGCATGTATGTATAAACAATTGCTGGGGCATTGCCAATTCTTTGACTGTTATAACAAAATTGTACCACCATCAGTCAGAGAATTAATGATGGCCAGGCATCACATATACAAAGCTATAGTGAGCTACAGCACTGAAATGTGGCAGTTGTATAAATGTAATCTAGAGCACCCCATCACTAAAAACATAAGAAGATATGACACTGCTCACCTGTCTCTCAAACCTGAAGACACAAAACGTATTCCAAAATAGTTATGGCACTTCCAGAACCCTCTGAAAACTAAAATTTGCCACTCAACCACTGATTAATATAAAGTCTGAAAACTGGAACACCTAAGAGCCAAATTGGCACAATGTGTGCATGTGCTTAATTTTTTCTACATGAGCAAATGAACCCAGTACAGAATGATTGTATCATGTCCTGTCATACAATAACCAGATAGGACATATAAGGGGAGACTCCAGTTTTCTAGCAATTTTGCATTTAGACTACTTTAACTATTTCATCAATATGCTTAACATGTGCAGAGTTTCTATTGCCTTATCTTCTTGTCCACTATAAAAAGGAGGAACACAAAGTTCAAGAAGTATAACATGGATAATGGAGTCATATAACTTCTTTGTATTCTTTCAACCAGCTCTCCAAGCAGAGAGATTCTCCAAAGTGAGTGCTTTGGGGCCTTCTGACATCTTACCTCATTTCTATCACTTAGGCTATTAATTCTTCATACACACACACACACACACACACACACACACATTTTAAAAACATTCTTATCCGAAATGTTTGAACAAGGCTTATGAGGATCACATGAAGTGAGCCTGCTTTAGGAAGAGTTGTTTTTGTCTAAAATAAATACCAAATCGTTAGTCCCTCTGCCACTCACACTGACAGAATTAAGGCTGACCTTGTGAAACTTCATTAAATGTAACATTAAAAGTAGTTACATGGCAAGAAAATGTAAAAATATATCGAAAAAATAAACTGAATGAAAACTGATGAGCCATTTAAGCTATACTTTCTGCTTTTCTAGATACATGGAAGAATATTATTTCTTCTTTTGGCTTTCGTTCTTCAGCAGAATAGATAACATCCTTTTAATACTTAACGCGTGTTTCTACTATTCAGCAGCAACTGAGTGATGAATAACTTTCTTGTGTGAAGTATTTGTAAATTAGATCTCACGTTTGTTGGCAGTTTAAAAGAGAGCCAGAAGCCAGAAAGGGCAATTAAAGTTTGTAAAAATGCAAGTCATTTATGTTTTCTGTACTCTGAACAAAACTGCACAAAATAGGCAAGCAACCTCTGACCAGCCATGCACCAGCAGGCAACTAAACAAATAAGCATTTCTTCAATGTAAGCAACTGCCCAAAGACTTAATATAAAGGTCTTCTGTAGTAATATCAAATACATTTTATGCATTACCAGATAATTTTATCTATCCATCCATCTATCTCAACCTACTTATGCTAGTATTCACTAACCATCATTGGGATACAGTGCTCCCTGTCATCTAACAAACATCTTTCATTCACTGACTGCTCAGCCCAGCTCCACCTGTAATTTACATGGCATTGTTCGGAGAAAGATTATTAACGGACACACAGCCTGGTGAGGTTGAAGTGTCATCTGAGCCTCTAATTCTCTGTACTGAGGACACACATTTTGTGTAGATGTTTGTGATCTGTGCACCTCTCAGGGAGAAAAAAAAGATTAAATATTATTGTTAGGTGTACAACCAAATTAGGTATAAACTTTTTGTTTTAAATAAATGTCCATGTGTCCAAAGAAAAAGTATTGTGGTGCACTGTGGATATTCTCATCTACTGATGAGGACATGGCCAAGGGTAAGACTGAACTGACAAACAGCAGTGTGATTTAAATATACCTATTAAAAATTAAAAATGTATACTTCCCCACAAAGTATTTATTTATTTATTTAATTGGACTTATCGCCTGCTCACCCTGGCAAAATAACAAGAGTGCTTGGGACAGGAGAACTATAAGCACTACCTGCCTAGCCATTGCTATATCCTCCTTGTTTGTCAAGATATTGCTCTTTTTCCTTTGCTGAGGCTGACTAGGGACGAGAAGTTGGGATGTCAGCAATAATGGATAGGAAGCATGACTGAGAAGCTCCTTTTACAACTGCCTACAGTAAAATAGCCCATTAAGAGTAGACTTTTGATTAAAGGCAAGCAAGTAACAGTAAAGTGACATGTTTTAACTTGACATTTTGTTAAGGATGCGCGCACTTTTGGAATTCATAAAAAAGTGAGAAGGGTTCAATGGAGCATTAACAGAGTGGTGCGTACCACTGTCATCCCATCCCATGTTAAACATGTCAACCTAGAAGTACCCAGCTCAAAAGCCCCAGGGTTATTTAGCATAGAAAGTGAGGGTTGTTTTTAAAAAAAAATGCTTTGTGATTTTTATGCAGCTGCATTAAGTTTTCTCAGTGGCCCATAGAGTCTAAATAAAATTCTGTTTCTATTAGGAAGGTATTGTGAATGCCTATGCCACCCACCCTGATCTGCAACACCTTACATTTCAGCACTTTCAGAGAAGATAAACATGACAGACAAGGAAACGATAATTAAAAAAACAGCCCGGCGCATGAAACAAAAAAGAAGAATGGGGGTGGGGGGGATTACCACTGTAGATTAATCTAGGCAGGTAAATGATATAAATGTCACTTTGCAAGAATTAATAGCACTTCAAATAGGACTTCCCTTGCACTTGCTCTCAGCCCCATGCCCAAATTCAGACATTTTATCTAAATCCCATGTGAAAGGTTTCAAAAAGTGGTAGATTGCAGCTGTGTTGCTATTGAACTTTTTTTTAACAAGCATACCAGCGTCATCTTGACATGTTTTGTGGATGCTTCGTTACAAGCAGCGCCAGTCACTTGATTTGAAATACCTGATTGAGCTATAAAACAAACAGTTACTCTCTGGTCTCTTCTGCAGTTTAGTTCTTTCCAGGTTTTGGAAACAAACCAAATGAAACTATCTGCATCTCAAGGAGGATTTGACACTGTACAGGTTTTCTCCATGCATACTGCCATCTTCCATAACCAACAGCAAGTCCCTTGTTATGCACACACACACACAACCCATCAGAAGACAATTTTAATAAGGGATTCTCCTTCTCTGCTTCTAACCCCCCAAAATCAATAATAGGATGGCCTTCAATTTAAAACACAAACTAATTAATCACCTGTTTTGTTGGAAAATGTTGGCATTTAATTTGCTTGGAGAATTCAATTATGAATAGACACTTTCTCTCTAAGGCTCTTCTCATCTAAGAAACAACATACCAAAAACATAATTCGACACTAAGACAATCATCACCAGCGTGGCAGAGGTGACTACTGCTGGTGGTTTACATGGTGGTATTCATGTGCAGGAAGATCGCATACACAAAACTTTGTCCATGTATATTACTGTGAGATGGCTTTTTACAATCTTACACATTTACCTAGGTGTAATAATGCATTATGAGCCCCGTGGCGCAGAGTGTTAAGCTGCAGTACTGCAGTCAAAAGCTCTGCTTACGACCTGAGTTCGATCCCAACGGAAGTTGGTTTCAGGTAGCCGGCTCAAGGTTGACTCAGCCTTCCATCCTTCCGAGGTCGGTGAAATGAGCACCCAGCTTGCTGGGGGTAAAGGGAAGATGACTGGGGAAGGCACTGGCAAACCACCCCGCAAACAAAGTCTGCCTAGAAAACGTCAGGATGTGACGTCACCCCATGGGTCAGGAATGACCCGGTGCTTGCACAGGGGACCTTTACCTTTTATCTAATAATGCATTGCATTAATGGAACTTATTTTTGGGTAGCCATGCCTACAATTGTGCTGCTTATTGCTTAAATGTAAAGGCAGTTCCATGAATGCAAGTGATGGTGCATACGTAGAGAGAATAAAACTCCTATCATACTGTCCTTGTGCAAATCTATGGTGAGACCACACTTGGAATACTGTGTACAGTTCTGGTCACCACACCTCAAAAAGGATATTGCATAGCTTGAGAATGTGCAGAAAAGAGCAACCAAAACGATCAGGGGACTAGAGCAACTGCCCTATGAGGAACAGTTAAAACACTTAGGGCTGTTTAACTTGGAAAGAAGGTGGTTGGGGGAAGAAATAATAGAGGTCTATGAAATTATGCATGGTACGGAGAGAGTGGACAGGGCCTCTCTCATAATACTAGAATGCGGGGTCATCTGCTGAAGCTGGAGGGTGAGAGATTCCAAACTGATAAAAGGAAGCATTTCTTCACACAATACATAGTTAAATTGTGGAACTCCCTGCCCCAGGATGTGGTAATGGCTGCCAACTTGGAAGGCTTTAAGAGGGGAGTGGACATGTTCATAGAGAAGAGGGTATTCATAGCTACTAGTAAAAATGAATACTAGTCATGATGCATACCTATTCTCTCCAGGATCATAGGAGCATGTCTATTATATTAGTGCTTTGGAACACAGGCAGGATAATACTGCTGCAGCTGTTTTGTTTGTGGTCTTCCTAGAGGCACCTGGTTAGCCACTGTGTGAACAGACTGCTGGACTTGATGGACCTTGGTCTGATCCAGCATAGCCTTCCTTGTGTTCTTATGCTCTTATGTATGACATCAACAGCTAAAAGACAATATGAAGAGGAGCTGCCACAGGTCCTAACAAAGGCTGTCTGCCTGAGACAATACTATTGAGTAGAATATGTTTCACGATAAATGTTAGCTCACGTTGAAGTCATAGCAGAACTGTGCCAGAACTTCATTGCTTAAAATGTTCTTGCCTTTGAGGTTTCTGATGGAACATTAAAAAGTTGCTTTTCAAGGCTATTAGAAGCAATGCTACTCAGGGCTTTTCATACATGAAAGTCTCACTTATGTTCTCCATAAAAAGAAATGTTAGCATCAATCAGATAAATACCCAGCCAGCTGGTATTTCTGCAGTTGTGGCTGTACTTTTTCTACCTGCTGCATTCCCAAGGTTGACCTGTGGCTAGATTTGTGTATATACAAGATCACACAAGACACTAGTACTCTGTGAAATGTCCAACTTCTGAAGGCATGTTGCCTTTTGGGACCAACTGCCACAGCACTGCAGGCTGTGGCTCAGCTTGGACCTGGGTCCACTGGTGTGGATCTAAGAGATTACGTGCAAAGGCCACACCCATTGCCCTCCATGCCACTGTACACTGGCCAGGAGCCAGCCAACTTCTGTGATGCTGGGGTTCAGTTCACATTCAGCCACTAATGTGGGATCTCTCTATGCACTTCCCCTCTCTATGCACAGCCTCTGCTGCCCTTCATAAAGCTGCTGAGGGTCAGGGCACACTTAGGAACAGAACAGGATGCAATGCAGATGGCTACAGCTTGAGGAGAAACTGGCAGAAATCATCCACTTCCCCACCAACTCCTGTACCACCAATGGCTGTGAATGTGCTTAACCTCTGGGAATGAATGGGTCACAGGGTGAAGGAGGGAATGTAGTAGTTCTGCCCTCTTTTCTACTTTTCTCACCTCTGGGAACTGAGGGACCATGGTCTCTTATCCCAGTTCTGCAGCATCATAATCCACAACCCACCTGCAAGCCTCAACCTCCCCCACCCTCCACAAGTGGGTCATGGCCCTCTTATGGGTCCCAAGTATGAGACCCAAGGACACAGACAAAATAAACAAAATTTGCACTTGTGAAATGAATCTTATTTTAAACAAATGCTTCTGAAAGCAACAAGGCTTACTCCCAAGGAAAAAGTACGATTGGGGTAACAATGTGTTATGCCTTGCTCGGCAAGTAGGTCAGCATGTGAGTAAACGTTTTTAACATGCCTATGCTAGATTTTGTCTACATTGTGCATCCATAAGCTCACAGCTGGAGTTTGTATGGATTCTTATTTAACAAAACAGCTGTGGCTACTGTTTAGTTATATTCCCACCTCATCAATAAAATGGTGCAACACAAGAGATCACGTACATATATCAGATTCCAGCTGGCATCTGCCTGTACCACATCTCCCCCTTCCCTAATGTAACATTTTACATGGGTTTCTCTCCGTAGTTTGTGAATTTATAAAAGTGCATATGTTACAGATGATTAGGATCAAAATGCCATATCAGATACCGCTAAACTTTGGAGGGAGAGAGGGTAAGGAATAAAAGGAACAAACAATTTCAGGTGAAGCTGACAATTGTAATGTCTCATAGCATCGGAATAGCAATCTCTGTATTCAACACATTTACATGAAAGTACATTATATTTAAGGTACCATAAAGATAATCCAGATGCTATTGATAAAAAACACATATTAAAAGCTACTAGTGGGCCCTGGTAACACAGATACATATTTCTATTTGCATTATACATGGATATTTCTACATGCAATTCTCCCTTTATGGATCAGCAATACTGAACATAGGCAGGATCCTATGAACCAGGAATGGAAGTAACTCACAGAATGGATCTCTTCCCCTAATAGCCTCTGTTGACCTCAGTCATATACAAAAGAATAGAATGGTCAACAGTTGACTAAAATCCCATTGATATTAAAACCAGAAATTCCTAATATAAAAAGATAAATTACATAAATACAAGTATAAAAGTATAAAATACATAAAGTCCTAAGAGGGTGCTACTATGTACATAAGTAGTAAGACATGTCATCCCAGCAATTTGTGCCTAAATTTGGATGCAGCAGCACAAAATTTAGCAGTGACAATGGTAACCCTTGGGTTTTCATCCAACAGCAGCTTCCTTGCCCTCTCCGCCTCTGAGTTATCAGAGAGCCTGTTAGTCCACGGCTGTATAAATTTGCCATGGATCTCTTCTTAGTAAGGGCAGTGAATGAGAATATGCTCCATGGTTTCTACATCCCCTGGCATAATCTCTCTGAGACGGGGATTTTTTATATCTACCCTCTACGAGGGCTGAGGGGAAGGCAGAGCATCTGGCTTGTGAAAAGGCCCTTCTATAGCTGTTTAGTTCCAGAGTGAAAAGATATGGGCAACAATGTATCTGGATTTATCCGGGGCTATGAAAGTGGGAGTTCTTGCTAGATCCATCTGCCGCTCAATGTCCCTCACTCTTTGTTTCACTATTTTCTTTGCCTGATCAGCCCCCAGCTCCAGAAGCAAAAAGGGAGAAAAGCATGGGATAGCTTACCTTTAACTGCTTTTATCCACTGTGACTGGTAACAGTCTTTTAGAATCAGGGGAGCCAGGCCTTGAGGGTTGAGATTCAGCTTCAGCCATAAGTCTGTAGAATTGATACAAACCCAAGCCTCAACTTTTATCATCCCTGTTTCCAAACGTATCATCGAATTTTACACCGAACAGGGAAGTTGAAGAGTGGCTCTCAAGAATTTCGATTGAACCTATTCTAACAAGGCAAAACTGGATGATGTAAAGTACCATACAGGAGTACCATACAGTAAATTACCATACAGGAGTTGGGCTAGGGTTTTGGCTTGGAACAGCTTAAGGGCAGCAGGAATGTAGTGTCCTCCCCTGCAATGGAGGAATTTACTTATATTGTTTGCAGACTTGTGCCCCACCTCTGCTGCGTATTCACTATGTGCAACCCTAGAACCTGCAGCCTAGAGGACCATCCCCAGGTACTTAAATCTGATCACCTGCTCAATCATGTGGCCATTTAATTTCCATGCCTGGGTTTTTGTCTGTCTACCAAATGCCATTACGTTTGTCTTTTGCTAGTTAATTTGAAGATGTTCCCTAGAGCGATATTTGGCAAAAGAATTAAGTGCTCTCTTCAACCCTATTTGCGTTCTGGACAATATAACCACGTCATCAGCATATATTAGAACAGTTATCTTGCGATGTGCTAATTTAGGAGGATGTAGATCTGGATCTTGGAGGCAACTCACCAAGTTGTTGATATAAAAAAATAAACAACAAAGGGGTGAGAAGGCATCCCTGTTTAATGCCTTTATAAAGTATTTGTTAGACTAGAAAGGTGCCCTAGCTTGTTACATCTGACTCTAAGAGCTGTGCCCTCATGAAGGGCGCGGATGAGGTATAAGAGCCTACGGTTTATATTAGTGGATTCCAGCTTTTCCCAAAGGCGTGATCTTGAAATAGAGTTGAAAGTGGCCTTTAAATCCACAAAAGCAGCAAATAATGAGGGAGGGCTGGGGGAGGAGTATTTTTCAATAAGATGTTGTAGGACCAAGCAGTGATCTATAGTAGATCTACCTTCCCTGAATCCTGCTTGCTCCTCTACAATAAGACACTCCTAGTCGAGCCAGCTGGTAAATTTATCAAGGAGATGTCTGGCATACAATTTACTAAGGATATTCAGCAGACTAGTTGGTCTATAGCTCGACAGGTCATCCTTCGTACCCTTTTAATAGATTAGGACCACGATAGCCGTGCCCCAATCCTTAGGGATACGCCCTGTGGAATCAATAAAAGTAAAAAGTGTGGCAAGAAAGGGAGTCCACCATTCCAAATTATTTTTCAAAAATTCTGGGGGAATGCCATCAATTCCAGGGGTCTGGTGATTTTTGAGCTGGCCAATTATCAACTTTGCCTCCCCTAAGATAACTGGCAACCACTCAGGGAATCCTTCAAACTTTGGGAGATGGGTGAGCTGGATTAGATGATCACACAATTTTTGAAAGAATTGGATGCACTTGTCTAGGGAAATAAGTGAATCTCATGGGGATGGACTGTTTGTGGTCCAACATGAGGTCAACTTCCAAAAGTATGTGGAGTTCTTTTGTTTAACTGACTGAATAAGTTATCTCCAAAATTCCCTCCTGTTCTTTCTTTTTACCAGCTATAAGGAGTTCGTACTTTTTCTTCAGAATAAAAAGGGAAGAAAAGGCTTCCTATCTATGTTCTACCCTTATGATGTTATAATACTGATAAGCGAAATTCACCTCTCTCTTAGCTTGGATACATTCTTTATCAAACCAGGGCTTGGTGCTTTTACCTACTTTTTGCCTCCCAGCATCAGCTTCGCATACCAATACTGATTTCAGATTTTGTATGAGTTTCATACAAGAACACAGGGTCCTGCTCAGACTTAGGATCCAAAAAAGCTGTATAGTACCTCTGAAGGTCCTCCTTAGCCAAAGCCTCTTTCAACCTCAGATCAAGCCAGGAAGACCATCTGGCACGGCATCCGAGTTGTTTGGTAGGCTCAAGCTGCACTGAATGCCCAATTGCTCTGCTGACCTTCATAAAAGTTGTTAATGAGGATCAGGGAAACATTGGCAGCAGAATAGGATACAATGTGGAAGGCTGCCCCTTGAGGGGAAACTGGCAGAAATCATCCACTCGCCTCATATGTGAGCTTCTGAAAATGGAGGGGAAAACTTGCACAAGAGTCAAGGGGCAGATCTCTACTAATTCCATATTTTTGCTGAATTGTCATGAACTGCATCCCACTCTGTTCCCAAGAGGTATCCACAATCAGAAGGATTTTTTCAAGGGCAGAGGAAAGGGGGCTGAACAGAGCTTCAGGGGGAGAGAAGAATCTGTTCCATGAAATCATTCCATTCCCAGTTTATAGCATCCAGTGGCATTATTTGTAGGATTACCAGCCTTCAGGTGGTGGCTGGAGATCTCCTGGGATTTCAACTGATCTCCAGAAGACCGAGATCAGTTCCCCTGGAGAACATGGCTGCTTTGGAAGGTAGACTCTATGGCATTATATTTTCCCCTCTCCAAACCCTGCCCTCCCCAGACCTCACCCCCAAAATCTCCAGGAATTTCCCAATGCAAAGCTTGCAACCCTAATTATTTGTAAAGTTAATTATGTTGTTTACATTACAAATCTGATTTGTAGAACTGGGGTAAGTTTGAGCACATGACATAGCAAATTAATATTTTAAATGCATATTTTTAATTCTATGACATCTAATTATTACTTCAAATCAATAACAAAACTTTAATACACTTTGGGTCCAATGCTGCCAGTCATGTCTTAGCACCATTGAAAGCAATGGGATATCAATGAATGGCAACTCATTTATCTCATTTGTGTGTGTGTGTGTGTGTGTGTGTGTGTGTGTGTGTGTGTGTGTGTAAAAAGAGTGTATTTCATCATCAGTGTTATAACTCTGATCAACACTTTGCAATTACAATAAAAATAACAATGGGTTTTAATATATCTTCTTGTTCTGAAACCATTTCTATCTTCTTTCAAACCTCTTTTGCTGCCCTTCCCTCATCTGAATACAACATTAATTTATTAATGATAACTAAATTGGAACATTTTATCTTTACTTGGACTTTTGTTTGTTTCCAATGTTTAGTGTTAATTAGCCTTGCGAATTAAGCACACTCCTTTCTTTCCAAAGTATGAAGAGGAGGGAAAATAGCCACTGTCCATAAAGATACATATTTTAAGTTGTTCATTATCTAACAACGAGACTGACCAAGCAATAAAAAACCCCTCAAAGGCTGTTTAAAGAAATGCATAGGTTGCATCGTTAAGCGGTTTCTGTTTTCAGCAATGTAGTGACTGAGATAAGTTAGAATGCCAGATATCAGAGTCAGTATTACCATGCCTTTACTACGGGAAAGTACATATCGTAATAACAGAGCAACACATGGATTTCAGCAGAATAGCACTACTTTGAATTAACTAACAGGATCATTTGCTTATTTGGCTCTATTGTCTGGATTGTTTGTCTTGAAAGATTTTATATCATACATGATCTAGAAAAGGGGTTGGCATGCAATTTTAGCATTTTTTTAAATGACCCAAGGGATGTAGCTATCTTAAGGAGCTGCAACACACAATCTGAATGGTGGCCCGCCCAGGATTTCTTGCAATGTCACAGGATGCTGGTGCACAACACTGCTACCCCCTCCCTCCAATATATATATTCTGACAGTATGGGAACTGCTGTAACACTGATTGTGACACAGGAGGAGGAAAAGTTGCAGAAGAATGCCATAAAGGAAATATTTGGAGAGGAGGTTCCTAGCGGATTATGGAATTTGACTGCCCCTTCTACTATTCTTCAAAAGTCACTTCTTGTTTACCTCTTTCATGCATGTGCTTGATATATACATAGACTTAAAAAAGGAAAATCTATCATGTTAGCACCTGAAGAGTGTTAGATCTCTTCTAGTTATTTTGTTCTATGTCCAAAACTGTTTAACATCAAACAGTTTATGTTATAAAAAAGCACAGCACTTACTAAAAGAAATTTTCCACTGCATTTTCTGATAAAGCCAGTTCTTTAATACCACAGTCCGGAGGGGGGAGGGGAAGCTGAAAGGGCATGGGGATGGACTGAGTCCAATGCCAGTGTATCTTGCAGAAACACCGGTGTAAGAGCCATTTATGCCAGTGCAAAGCTCCCATGTCGCTTTTGCGTGCCAGCACAACTGTGCGGCAGCTGTGCACTGATACATCTGCGGTGCACGGTGCTGCACTAGTGTGAAAGGGGGCAGCAATAAACTTAGGCCACTCTCTGTGCCCTTTTGATCCAGGAACACCCCATTTTTCTGGAGCAAAAGCGAAGGCCATTGGCAGCCATTTGAAGGATTTTTGGTTTCTCTCACACACACAGCTTTGGCCCTGTCCACATGGTTCCAAACTGCTCAAGATGCCGACTAAGGGAGCAACCAATGAACTGCCTCCTCAGCACCAGCCAAGCCCCCTTCCCCAGGAGCCAATGGGGGCCCCCACCCTTTAGAAACCCCAGTCAAGATGGACCACACCTCAGAAGGTATGGCACACAGGATGCTGTCTGACAACTACCTGCCATGTGGACTTAAGAGCAAGCAGCACAGCAGCTTGGTGGTGGGAACTGCACAAAGAGGGAACTTTGCACAACGGAGTAAGCACTTTGCACAAATACCCATCCTGGAGAGCAAAGTCCACACACTTTGTGGCTGACCTCTCTCAGTTAATCCATCTTCTCTGGCAGCACTGGACAGGGTGGACACATACTGGCAGGTAAGCTAGGGTCAGGTCCTCCAACCTCTTTCTCCCTTTCCCTTCTCATGGGGATGGAAGCCACTCTGGCCACACTGCCTTTCACACTGGTGCCTGGCAGCCAGCTGGGCCAGCAGGAGCCACAAAGCAACCCCCATGGCCCTGTGCACAAGAGGGTTTGGTGCGTCGAGGCTGGGGCAGAACAGCTTCTGGGGAGAGTCAGTTTTTGCCTCTGCCAGTTCTAGCAGTTGCCAAGCACCCCCCCCCAGACAGGGAGCAAGGGGGGATACTGACTTCTACCTCACCAAGAGATTGGGGACACAGTAGAAACGTTCTCCATGGGTGCTGGGTGGGAAAGTGAAGTCCCTATGCAGAGAGTTGGGTGGGGCCGGGAGGGGAAGGAGCAGAAAGGCCAAAATGGCTCCCAGTCACCTAAAGCAATGTAAGGCTGTCTTTCAGCAATGGGAAGCTAAGCTGGTCAATTTCAGGGGTTCTGCAGTACAGAGGCCTGGAGGGGCCATGCACTCCTAAGAACCTCGGCCTCATTTGGGTATGCTAATCAAGGGCCAGAAAGATTGGCCTTTGTAGGAGTTACAGGGTTACAGCCTTGGAGGGGTCAGAGCAACATCACCCATCTCCCCTTCCAACCCCCGCCCCGCTCAACCAGGCGGAAGCTTCAAGGATGTGTGGGTGATGGGCTGAGGGGAAGAGGGGCCTTATAAAAGAGACCCACCCTTCACTATAAGTCAGTCATCAAGTGGTCTGGAAGCTGTGAAGTGACATGCTTGGGGGTGGGGTCAGCTCCAGATTGGGAGATTCCTCGTGCTTTGGGGATGAAGCCTGGGGGGGGGGAGGCAAGGGACCTCAGTGAGGATGTTTAGCCATAGAGTCCAGCCATGGTCTCTGGGAGAACTGATGTCTGGAGATGGGCTGCCATCCTGGGGGATCCCTAGGTCCCACTGGGAGGATTCTATCAATTTGATGGTCCCTTTAAGGGGGAGAGGGCCTTCATGGACTGGCAGCTACTCTCCCTAGCCTGCCCCACTCCTCCCTTGGGCTGGGTCTGCTGCCATGGTGCGCCCCTGTGCCTTGGGCCCCCTCGTTGCCTGCCTCCATTTTCATGCTGGCCACTGCAGAAGTCTCCCCACAGGGAGTGGAACAGCAGCACCAATGTTGCTCCATGGCAGTCCATGACTGCTCTCCAGGGCCTTACAATTGCACTGTAACTAGTATTTGATCAGGGGACCAACTTATTAAAGAGATCTATGAAAGCCCATTGAAATTAATGGGTGTGTCCTAAGCCTTTGTACACCCCTCATTACACTGATGCTTACACTCATATGCCAATATGATGGATTGTGATGAAGACAGGAATGAGTTACCAAACTTCTATTCTCTAACTTTTAACTTTAGCCATAAGCGGGATCTATCAACAGAATCAAATGCAGCAGCCAGATCAACAAATGCTACATATAGTGCCTTTGTAGGGCCATTTATACCAGAGTGAGCCAACTAATGAAGGATTTGGCACTGGTCAATAGTACCAAGACCTTTTCTGAATCCTGCTTGCAAAGGATGGATAATTTGCTTCTCAGCCACCCTGTCTTCTAATTTAAGTAAAAGATGTTTACTGTATAATTTGGCCGCTATATTAAGTAAACTTATCCGACTATAGTTTTGTGGTACCCTTTTATCCCCCTTTTTGTGTATGGACACGACAATACTTAGCTTCCAACCTAGGGGAATAAGGCCTGTTTCATTAATTTGTGAGAAAACTCTAGCTAGGACTGGAGACCACCATTTGGAGAAGGCTTTATATAGGTCCGGGGAGATCAGATCTTCCCCAGGGAATTTTCCAAAAACTAATGAGGCAATTAAGCCACTAATCTCAGACTCCGAAACAGGAGCCCATTCTGGAAGTCCCGAAAGATTCAAAAGGGGATTCTTTTGTTGTAATGTGGCCACTGCAGAAGAAGATTGTTGAGAACCAAAGACATTACTAAAATACGTAAACCATTCACTACCTGGTATATGTGCGTCCATCTGACTAAAGGAACTACTTGTTCTGTTTGAGACCAGTTCTCAGAAATGCAGTTCATTCTTTTCAGCGACTGCTCGTTCTAGTTCACTCCATAAAAATTTGGCATGGTCTGTTTTCTTTTGCTTAATTAAGTTTTTATACTGAGACCTACGTTTTAAAAGACGAGACATCAGCACCCCGTCAGTGCTCCGCCTCACCTGTCTCATTGTGGAAACTAATTCTTTTTTAAGTGCTTTACATTTGTGGTCATACCATCCATTTTTTATATAAGGTATAGATTTTATAGGTCAGTTATTTATAAGTAGAGGCTTGAGGTGGTTGTTGATGTCATCAAAATGTTTTATGGCATCAGTACCTTTTTGTAAAAGAGCTGATTTCAAAAACTCCAAATCTGGATTTTTAAGATTTTGAGATAGTTTTCCATGTAGCTGAACTGACCATTTAAGTCTCCTAAAACCAGGAGTAGTATCTTCTGCATACTCCAGGACTGGCTTCAGTAAGACATTAGAACTGATGTTTAGGATCAATCTCTGCAGACAGTGGTCACTCATAGAAGAATCGACAACCTCAAACTTAGCTACAGAATTAATTAAGGTATGGGAAATGACAATGTAATCTATTGTACTGGCCCTGCAAGTCAACAAGTAAGTGAAAGTTCCACCTGATGAATCAAACTTGGTACCGTGTAAGACATATAGATTATTCAACGAAAGCAAATCCAAGAATTTTAAACCAAACTTGTTTAGCACCGCATCCTTCACAGAGCGATCTAAAAAATGAGCATGCGCAGCAGTCTGCATGTTCAGACCAGCTCTGTCAGCTATTTCACCCAAGCCTATTCTTGCATTAAACTCTCCACATAAAATAATGTGAAGGTTTTGTTAACGAAAAGTCAGCGATTCCAATGTATCAGCTAAAGAATCCCAAAGGCTCCCTCTTTCCTGGGATACAGAACTCCTAGGTGGAATGTACAGATTTACACATAAAAGACATTTAAAATAAAAGCCTTTGAGAGGTAAAGACTGAAAATTATGAAAGCCCATTGAAATTAATGGGTGTGTCCTAAGCACAACCATGTAAGTATGCCTTTGTACACCCCTCATTACACTGATGCTTACACTCATATGCCAATACGATGGATTGTGATGAAGACAGGAATGAGTTACCAAACTTCTATCCATGCAGTGGATACTGACTGGCAGTTATAATGTAGTTTCAGAAGAAATCTGGAAAGAGTGTTTTAGTAGTATACTTTACAGGGATGTTCAGGCATACACTCTCTGGACCAAATGCAAATCATTCATGAGCATCTGGTGGATCAGATGGATTAATTACAAACAGAAAGAGCTCTTTTTTAAAAAAGAGTGCTAGGTGTGCAGGGCTCACTAGTGGTGTTAAACCAGGAACATGGAATACTCCTTTCATCAGCAAATGTCTCTTAGTCATCAGTGCTGACGTCTAGTTTATTGTTGCAGAGTTTATAAAAATAACAACATAGACACAGAAATTATTTTTAAATACCATCATAATGTAATCTGCGAACAAATGGTAATACCGATGTAATTTGAACATATTATTTGCTGTTTTAATGGATACTAACTTCAAAAACAATATCAAGTATGTAGAACAGTATTTAGTAAGGAGGCTGCTAGTGTCTGCATACTTATCAGAATGTAAGTGGCTACTGATTTCAGAGGGACTTACTGCAGAAACCTACATAAAGGGACCTGGTGGATTTCCATAGAATACATTTCTGTGTGCGCTTCATAACCTTAACTACAAGATACACAGCAACTGCCACGATACGCAAATACTGCCATTCCATATTTCTTTGGACACTCTTTCCTCATAACACCTAGGAAAAATCTGTTTGGGAACATCGTAAATGGGTGGGCACTGGCACATCCTAGGTGCATATGACTGGTACCGGCCAAGGAGAGGGGATAATGCACTTATATTTATCTAGACGTTACAAAGAAGAGAGGACAAAGAGCAGCGACAGCACGTCTCTTATACTGCTAAAGTTAAGCCCTCAGTTTTACAACATAAATCAAGCAATTTAACTATACTGATCTTTGGTTAGGTTGCAACATTCTACAAGCCAGCTAGACAAGAATGCTGAGGGATTCATGTCTGAATCTTCCCAATATTTTTAGGAAATAGCAGCTGTGTGGGGCCTTATCTCAGTTGGAGAAATGGTATGGGGAGAGAGTGGATTTAATCATTCTTATCTCCCCATTCAGTATGAAATGGATCCTTCAGTCATTAGCCCTGTAAGCGGGGGGGACCCTACCTTCTTTTTGCCTGTTTTTATCCTCTCTAGGACCAAGAGCAAGAACAGGTGGATTAAATTGGCAAAGATCTACAAGAGAGTAGAATTAACTTACTCTTTCCTAATGCCATAGTCCCTGCCTGAATTGGGACACCACACAGCTGCTACAGCCCTCTAAAAATGCTGAGAAGAACTGTTCACAGATATGCCAGCATCATGTCTTGCCTTACAAGTGTAACCTGGGGCATAACTGAAGTGAGCAATAGTTTTGCCATTTGCTGAAATCCTAAGGATGCTTTCTTGAGAATAAACCCAAATGAATAAAACTACTTGTAAGTAGAACTACTTAGAATAGCTCTCTGTGCCACTTAACAGTGAAATCCTAAGCATGGGTATACCCTTCTAAGCCAATGACTGCAATGGATTTAGAAAGGCATAACTCTGCTGGGCAGCTCAGTCTTGAAAGGGGGGGGGGGTAGATAGGCAACAGGCAAGAGTGGCATAGCTGCACACTCTCCACAGAGATTTCCTGGCCAAAAATAAATGTTTAAAATGTATTTAAAAAAAAAAAAAACCTGTGAAGCTCCTCCATGGAGTTACACAGGGTTGTGCCAGCTATTTTGCTGGCATAGCAATGCTGTAGAATAGAGGGGCGTTCCCAGGCCGAAAGGGGTTTAGAAGCTGACTAACATTAGCTCCACCCCTGAGAATGCCCTGGGAACACCCTCTCAATGCAGGTGTGGGCGCCCGCTTTTGGGTTTTTACTGCACGCGCAGCAATGCAGGCAGCCAAGGCCCGTGCTGCTGTGTCGCTCTGATGCGCCGGCGTAAGTGCCCCCGTGTCGGCGTCCATGCCATTTTATCATGGTGCTAAGTAGCATGGACACTGGTGTGGGGTTATGCTGGCTCCTATGACGCTTCAGCCCTCCCCCTTCAGGACTGAACGGTAAGTTAGATAGCACTCTGTGTGTGTGTAGTATAATGTAGTTTCAGTATATGTATCTAAAGAGTAGAAACTACAAATGCACTTGTTCTCCTGCAGCAAGTGCAATGTAAATATCTTTAAATGTGTAACACTGAACTTGAGTGATGCAGCTACTTTCTTTCTCTACCCCTCTCCCACCCCTACAACCTCTTGGTGATTTCTAATTTAGGAGAAAAAAACTAATATAGATAAAGCAACATATAACCTGACAGCATACCAGTTAAATCCTGACAGGGTTGATAAAATGAGGGTTTACAGGAGTCCCAGATGAGGAGGGCTTTCATGAATGCCTTCTTTGTGTAAAATCTCTCTGTATATCCTGTTTGCAAAATGACAGTCATATGCCACCAGCTGCAGGATGCACATTGGTACTGTCAAGTGCTGTAGGGTATTCAGGCAAGGTAGAAGTACTGGGAGTAACCCTACACTCAGGCAGGGTGCAAGTTTCCAGATATATGCCTGATTATCACAAAACCAACCACCTTTATGACTTTACAAATGGATTTAAATTTTAAAAACAGAACTATAATTTTCACTTTGAATGCAAAAATAATATAATCAAATCAATGCTAATTAAGCATTTCAATGTAATGTTAGTTTTTTATTGCATAAAGCCAGCTGGAAGAAATTTTTTTTCCAAGTGCAGTGTTCATTAAGATGTGATTCCTCCCCCCACCCCCACTTCCAGTTCTAGTTCAGATGTTCTTGGCAAATTTGAGTCTTGGATCAATTGTCTCAGGAGAAATAGCCACTAAAAGCTACCTTAATGAAGTTGCTAACATTACAGTGTCATAACAACAACCCTGTGTGCAAGATCTAATGCAATCCAAGCCAAAATAAATTATATTCAAAGTTTCTATAACCAAGAGGACTTAATACGAAGTAAGTCCCACTGAATAGTGGGACCTACTTCTGGATAAATCTGAATAACCTCAGGTTATAAATCCTATTGACATCTATTGGTCAGATCTAATCATGTAGTTACTCCCACACTGAAATCAATTAGTATGGGATGAAAAGTGCCTAGTATCAAAACAATCATCATTTCCCAACTTCAACCTTTTAAATTTTTATTATTTCACAATTCTGTCTGAGATCCATTAAACCAAACTATTTTAAAATGTAAACTGCCATCCTTGTGTTGTGGTAACTGAAATATACTATCAGAACATTAGAATTCAATCACACCATAATAATTTATAGACTGTAAAAGGCCAAACTACAATTTGACACTCAAGTTCAATATATGTGCAATTCTTTACAACAGATCTCGTTTTTTAAATTCTTTTTTTACATGAGACTATTTTTCTTTGGATTTTTAAAAATTTGGTCACTAGAATACTGAAAGTCTAAATCAGGGGTGTCAAATTTACTTGTTAAGCAGGCCAGATATGACATAAATGTCACTTGGTTGGGCCGGCCCATGCCTAGCCAGCCCAGATCAACGGTGGGGGGCTGGGGGGGGGGCTGCCTCAGTTGGCTTGCAGGCCAGAAAAGAGCTCTCAAGGGTCTGGATCTGACCCCCGGGCCGTATGTTTAACACCCTTGGTCTAAATGGTTTACTATACCCAGTGCCTCCTTATATACCATAAAGATTGAATTGAGCAGCCTTTCAGCACTCTATCACGATAAATCAAGGCATCTGGTCACACATTTTTTATCATGCCTTCTTTTTCAGGCATATTCACAAGGCAAAAACTGCACTCTCTGCATGTCAGTGCCTAAAAACAGGCAGCTTTCTGCAGCTTTCCAATGGCTAACACAAGAATTATAATTTTATCTACCACCTCAGATTTTGTTTCTTCATAGTCACCTGACTGCAAAAACAAAAACAAAATCAGAAACTGCATAATATTTGCTTGCTTCCCATAATAATGAAATCCATATCTTCTCATTTGTGAAGAGAGAAATCTAAACTATCCCATTTAAAGAATGCAAATCAACCACAATGTTATAAGATGCAGACATTTAAAAATTTGGAGTGGAGAACAAAGTTCTAAGTATCACTAACAGCTACAATCAAAACCTGTAATACATTATGATCTGTAATACATTAAAATTAGAGGGTGCAGTTGTTTGCTAGGTACTGAAGGTTGTATCAGAGTGTTTTCATTCATTTTAAAAAATAGAGTTCCTCCTCTCTCTCTTTTACATTTGGGATATTAAACCAAATCACATTGACAAAATGAGTTAACAATATCATGGACAGAAGTAATTTTTTTGGCCTCCACATCTTATGTTCCATGTGTGGTCTACATGGAATGGAGGAAAAGAGAAATTTCAAATATAATCTCTTGAACCACAAGTCCCAATATCTGTGATTCTTTCACCCCAACTGAGTGTTCATTGATATCAGCATTAAAACAGTAATGATCCAAAAGAGAGTTTTCCCCCACATGTGGCTGAGTGTATTTAAAATGGTCTATAATGTAACTGTAAAATCTACATTGCTAGTACATTTTATTTCTTTGCACATTCTGTCCGGCATTGACAGTGTACATATATTGGGGCAAATAGATTAAATATAATATCTGGTGTCTGGGAGCCAAAATATCAAAATCGCATAATTTTCATTAGGCTTTCAGCCTGTTCTAAATATTTATGTAAGATTAAGTACCACTGAGTTCAGTGGGAGTTACTGACAAGTAAGAGAACAGCATAAAGCTGGTATAAATTTGTAATCCATAGAAATAAGGCCCGTTGAAATATATTTGGTTAGGTTTAGGATTTGTGAGCATGTGTTTGCAAACCAGTTATACAAAAATGTTTCTATTCTTTTTAAATGATAATGGGAACAAAATTTTTTACTACAGTTACTCTTATTCAGTTTACGCAAAACAGCTACTTTCTAAAAAGTCAACATATATTTTGTAGAAAGTATCATATATAGACAAACATAAATAGCATATTTTCCAAATAAATGAAGAAAATGCAGCCTACTGATAAAATACTTGCTCACCATGAACAAACTATGCATAACAGACCTAAATTAGCAATTATTTCTTCAAACTAATTATTAAATGCAATTAATAGATCACTTCGGATTTGGCATGCATGCAGACAAAAAATACCAGAATGTGTAGTTGAGCTGCCAATGCTACACTGATTATGAAAATAATAAACGAAGGCATATTTTGATTACTCTAGTTCTTGGCTACTTCTTATGTATAGTTTATTATATTGTTTACATTATTACACTTTTTAACCAAAAGGCTTTCAAGACCACAGATTTTAAGAGTACTAGTCACATGTACACAAAGCCAAATAAAACTACAGAGTATAGAAGGCACAATGCACAATGACACTTTGTATGTGTGCAATCTTCTACTAACGCAAGATATGCCACAGTAAATTTGTCTTTGTTTTAAACTTACCCATTTTTTTCAGTCTTCTGTATATCCTACAGTAAGCAAATTACTCATTTTACCTACATAGCCCTCTCTCTTTATTGGATGGGTTGTACGATGGATGTGATATGCTGATATTGCCAAATCCCATTCAAAACTGTTGCATCCTATAAACAACAGAAGATTATGTTCTATTTCTCACACTAAAAGCAGCAGCAGAAAGTGGACAAACAGCAGCTTTTCAACACAATTGACAATACACTGAGAGAAACCCAACTTTTCCATGAATTAAAATAGTTCTGGATGCCAGTAGGAAAGGCCCTTCCTTTTGCTATAATATTCTAATGATTTTTATGAAGCAATCCTATACAGGTCTACTCAGAATTCTCATTTTATTTATTATTATTACTCCAAGGAAAGTCCTATGATTGCAGCCTTATTGTTTAAAAATATAAGGAATTAGAAGTTTGCTTTCCACTGAGAAAATTCAGTAGCACGATATCTTTAAAAGGAAATGTTTAGTGACTCTTCCTTGAGTATACAATATGTCTCAGGGAAGGGGAAAGAGTTAATGTAAATTAAGCATTCTGGAATTACCACCTTGTGAACTGCACTCTATTACTTTGCCTCTGAAGTTATATAAAGGAAAAAAGTTCTTCATCTATATTTTCAATTTACCTTTGGTGTCCCTCCCTTATTCTCTCAAGGCTATTTTTTATCTCCAGGGTACATCTGAAGCCACATGTTCTAAAATTCTACGCTGCACAGATCTACTGATCTACAACAATGAGTAGAAGGTCTCACTATGGACACTGTGAAGATTGAGAGTAAAAAGAAGAAAATTCAATAAAGCTTGTTTTTGTTTCTAACTTGTGACGCCAGCTCTGTATCAGTGTGTTCCTTCACAATCGCTCACTGTGTCACAATGACCCAGTGAATGTGAATTCTTCCACTATCACCACAGTCCCTGCAATCTTGCCTCAGCTGTGACAAACTCACTTTTGCCCCAATGTCTCAAAGATGCCTGACTCAGCACCTAATTAGTTAGGGTTAAGAGTCAATGCAAAGCAGGAGACTACTCTGCTGTTACATCTCAAAATATGCACCGAGTTAACTGTGTTAATTGGAATGCAACACAGAGGCATACGGAAGTTCCTATTTTAAACCTAGCAATTACAATTTGTATCACACCACCACATTGATTTTCTTATTCACCATTCTATACATCTTTTATGTCATCACAGTAAACTTCCATGAGACTCTGCATATTGGTAGAGTGCAAAGTGGCTTTGAAGGTAGAGGAAAAATTATCATGCACGATTATTTGAGGAAAAACAATCATATTTGGCTTACAAATATACAAAGCAAGGCCGTCCAGTGCACACTGCACACTCTCTCTCACACACACATGCCTTCTTAACCCTCTATTTCATACCGCTCAACCAAATCACATTACTTAAAAATAAGGTCCTACAGAACCTATATATATGTATACAAATATATGCTTTAAACACATATAACTGTATATGGTAGACAGACATCCCTTTTGTGACTTGTGTGTATACCTGCATGTCACATGTCTGTATATATGCATGTCAGACAGCAACTGAACATTCTAGTGATGTGACACTACATCAAATAGCTCTAGTCCGTGCTTGCATGCGTGAGCATATATTAGACACCCTCTTTTGACATATTTCCTAAAATCAATGCAAGTAATATAACTACGGGTTGTTAGATCAATACACACAGAGAGACACATATACACACATAAGTATGCCTAAACTGTTCCGTGCAGTATGTTTACATATAACAATACATATGCATGCAAAACAGCAAGTGAAAATTTTGGAGACACTGCATCTAAATAAAAGATTTTATTCTGTTTTGAGGACTTTATTAGGGTTTTTCCCTAATAAAGGCTGTCTTCTGCCTATCATTCATGTTGAAAAATACATAAAAATGCTCAGGTAATAATACTTCATGGGGTATCAGACAATGCTTTTCTCTTTAAGGTAAACTGTATAAACTCTTCTTAAATTACTGTTGATGACTTTTCTTCATCAATGAACTTCTGGAGTGCAGCATGAAATGTTTTATGAATGAACTATGTAGTATATGTATTACAATTCAGCTACCCAAAAGAGTTCGCATTACTGTGGATACTTTTGACTGATCAGAAGTAACAAACATGCCAAAATGACCTTCAGTATTATATAATAAGAAATAAAATATCAAACTACTGATGAATAAAGATTGAAATAAACTACTTATATATTTTTCATGTGTAATTAAGAACCATCTCACAAAAGGGCTTTTGGCAGCACACAATGTGGGAAATATAAAGTGTTGCTATGCTGTCTTTTACTGTACTGTATTACAATTTTTAAAAACTCTTTTAAAAACTTAGGAACTAAAAGAAAAATGCTTTTACACTAGGTAAAGCTATGCATTAGCATTTGACTCAAGCAAACCAGAAATCCTATACTAGCTTTTTACCCTCAGTGCATGAGATCTGTAGTTAGACACCGCCACATTTACGGTTTTACTGCCAATTCAATAAATGGCACATATGACTTTCTCTGTAATGGGTTATCACACAGCAGCAATACAGTTAAAATGATATGCTTTACACTTGATTTAAGCAGTTTCTACCAGCACTTTATATGTGCATATTTCACATATTTTTAACCTGAACTCTTTTCCTGGAACAGGAGGCAAAGCAGCAAACATTTTAAACAACAAACCCCTGCCAGCACTGCCACTTGTCCCTCATTCTCTTTGATGGACAGATGTATTTCTATTAAACAAGTTCATTGATTTGATGTTTAGTTTCCTTGATTTGCCCCTCACCTATCTAGGAAATTATTTATCTAATGATAACTAAGACATTGTGGCTAATGAGAGAATCTAATGTACAATAGAAAAAATGTCACACTACTAATAATATTTACAGGTAGTTAAATAAGGGAAGTGTATGATAATGTCAGACAGTTGTCCTTTAATAAGACAGAGTTACACAATGAAATTATGTTGTTAATTTTGTTACATCACTGGATGAATCTTAAATTACTACATAATGATTCACAGATGCATATGTAATCCTAAATATACCCTTTTCACTGACTGAAGAGAGTCATCTCTGCTATGCGTTGGGAGCAAGAGAGACATAACTAGCTTTTACTAATTTCTGGCGTTTTGTGTCATTGTGGGTTATATCACTATTTTGCTATTATGGTTTCATTACTTAAAAGTATTTTAGAACATCACAGTCCTTAAGGTAAACGGGAAGAAGGAAAATGACATTTATTCTGACAAATAAACAAAACATTTATGAAAGAAAAGAAATCAGAAAGCCTTCCATTTTTATCTCATCAAACAAAATAGGCCCTTTCTATTTTTAAACATCCTTCTTGTAAACTGGATTGGGCCATTCTGTACATGTGTGTGTGCATGTGTGTGTGTGCATAATTGCGCCTGCGCACCCTAGACTTAACCAGATGAGTAGGGAATAGACGCCAAAGGTTTCTGGTCATTCTCGACCTGTCACTGATCAAAGTAGCCCAAAGAAGAACTTTCCTTTAAAAGTTGAGATTTATTTATGCTCTTTGTGGTTATCAGCCATTATTTCTGTTTTCAGAACAGGGTTGGCTCCTTCCTAAGGATTAACTTTTTTAAAAAAAGTACCTAAGTAGAACCAGTATTTAGAAAAGGGCTATATTTTAAATCTTTTAAAAAAATGTAATTAGGAATCTCAATTGTCACTTTCTCCCACTAATCCTAAACCGGAAACCTCCTATGTATACCATGCATAAGGCAAGGATGATTTACATTTCCACAATGGAGTAAGGAATATGACAAGTAAACAGGAATGTGTACACTACCTGATGATACGTAAAAACTTGCCAAAAATTCTTTGCAGTTATACAATTATTTTTCTCCTTCTGAAAAGATTGAACATAGAAGAAACTAAGGTTTTAGTGCTGCACCATGAAACCATGAAGCTTTCTGTGACTAGGTTAGAAATTTACCTGAAATTAAAATTACTATTTCACTGCAACCTTCAGGCAGCAATATTTTATTATACAGGAATTATAAAGAGTTAATTGCTTATATGCTACTGCATTGAAAATGTTCAAAGGTATCTCAAGGTTTCACTAAACATTTTTTATACCTATGGCAAAACTTCTGCTTGCAACGGAAGTACTTTGTGGATCAATTCCTACTGCTTTTGAACATGGACTAATAATAGTAAACATAATAATAAAGATAAAATAGCATAGTTTCCTAAGCAAAGTCATAACAAAGATGAAGACAAAAAAAATAACAAACATGTCACACACTTATAATGCTTTATAAAATCTTATGGCTATCAAGCACATTTCCAGGTGCCTTAGCAAACTATTTTATTTGATGGCTGCATATGCAAGTTTATCTTAACAGAGAATTAGCAACTGGTATAAGTTAAAAACTGTTATCCTTTGCTAGGGGAATTAACTTACCCTCTTTTTTAAAAAAAGAAACTCCTACATGCATCCAGGCAAAATGTGTTGGACAAACAACATGCTAACAACCCATGGACAAGAAGGCAAAGTACACACTTTCAACATAAATACATTCATTGTTACCACCTTTATAACCCTACTGTGTCTGTGTATGTATTCCAGTGGAGTGATCTGCACTGATACAGCATCTGCATGCATTTAGCCATACACTACACATATTATTATTCTTTTCCCAACACAGACTCAGATAATAAACATGACCATATGTGTTCAGTAATGAAGGGAAAAGAAAAAAGATTTTAAGGTCCTTGTGCATTAGCAAAATTAACATTGAAAACAACAGCTGATTTGTGAATGGGATGGTAATTGTCCAACAACTATTTTTATAAATTCTACAAAAGAGGATTTCTTCCTATTAAGTTTCTTCCTTCCTTCCCTTTATGATGTTCAGTGTTCCCTAGTATTTCTAGCATCTCCTGAAACTATAACGGTCAAACTCTGTTTAAAAAGTCAAACACTCAGACAGCAATCTAATGCTATGTATGCGGTTCAACAGCAATTTATCAATAGATTGTTATCTGGCTCTGGCAGAGTTAACTCTTTTGTTACCAAAGCAACTGAAATCCCATTCATTTAACCTGAATATTTAAGCCGTATTTTTAAAAAGTGAGGAACACATACCCCCATGGCAGACTTGTTAGGATAGGCTTTCACTCTTTCATTAGATAATGAATGTGAAAAACACCCAAAGGCAGGAAATCATGCACACAGATTGTCAAACATATATTAATGTCCCAATCAAGATGTATGAAATGTACTTTTCAACTGGGATTTTTTTCTGTTATACTTTTAAGAGTAAGCCATCACATATACGGAGTTGCTTATTTGGCTTATGTTGATTATATTTCTGTACAGTAAGCTGGCATCAGCTGTAAGCAGGGTCCCTCTACAGGATAGATCTAAGCATACCTTATTTGAATGCAGACATCCTATGAAAAGAGCCAAGCTGTTTAACTCTTCTGTATACAACTGTTGTATGTTATAAAAGACATCCACAATTATATACATATTTAAACAAAGAGATATTTCTTTTCTTAGCATTGCACAGCAAATCCGTTAAACTACCTGGAGCAATTTGCAGATACCTCCTGCTACAGCTAACACACAAATGACAGCCCTTCTAAGTTAATGGAATTCATTCATAAAAATTGTTAGCTCCAAAAAGCACTGATCAGTAACAACATGTCACAACTTTTTGGTATTGAGAATACAAAGCAACTTTTCCAAAAAGGGAAATCCTTTTCTGAATAGGGCCACCCTGGCACATGCAGTGTTTTCAAATAGACTTCCCTCCCTTCCTTGATTTGGAGTCCAGTTCAAATGTAAAGTTTCCTTCTTTTGTATGTGGGAAGGGTCTTTCTTTCTTTCTTTCTTTCTTTCTTTCTTTCTTTCTTTCTTTCTTTCTTTCTTTCTTTCTTTCTTTCTTTCTTTCTGTTTGTTTAATGCATAAGAGCCAAACGGTTGAGAAAGAGTAGCCACAGCATGCTGGGTGCGTATCACCAAGTGCATGGTACAGAGACACCAGCAACCCCTGTGATTAATTATCAGTTATTACTGACTGGCCTTGCAGTAACTTTTTAGCTTTCCCGTCAGAACCGCCATACCAAGCTGCCTTAAACGCGCCCCCGGTGAAGGAACTGCTCTGGGGAGAATGCCAAAACACAGCTCCACAGAAACAGTGCGTGTGTGAGAGTATGAGAAAGAGAGAGAGAGAGAGAGAGAGAGACCAGCAACTGAAACTGTCTCATCTAACGACCCTCAGCTCTGTGCTGGCAGCAATTCCAGCACAACTGCTTTCTCTCCCTCCCCAGGACTGCATAACGTCGTTTTCTGCCACCTGAACTCAATTAGGCTGCTCTGAGGGCCCCCCTAAAGTTTAGTATCAGTTTTGATATGGGGGCTTAACATATTCGGGGGGGGGGGAGAGAAAGAAAGGACTTTTTTCCTGGGATAGTAAGATACTTTTCCTTTAGGAAGGGAGAAGGGAAGAAACAGAAAGAGGCCAAAAAAAAGACAAGAAAAAGAAAACAAAGGCACCAAACCAATTTACCATGAGTAAATGCTCTTCTTAGAAAACGTTTAAATAGTTTAAAAATGAACTTTTATTTTAAAGCCGTATCAAGTTTTATAATTTTGTTCTTTTCTTTAAAAAAACACACACACACACAAAAACCACCCCTCGGGGATGCAGCGAAGTAAGCTTGAACATTCCAACAACTTAGTTATGACACTTCAGAAACTGCAGCGTTAAATTTAAACAAAAGTGAAATGCAACAGAAGAAAGTAAAACACATTTAAAAAGAGACAGAGAGAGTCCGACAGACATACACTTCAACATGTGGCATTAAAGTAAAGTAAACATACCTGCTGGGACATTCTGAATAAGAGGTTAGTGTCAGCGTTCTGCCATGTCCCCATGAAACCAGGCTCGGTCGTTGCTGTTCTTGTTCCGAACTGCATGGAGTTGTCAGTGAAGGAGTCTCTTAAAGTCAAGTCTCTTGCCCTCTTTCGCTCTGTGTGTCTCTGAGTGTCTCTGTCTCTCACATCCACTTCTGCCTCTTCTGACTGAAAAGTGAAGGTGGATTTTTTTTGAGTCTCTTGCCAGCCAGTAGCAGGAGTGTAGTGTAGTTAAGCTAGCTGCACTGTGTGTTTCATTTGGGAAGGGGGGCTTTGGGGCGGGGGCCAGAGCTTCTTTCGCACCTTCTGCACGGATACCCCCTATCATTTATACATACACTGTGACTCCCCAAGCTCGCCTTTGCTTTGGCTTAACAGCTGCCTGTCAGGTGTGCAGGCAGGCACTGAGGAGACCCAACCATCAGCTTCATACTCTCAGCCACTGGATGTCATTGGATAGCAGAGCAAAAAGAGAGTCAAACTGCACTGTTCCACTGTCAGGCACCAAATGACATCGTGCACTAGCCTCCTCTCAGTCTTAAGATACACATGCACACTCTAAGGAGCATGCTGATCAGAGGGAATTCAGAAGAACAAGCTGTGGCCCTTTCCCTGTTTTTCTTCAACAATGCTGTCAAGAACAGCATGTAATTGCTGACACTAGCCTATTAAACACAGACTGTAAACCTCCTAACACAGAAGGGGAGAGAAGAGGGATTACCAATTGCTCACCCAAAGAGACAATAGATATGTAGGAGAGCACACAAAAGTTGTCCTGGAGATTTTGTCTCTCTGTCTTTTTAAATATACTAGTTGTAAATAACTACTTTGCAATAGTCCCGTCCCAGTATTTTAAAACAATAAAGCTCTTACCAAAAAAGAAAGATGTGGAAGGAAAAAAGATGATCTCCAACTTCTTTTAAAAATAAAACTGGGGGAAAACTGCATGCATGTTTCATCTCTCACATCTTGGTTTCCCCCGGTTAACTGCCTAAAATGCTTCAAGGAGCCCAAGTCAGAGAGCAGAGGAGTGTCTTTCCCCTTTTCCATAAAGATCAAAAGTGGATTTTTTGTTTTATTTAACGTTCCTAGATGAGGAATATACAATAACCTTTCAAATCACAAAGAAAAGGGAATGGAATGAAGAAAATGGAATAAAGAAAAGTGGTCCATCCAGCAAAAAGGACAGCATTTTTTTTCCTTTTAGGATCTCCAGCCTTAAGACTGTTAACCCATATTAGATTCATGATAAATTAAAATCCATTGCTAATCAACATTTTTAGAGTACTATACTTTGCATTTTTCTAGTTCTGTTACATATTTTTATAACCTGGAAAGGCTGGAGGGAGAGGTGGGAGAGAGACAGAGAGAGAGACAGAGAGAATAAGAACACCTACATGGATTACATAAACACTATAACTTCAAAAATGTAAAACAAAATTCATGCCCTCTCATAAAAGCAAGTCAGGTTAAAAGGGAAAAAAAGGCTAGTTTTTCTCAACTTAAAGTGTAAGGAACATTCATCTTCTAATAAAATCTACAAATTTAGAGGACAAATGTACCACTCTCACAGCTTTTCCTTAACTGAAGAACAACAATAAACCTTACTCTCTTACAAAACAACAAAAGAATCGCAAGAAAGCTTCAATGGCAGCCGTGTGTCATTAGTGTGCAATGAGAAAAGATGAGAAAGCATACACTATGTTGACACAAATGTGTCTTCCCCTTTAGATCCTACATCTCCTGAAAGCTTTTCTGTTAAACTTCCTTCCAGTTCACCACCATTAAGCACAAAAAAAGTCTCAAAAGCTGCAAATTCAATATCTGAGAAACAAAAAACAAGAGCCCAAAGAACTGTTGCCTTAAAATATATTAAGTCCACCTGTGGTCAATAAAAATATTCTTGCTGCATGTAACGAAAGTGGGGGGGGGACACCTATGAGTCAATTGTACCAACAGTGGCTGTACCTTTATAACTAGCTATTACCCACTTAAACTCCCTCTAAAATTTGCTAGTCTCTTGCTTTCTGAAGTGGTACTCAGTGCCTTAGTCAAGCTGCCTGCTCAGCTCCTGACCTTCCCCCTAATGGCTGTTATTTGTGGGAGGCTTAAGGACAATGTCAATAGCTAGCTCCCTCCTCTCTGCTCCTTTCTGCATCTCTTGCGCTCTGTCTCACCACCTCTCCTTCTCCCCCCCTTCCCTGTCCTGCAGTCCTTTCCACTCCCAGAGAGACGGGGGAAGGAGAGGAGGGGGAAAAACCCACGCACACAAAATCAACTGGCACGCAGCAGCAAGCACCTGCAGTAATAGACTCTTTTATTAAAACTGTTATTCTGCAAGACTTGAAATTCCCAGTGGACTGGGCCATGTCAAAGCCGATATAATTAACTAGAGGCTCAGCAACGGATCAATTACCAGACAAGCAAGTGATAGTGAAATCAATGAAAGATCATCAGCCACATTATCAGTGTTGCAACTCATTAGGGTAAAACTGAGAAATGTGCTCAAAGCGAACCCAAGCAAGGTGGCATTACAAAACAAAGGGCTAATTTGGAGACCCTGCTGTGAACAATCTGTAACAGAATTAGCCTTTCCCCCCCTAAACTGCACAGCTCTGTAACTAAATGTGACAGTCTGAGAGAAGCAGTTTATTAAGACACCAACTCCAAGTTTATTTAGTTCATAAACTCTCTCCTAGAAAATCAATACAGTCTGTACAGGGTTATTAGGCTGACTAGCTAATACATCCAAATCTGGTTCGCCCAGGTATCAGCCAAAATTCTACCTACTGGAGGTAAGAAAAGCAGCTGCAAGAGCTTGGCATTGGAAGAAGCCTAGAATGTAGTAGCCACAGTATGCAATAGAGAGGGAGAAAGTGACTGCTAATACAATAAAGAGGAAATCAACTGAACAGAATATTGTAGCATTCCTCACCACTAAGTACATTTAATGGCATACATCTATTAGAGCACTAATACTTCTAATAGACATATTGAAACTAAAAAGAAACACATACCAGATGTCTTCGTAGAATAGTGCGCAAGATATCAGTCACTTAAGGGATGAGAGCAACATCTGCAGTAATAATTGGTGGGGGGGGGGAGACCAGTAAACCAAGAGTCGCACATTGACACCTTGCCGTAGGGATATTTTGAACATTACTGAAGCATTTGACATGCACCCCCCCCCCATGTGCAGAAGGTCATATATGATGACTGAACAAGGTATGTTTTGCTGAATATACGTGTGGTGCACCCACAGCAGGAAACCGCACCAGTTGTGATTTCTCATTGTGTGAAAAGAAACAAAATATACATACATGACTATCAACCTATGATTGCATACTCATTCTTATGTAGAAGTGCTTTCTCTGTAGGAATTTTGTAACATTTCAGTGCTTCCTAATCTTCTGAAACAAGAGCAAAATCTGACATGATACTTTTTTTCCAATAATATTCTCACAGTTAAATCCTTGATGTTAATATTTCCCTATGAAATTAATTATTTCCCACTCCCTTTGTTTCAGGCAGATTTTTTTCAAGACTGTCTCAACAAGCATAGGTGGTGGTTGTTAACACACAAATTCACCAGACAATGGAGCATATTTTCTGCACTTCCAGTACACACACATGCTACAAATGAACAGCATGAGCTGTGAACTTATTACTACCCAAATGTTTTCAACAAAGTTGCAAAACATATATTTTACATGACTTTGACATATTGCTAATTTGAAATTCTTAAAAACAGCTCACTTGTATTAGTAATCTTTAATAAAGGTCCCATGAGATTTATCATATACACAGTGAGACTGATGTGCCTTCAGTGGTGCTTTATTAGAAATGCTTTCCTAGGAATGTTTGGTTCACTCAATCACACCTCTTCCAATTCTGGACTTTTCACAAACTCTGAAATAATTTCCTAACCTTTTTTTCTTTTTCTTTTTTTTGGCCATCAAGTTGCAGCCAACTTATGGCAACAGCATAGGCTTTTCAAGGCAAGAGACATTCAGGGATGGTCATTGCCTGCTGACATATAAAATGGCCATGTCCTCCTTATTAATTTTTAAAAAATATATCTGACATCACCACAACTGGGTGATCATTGTCACTTTGTATAAATAGCCTATTTCCAGGTAATCCAAAATTCCTTATCCAATATCAACACCAATTACTTCAAATTGCGACATTTAAACATTACTACATTAAAACAATATAATTTCATAATTTACAAGGAAAAATATATTATTCTTTTCTGTTTGCGTGAATTTGTGAACATCAGGCATGTTGTTACAGGGTACAGGGTACAATATTATGTAAAATGTCTTGTAATACTGTAGTAATCAAGAAAATAATTATAGAAGAATTTCTTAAAGCCTACATGCATGTAACCATGCACCGTACATGTATATTCAGTGAACTCCAATTAGCTGGAAAATTTACATTTCAGTTCGCATTAGCTAACAAGCTTATGGGGAGACAATGCAATTCAACTAGCAGAGTAAGAAAGAATCCTGTTTTCCTATAAGCATTAATTTCCAAAACTGATTATTTTAAAATGTTATCGATCTTTACAGTTTTTGTTTTTCTCAAATCTAGGCACTCACTATAAATGCTTAGATTAAAATGTACACAGAGCAGTGTCCCACACATCACCCTAGGAGGAAAGGGTACTTGCAGTAATCATGCATTTTTATAAATACTATCTTAATATTTTTAGAAGTGCATTCCTATTTTATCATTTGTTCTTCACTGGCTTTGAACCCTTGGCCTAAAGCAGTATAACGTTTTCTGTAAACAAATACGTTTTTATGTCTAATAGTCCAAACCTACACTGTAGTTCACTACGGCAGCTAGCTGGAAAGCATGCCAAGCCATGATGAAATGCAGAAATATCATAGTTTCCCATCTTGCCCACTTCAGCCAGACTTGGGGGGGGGGGGATTGCAACATCAGCCACAGGTATAACCCTGAAAACTGGATTTTGTATGAAAGTGAAAGACAAAGAATGGTGAGACTGAAGGAGTTGCAGCGTTATCTATCCCCGCAAAATACAGTACTGTATTTGCTAGTTCAAAAATGTTTGGGTTAATTAGCAGGGATGGAACACATGTTGTCGAGTATACCTTCCCAGCTATATACTAGCTTGCTGAGTATTCCGTATGCACCAGTGACTTACTGTACAGTACCTGTAATTCCCAGAGTTCAGTTTGCTATAGCTGTTAACAGATTCTATAATCTATAATGACATTAAACTGTCCTTTGCTCTTTCCTTATTCACTATTCATTTTCTAGGCTTGGTTAAATAGATTGCAGGGTTAAAGATCACTGGTTTTTCATGTGACACACTCTGGTATTCATCTAATGGCCCGCTAGGACAAAACTGTCCCTGTTCTTGCCAAAATAATAAAAAGGTCCTCCACATCGCATGACAATCAGCCCTTGCTTGTCTCTAAACAGCCAAGCTTAGATAACTTTCTAAATGTGTGTTTGTACTTGGTTCAGTGCAAGAGAGTTATGTTTTAGCAAACAGAAAGAAATATCATCCTCTCATGCTGAAAAATATGGACATGTATGTTTTCACATTATAGACTGGGGCTTTTTTCTGGGAGGTCAGTAAAGATTTGTCAGGCCTAGGCTTTATTTGAGCAGGATGAAGAGTTTCACCCCCAAAGCTGCTGTTGATCCTTAATATTTTGTAGAAAGGTTTTAGCCTAATCATACTATCCTGTTAGCCACTGCTTTGAAAGCAGGATGGTAGCCTAGTCTATTGTTGTGAGTCACAAGATTTAGACCTTCACAGAAAATTTTATACCGGCATGCACTGTCTTATCCATCTCTTCTCTATTTGCATTTTTAACGAAAAAAAGTCTCAAATATTTAAACCCTTTGCTGTTGTGATAAGCTGTCACCTATTGGTTCTTGGAAGAAAGACAACATTAGGATGGATAACTAGAGCTTGCGGTACTTTTCTTACCCATCTCTAAAGCCCTAACTGCTTAGATAAATTTCTTCATGGTGCCACACTACCAATGGCAACATCTGCAGGGAATGATATAAGACACTGAGGCTACTGCTTGAGGCATGGGGGTGAAGCCAGAGAACTTAGCTGGATCATCAGAGTTCTACAGAAAGTCACATTTCCAGGGAGTGAGTGAACAGGGGGAACCAACAGGGTAGTTCTGGGTTAAAGGTCACTGGCAGGAAAATTTGAGGGGGACTCCAGGCTGCAAGCAAGAAACAGCCCCAGTGACTAACAGTGCCATCCTAAGGATGCTTTCCTCTCCATAACCCTCAAGATGGAGAAGGATATAAGGAAGGCACCTAGCAAAGAACATGTGGTAATAATGGGTAACTTCAATTACCTCACAGTGGCTGGGTAAATGTGTGATCAGATTACACAAACAGACAATTTTTCTGGATATCGTAAATTTCTGTGCACTAGAATGTTTGGTTACAGAACAGACTAGAGTGTCTCTGGACTTTGTTCTGAGCAGAGCTCAAGACCTGGTATGAGATGCAGATGATGTTGCACAGGTTGGAACTGTGACCCCAGTGCTATTAAGTTCAGCACTTATGTCAACAGAAAGTTGCTCTAAAAAGTCCAACACAATCATATCTGATTTCAAAAGAGGAGAGGAAGTTGAAAGGGAGAATCAAGAGAGACAAAACCCTTTCGGAAGTTTGGAAGCTGTTGAAAACCACATTCTTTGAAGCCTATATAGAATGCACACTTCAGGTTCAGAAAGGTACCACCAAGTCAAAAAGGATGCCAGCATGGTTAACAACTCAAGTCAAGGAAGTCATAAAAGGCAAGGAGGCTTTCTTTCTTTAAAAGCTTCCCTGAAAAAGCTGAAGGCTTCCCTGGATATGATGAACAAAAAGGAGCATAGGTTTGAGCAAAAAATAAAGTAGGTTGACAATGAGGTGGATAAAAAACAGAATGTCATGAGCAGATCATCAAAAAACAACAACCATTTCTTCAAACAAAGCAGCAGGAGGAAACCTGACAGGAAAATAGATGAAAAAGGAGTGAAAGAATGCTTAAGGAACATGGGGACATGGCAGAATAGGTGAATGGATTTGGTGTGCCTGTTTTCACCATGAAAAATGTTGAGTGGATATCCATGCTTCACATTGGAGCAAGTGTTCTTGGGAAGATGTCTGAAAAACTGGGCATAATGATCTGGAATTGGGACTCTTCCAGGGGCTATTCAGGTCTTTAATCTAAAAATTATCCCAATTATTCTTTTTGGTGTTGCCATCTGGATAACAGTTGTCAATGAATCTATAGATCGTCCATTGCTTCAGTTCTTACGAAAACTCCTAAACGCCCCTCGATGTGTTGCTGACGTTAGTCTTCGTTCCGAGTTTGGCCAAATGTCACTCGAAGCTAGGGCATGGTTGGCCGCCTTTAAACTGTGCCTTAGCACTGAGGGGTTCCTAGCTTCTCTGAAGCATGACCCTTTTAAATCCTCACGGCAAAAAATCTTAGATGAGAAACTGTCATTGTTGGGCTTCTCGCAGGATATGTTATTAGATCTTGGGAAAACTGAAGCTTTCACCAAAATTAAAAAGCGCATTAAAGAGCTTGATTATAACAGCACGACTTTTCGTGCTCGCCGCGTTTGTTCATCCCAGTTCTGTGGAATACCACCACCACTTGGTTTGCCTGCTTATACATATTATTTGACAACTCCTCGTCTTTCTAGAGCCTTCTGTTTAGCTAGATTGAATGCTAACCCCTCTATGGTTATGCAGGGCAGAATTCTGAATATACCATATCCAGACAGGACCTGTCCTTGCTCTTCTGGCTCTATCGATTCACTAGCTCATGCCCTTTTGGAACACCACTTTTATGAGGGACTTCGATCACATTATATCTCTCCCCTTTTAACATACAAATCTAATGCCTCTGTGTCTGACATAATGCCTTTTCTACTAAGCGATAGGGATCCCAAGGCTTCATTGTCAGTGGCAAGATTTGTTTCAGTCCTTATATCCCTCAAACACTAGATATATGCCGCTCAAGATCAATGGATCAAGGAGCTTCTAAGGGATAAAAGGAAAAGGAAAGGAACTGGGACTGAGAAGTGTAGTGGCCATGTTTGCAGATGATTATGAAGGTAACCTACACAGATTATGAAGAGATCTAAGAAGATCTCTCCAAACTAAGCATGTGGGTAACAACATGGCAAATAAAGTAAAATCTAGATAATGTAACTCCATGTCAGGAATAAAATGGACAACACTGTAATGTCCTCATATAGATCTATGATATGGATTAATTTGGTATAAAGGTCACCATATCTCAAAAAAGATATCCCAAAGCTATTGCTATTTTACTATGCCAATAAAGGTGTCTGAATATGAATCTATCCCAAAGCTAGAAAAAGTACAGAAGAAGGCACCCAGATGATTAAAGAGTTGGAACATCTTTCCTAAGAGAAATACCCCTTTTTAATGGGTATTTTCAGTTTAGCAAAAAGAAGGCTAGCAGTGATATAACAAAGATTTATAAAATTATGCTTAGGGTACAGAAAATAGACAGGAACACACACACCCCGGTACCTTAATACTAGAACATGTGAGCACTCAATGAAGTGTTTCTTCAGTCAATGAGTAATTAAATTGTGAAACACACTGCCAGTGGATGTAGAGATAGTCACTACCATAGATGGCTTTAACAAAGGATGGGATATATTCATCTAGGATAGGTTGAACAATGGCCACTATCTATGATGACAGAAGTAGTGAGCTTTTCAATATGGTAGTACTGAAGAAACCCGGGGAAGGCCATGGCTATTGTGTTTGTTGGCCCTGCAGGCCAACTGATTGGCCACTGTGAGAGACAGGATGCTGGACTAGATGGACCACTGGTATGAGCCAACAGCTCAATGTCCCCAAGTCCAGCACTTGGGTGTTACATAGGAGTGGACTGAAGCAAACACATACATAAGAAAAATAAATGGATGAGCTAAATATCTCCTCCTACTACTAAGTCAATTTTATTATCTCAATAGTCTTCCTAATTGTACTTTATTTATTTTGTCCTGGGCGACTTAATGGCAATCCCAGACTTGGATCCACAAGAAATTTCTATGGAAGGAATTTTAGTCAGTAGAATGCAACTTCACCAACCCACTTTAGTGACAAATAATGCCCCCCAAAATGCTGCTCCTGGAAGAGAGAAGATTCTGTCCACAGAAATCCTCTGCTGGATTCAATCCATGGATCCTCTTATCTGCACAGACACACAGTTTCTTCTGTACAGCCCAGCCACTAGGTTTCCATTGGAGTGTGACAAAACTTACAAAAGATTCTCTGGATTATAAATGTATGTTTAATTCATTGTAACAACATTTGCATGGAACACTTTTAGTTGCCCTACATATTTCATCTTATTGTCGAAGGCTTTCACGGTCAGAGTTCATTGGCTCTCGTAGGTTATCCGGGCTGTGTAACCGTGGTCTTGGTATTTTCTTTCCTGACGTTTCGCCAGCAGCTGTGGCCGGCATCTTCAGAGGAGTACCACTGAAGGACAGTGTCTCTCAGTGTCAAGTGTGTAGGAAGACTACTCTTCCTACACACTTGACACTGAGAGACACTGTCCTTCAGTGTTACTCCTCTGAAGATGCCGGCCACAGCTGCTGGCGAAACGTCAGAAAAGAAAATACCAAGACCACGGTTACAGCCCGGATAACCTACGAGAACCAATATTTCATCTTGTTCACGCTTTCAACAACTATGCAAGGGAAATCATCATTATTCCTATTTTATTAAATGTGTTTTAAGATCACAAAAACATGACTGAAAAGGGTTTCTTTGAACCCTGGTCCCGAAATCTGGTATGCTGTTAATCTATAATATTTATTTTGTTTACTGCACTCCCAGATTGGCTAGCGGTATTTTTTTTAATTTCCCTGATACTTAGCTTCCATTTGATCGTTTCAACTGGGAGTATCCCAGTTTGAAAGTGCAAAGTGTGTATATGTGTGGCATACTAAGCATCAGGATTCACTGATGATTTCAGAGAGCCCTTGTACCTCTCCAAGGGAGAAAAACTCCAGTTTAATTATGAGGCAGCCTTCAATTATTCTGCATTCCTGCGATGATATTCCAGATAAGACTGTAAAAATCACAGCTAGCCTTAAATCCATGTTGAGTTTTTGCCTTTTTAATCTACATCCACCCACAAATTCTACTAAGAGCGCTAAAGCTAAAGATGGGACTATGTATCCTTCTCAAGACAAGAGATATGATATATGAAAATTACACAAAGCTGGCACAATGACAACAGTTCAGAGGTGGCATTTCATAGAGCAAACAGCATTTTCCTTCCCCCAAGAATGTAAGTAACAGAATTGCTCTGCAACATCTGTTAGACTATGAAATGGTAACAGATGTCTTAAGTGAAAAAAAGGGAAAGAATCCATACAGGAAACCTTACGCCAAACAGATAATACTGCTAACTTTCCGCATATTGCAGGAAAAAAATATTGGCAGCTTGCTTCTTTTCTGTTAAACTTATAAAGAATTTCTTCTGTCTAAGTTTTAATAAGTGGGAAGATACTGACTCATAACTTAAAAAACAGCATTCAAAAATCAATTTCGAATAGGACATATTTTTAGAACTTTATGTCCAAATACTAATGATTTCAAAATGTTTGTCATTGGTTTGGACCACTTAGCTTTTGATAGATGGCTAAGAGGATATTCAAATGCCATAGCATTCACAGGGACTCCTCTAAAAATACTTTTGCATGTGGGGCTCTGTGGAGGAGCCTTAACTTTTTCAAGTTGCTTGCCATGTGGTTCAGCTTGACAATGTAACAAATCAGCACAAATAAGTATAGTTCAGTGATTGTCACTCAGGAGTGTAATATTTGAATGCAAACATCTGAAGACTGGATAACGCAAACTGTGGCTACAGACAGTGATTTAACTAACTACGATGAAAACTCTCCACATCTGAAATTTGAAACTGTACATGAAACAACACAACCTTTTTGTAAAGCTCCCAGGACCAGGGGCCATTTCTTCACCTAGGCATTCCATTATCCTCTAGCTTTGCCAATAAAAGGCAGACACCAGGAATAGTTAAGGTTGTGTTTTATCGCACACATTGCTCACAAGAAGAGGGTAGGGTTGTGAAACAAAAATGGTAAATTTTGGATTTGGGTTTATTGGGCCCGATTTTTTCAGTAATTCCAGAATAAGCTGAATGCCCATACCGGTAAATATCAGTATTCGGCTTATTACAGGGTTCGCCGAAAAATTCGGGTCTATTATAGTCTATAGGGATTTTTTCGAAGCTCCTGTGGGGTCTTTTGGAGGTAGAGTCACCAAATTTGCAGTGTGGCTGAAAGGGATTCTCCTTAGATGGTCACCGAAGTTTGGTGAACATTGGGGCAGGGGGTCCAATTTTATGGGCCCGCAAAGGGCTCACCCTCATCCTCCAGGCATTTGCGAGCCGAGCTATCCATTGATTTTCAGGTTCAGAGGTTCAGCGTTGCCGAGGACTGGTGGAAAGAGCCGATTGTCAGGGTGGTGCCTCAAAGTCTGGGGGCTGCTTTTGTATCTAGGGCGCATAGCACGATGTCCATGCAAATTAGCTTCCAAACTGAGAGAAAAGGCTTAAATGTAAGAAAAATAAGGCACAGAAAACATTTATTTTGGTGGCAAATGACATTCTGTGAACAGTCCTTTATTATGGTCATAAAAAATCTGATTTCAAGAGATGGTCATGGTGCGGGGAAACAAAACCTCTACTCGAGGCGACCTTCAGTTTCAGAGCAGGTTTGGGGGGGTAATATCGGAGCCAGCAGACGTCTACACCACGTCGTCTGTCTGAAGGAGATTGCTCATCCTCGCAGGTGAGGAAATCTCCTTCAGAAGCCTGGTGGTGTGAGCAGCTATTGAAGCCAGTTCTTTTTAGTTGCAGGGTATATCCCTCCAGATGGGTGAGCCCCATCTTTTAAACAACCCCTATGTTTTATCCAAATTAACCCACTGAATGGTGATGGATGGATGGTTGTGTGGTTGAATGTTTGTCAGACCAAGTTGGCTCCAATTACACAACCCCTGCCTCAATGGGGTCCTAACAAAACCAGTAATAGTGCTGTGCCTCTGAGCAAAGGCAAATAGCCAAACCCGAAAAAGCTAAATATTTATCGCCTATTTAGCTTTGGGGAGATCCCCAGGTTTTAGCGTCTGGTAAACCCAAAACCCGAATATTGCCAAAACGGCTAATTTCGGGTTTATTTTTTGTTTGGGTTTATCAATATGCACAACCCTAGTCACAGGTTCAACTGTCCAGTTACGCCAGGAGCTCCACCTGTCCCTTACAGCCTCCATAGGGCTATCAGGCTCCTGCTATGGCATTAGGCCTCCTGCTGACAGTCCTCTCTACCAGCTGCTACTCCAAGTTGCAGAGGGGAAATGGCAAAAAAAATGTCCTTGCCTCCAAAGCTGCCACCAGTTGCCTGGCAACTCTAAGCCTCCACTGTCCCCATTAAAGCTCTGGGACTTCTCACGGGCCTAGATCCTGGCCCAGGATTCCATAATTGCTGCCTCTAACCACTGTATGGCCAGAGCATGAGCGCTTTAGAGACGGCTCATTAAAGGACTGAAACGAGTTATATGGAACTCCTGTCCCTGTATCACTTTACTCAGGTTTGGGCCAACAACGGATTACATCTGGTTTAGAATGGTAATGTGAAAGGGAATGGTAACGTTTGCCACTTTGAGTAACTTGCTGCTCTCTTGGCCAGGATTGCCTTCTCTGTTCAACAGGAGAACCTGGTCCTGACCTCCAAAGCCCCAAGACTTGCCAGTTGCCTGGCTTACGCTCTTGTCAGTCAGCTGCCTCTCCTCTCTCCCTTCCTTCTACTGTGGCCTTTTATTCTCCTTCTTTCTGCCGTACCAACTCTCTGGCTCGCTTGGCCTACAGAAATAGGCCTTTACTCTTAAGGAGGTCTTTCCTTCCAAGGTAGTCTACTCCTGAGGAGGTTAACACTGGCAGTCTTTGGCCCTGCCTGACCTTTAGGTGTCTCTGGCATCCCTGCCTTTTCCCCCCTCCTGGTAGCCATCTCTTGGATAGGGTTGCCAACCTCCAGGTGGGGCCTGGAGATCTCCTGGAATCAGATCTCCAGATGAAAGAGGTTAGTTCCCCTGGAGAAAATGGCTGCTTTGAAGGGTGTACTCTATGGGATTATATCCTGTTCCTCCCCAAACCCCACCTTCCCCAGGCTCCCCAGGATTTCCCAACTGGGAGTGGCAACCCTACTCTTGGAGCTGATCAGGTTTGCCTCATTGCAAACCCCAACCTGGGATTAGCATGGGTGTGACACAATGTTGGTGATCTTCTTTGTAACCACATTTTCATTCAAATTCTGGATGGGCCATCTTTGGTTAGAATTAACATAGGTGTATACCCCTATCAGCCCTGACCTGGATGGCCCAGGCTAGCCTGATCTTGTCAGATCTCAGAAGCTAAGCAGGGTCAGCCATGGTTAGTATTTGGATGGGAGACCACCAAGGAATACTATGTTTGCTGTGCAGAGAAAGACACTGGCAAACTACCTCTTTTAGTCTTTTGCCATGAAAACCCCAAAAGGGGTCGCCATAAGTTGGCTGCGACTTGACTGCACTTTACACACACACACACACACACACACACACCCCTACACCTATCATGGCACCAAAGTTAGCTTTGAAAAGGGAAGATAGGGCCAAAAGCAGAGGAAGGGAAGGAGCACAAAAACCTCTGGTGAGGAGCAGAAGAATCTTTGGGCTTGTTCACTCCTTCCCCCTCTTTCTCTCTCCCTTTGCATGTGTGGCTCAGACATATCCATTTCTGAGCAAACTACAGTTTATTAACTCGGATTTTTTCTCTTCCTTCCCAAGTCAAATTGCACCACCTTGGGAAAACTGTAGCCAAAATAACAATATATGTTTTGGTTTATTAGTCACTAAGAATATTATTAACATCAGCAAGGGAGGAGAGATAAGAACATTAAGACTCCCTCCTGACAGGGTTGCCAAACTCCAGGTACTAGCTGGAAATCTGCCATTACAACTGATTTACAGCTAACAGAGATCAGTTCACCTGGAGAAAAGGGCCACTTTGGCAATTCCCTCCCCAAACCCCACCCTCCCCAGGCTCCACCCCAAAAACCTCCCATTGATGGCGAAGAGGGACCTGGCAACCCTTCCTCCTGAGCATTCTGTGTTTGTGAGGGCGAATCCAGAAATGATGTTTTAAAATAAGTTAGCTCCAGGGCCTAGTTTCCACAGCAGTTGCACAGCACAACGAAGTTTTAAACCACTGTGGGGGCCTGATCCATAGCACAGGGCGGGGAATCTGGACCTGACTCGTTTTAAAAATTCATGTCTAATTTGGCCCTGAGGTTTGCAAACGAACTGAGCGGGAAGAAACAGTTGCCTCCTGGAAAGTTATTGTCTCTTCAGAATGGTCGAAGAGCAGATGCTTCTGAAGTAGCCTCATCTTTGCACCACTGCCGTCACTAAGGTATTGCTGGCAGTGTGTCAGTAAAAAGCACCAGAGGGCACTGGCACCTCTAGCATGATCACTCAAGAAAATAGGGTGATGGGTGATACACTTTTCTTCTTTTTGTTTCGTATGAAAAGTTGTAACCAATAAATTTTTGTCTTCTAAGAACTGATAATGCTGGTAGCCTTGGCATTCAAACTGGAATGGGTTTTGGGCTACAGAGGTCTGATTGTGGTGGGAGTTGTGAGTAACACCTCAAGCCTCATCTAGCCTGAGGAAGGTGCAGCCAAGCTAGCCTCAGAAGCAGTGCTGCTTTGGCAGATTTCTACAAGAAGTCTCAGAAGGCATGGGCCTAGTGGACGAGGGAAGACTGACTGTCTGGACACAGGTGGTTTCATGGCAAGGCCATGGAGAAGATGAACTGACTAAGGAACAAGGAAGAGGAAATAGGAGGGTAGAGCTTAGCACAGTGACCAGGTGTGGGGCTACAAAAATGGAGGAAGTGGGAATGGGAAGGCACAGTTTAGAAGAAGAGGGTACAGGAGCAGAGGAAGAAAGCAATAATAAGCCAGCCAGCTGGAGGAGAAAAAAAGAAGCAGAAGGAGGCAGGTTACAGCATCACAGCTCTTCTCTCTTGCAATGAACTGTAACTTGAGGTGGGTGAATCTAACCATGTCTTCAGGTGCTTGGACTAGTCCATTTCTAATAAATGGCCTGTGCAAGAAGCTGTGACTGGGCTAGTGCTTTCAGGACCTCATGGACCCCAGGTATGCTCTTCCCCTACTCCCTGTCCACAGAGGGCACCACACTCATGACAATGAACATGAGATCTGTATTCCCATTTTTTCCACAGGAGACTGTGATGATAGTAAAGGCCAAGTCAGTTAACAAACAAATTATCCTACTGTCTATACGGTGTGCCTGGTATGTAAGGCCAACACTTTTTTGGACAACCATAATCTACTATGAGTGGTTCTTATGTTGGGTACTAGGAACAAACTGCAGATTCTACTAGTACGCTGACCATTTCGGTGCCTACCATCAGGCTGGTCGAGATGGTCTTGAGCCTAGTATTTAAGGGAACAATTATAAGCAAGTCTACTCAGAAATGTCCCATTTTATTCAGTGGTGATTTCCCAAGAAAATATTCTTAGGACTGCAGTTTATGGCTCTTGAGATTTAAGTGCTGGAAACATCAGCATTCATGCAAAGTCGTCTTTGTCTGGTATAGCTCAATACATAACAACCACCATAGGGCTGTCTAAGGCTGTACAATGTAAGGTCACACACAGGGTTTGAATTTTTGCACTGAGCAGGATACCAGAGATCTAGTGACTGGTGGTGTTAAGATCATCCAGTGATAAGAACAAATTCTGGGCCAACACATGGGTGGATTGCCTCTTCTCTGCATAGGATGGCCTACCCCAAGAATCACATGGTTTTCACTGGACACCTGCAAATTTCAGAGGAAGACATAAAAACATAGACACAACTTTACTGAACCCAAGTAGAAGTATGGGGAAAGGGACTGTCTGGGTCTGTGGAAAACTTTATTTATTAAGTGACCAGGTATCCTACTTTGCCTCTTTTCTGTAAAACCTTTTTCCCCATTTCAATGTGCCTTTGGCTAATTTCTTTGTCATGTTTACTGGGTGTCTGTTTTATGATTTTATTTGCTGTATACTTTATTTTTTATTTAAGTCTTTCTGAATGCTCTGTAAATGTACACTAGGGTGTTTTATGCATGGTCACTTTAACCTCCTTTATTCCCTGTTTCAGCCAGGATCAAATTTTTCAGTAAGCACAATATCTCAGTCCTTGGAAGCTCAACCCTGTTTCAAAGCAAAACAAACCTGGCTTTTCCCATTCCTCTTCTGGCTCGAATTAAACAGATCATCCTGGCTCATTCCAGAGTCACAGAGCATGCATACTCTGTTCTTGGGTTGAGCTTCCCCGTGCCATCACACCCCACCCTTTTCCAACCCCCTCCTCAAAGCAGCATGACAATGGTTAAACAGGGGAAAACAGATTGGCTTCTCTCACAGCCAATCACAAAGCAGTGTGTAAAGAGGCGGGGATTCAAGTGCTTCCTGCTTCCTTGGAGCTCTTTTAGAGCAAAAGAAAGGCTTCTTTAAAATGAGGCTTGGATTTCTCCCACACACACACACCTTCTTTCAGGTAGCTCCGTTTTTTGTTTTTTGTTCTAAAATGCTTTTTTATGCGGCAGTTGGGTTTGGGGGGAAGGAATTCTTCTCTTACGGGGAACACTGCGAAGTAAGCCAATTACAGAACAGCATTTAAAGGGGTGAGACTTGATTTGAGCTTGGGAGACTGTTTTTCTGTATTCATGGTTCAATTATCACACAGTTTCGTCCCTGATCATTCAAGCCAATGCATACAGTTTCCCCCAACCCGGGTTACTTTAATGTGCGATGAACCTAGGTCCAAGCAGGGAGATCCAACCCATCCATAAAAGACCTAGAAGTGCTTTAAATAAATTAATTTAGTAAAATGTCCACATCAAAATGTGGTACAATAAGCTAAATTGTTTTCTCATCCTATGTTCTAGAAAATACGGTAGGGAAAGATGATCAAATTCTTGAGACACATTAGGCATATCTATTGAGGGTACACAAGCAATAGATATGAAGCCTTAAGTTATCTCACTTCTCCATTGTCAGGCCTCAGCAAGGGTCCAGCACCAACAGGTTAGTTTCTGTAACTTGGGGAAAGCTAGCTATCAAGTCAACTAAAGTACTGGACATATCACCTATGATTCTACACACACATTAAATTTCTTGTGTTTCCCTGGGATTCCATTCTTCAGAAGTAATTAATGATAATAAAAATGTGGATAGTACATCCATAGGGTTGCTAACTTCCAGCTACTAGCTGGAGATCTCCTGCTATTACAAATGATTTCCAGCCAATGGAGATCAGTTCACCTGGAGAAAATGGCCACTTTGGCACTTTCCCCAAACCCCGCTCTCCTGGGGCTCCTCCTTAAAAACCTCCTGCTGGTGGTGAAGAGGGATCTGGCTACCCTATACATCCAAAATAACAAAAATTATGAACAAGTAGCAACTCTACCTAAATATGCTTTCTCCTATCGGTGCAACAACTACAGAAGAAACCATACGTCCTGAGTCTTTCTCGTCATCCATATAGTTTATAAATATATGTGTTTGCTGCACACTCAGTAATCTTTAATTCAGTTTTGGCTGGGAGTCTTAAGTTTATGCATCAACACTTTTCATATTATGTTCCTGAATAGCTCTGCTTCAGTGCTAATCTGCGCCCCTTCATTCTTCATTATGAGGAATGTTTTGTCTTTTAAAGCAACTTTCCACATTCTTTTGGAAAACAAACTTCTACAGCAATCCACATATTGAATCCCTCCAAAATAATTTAGTCACACCACAGCCATTATAAGAATCTAACTATATACTACAGAGAGACTTTCAATAACACATTTTTAACAAAATGTTATAACTTACAAGTAGATTAAACTGAACTGTATACAAGATATTCATTTTTTCAGTCTTTGCAAATGCATTCTATGAACCAGTATGCATGTAAATAAATTAAATAATCTTAATTATTCTTATTAACTCATTCATGGAATACAGAACTACTTCAGCTGTCTAGTGTCTTCATAGCCTTATGGCCCATCAGTGAAATCTGCATTAGTAAAATTTAGCAGTCTCTCCCTCTCTCAACAACAAAGAAACATGAATCTCATCTCCTGGCCAGTAGCAGCAGCAGCCCCAAAAGCTACTCAGAGATTCATCAGTAGTTGTGGCATCAACTAAAATACACCTTGCAAATAGACAGTAATACTGACATAACCTGACACAAATTCCTTTTGTTAAAGGCTAGTTATCTCTTTAGTTTGACATGATACAAGAATTGGCCCAAAGTGGGTATGCACCAGGCCAGATCTGCAAAACATGACATCAGTTGTTGCTTAGTAAACATGGGACAGTTGATTGTGGACAACTGCTATTGATTTTTTTTTCTACAGGAATTGCCAACCTCTAGCCATGCAGTTCTCAAGAGACCACTAAGTTCACTTATCACAAAATCAGCTGAGTGGGTGCCATCTATCATGTGATTTTGTGACATCCGAAAGCACCTTCTAACATGTCACAAAGCTTCAAACACCATTACTATTACGGGCCAAGATGGGATTGATCTTTGAGCTTCGCGGTCTCTTGTTGTCATTAGTGCACTGTAAAACCAATACTAAATACTTTATAAACAGGTCTCCCTACAGTATATTAGAAGAAGTGCATATTTCATGCCTTATAGTAAGGTAGCCACATATCCATCAGACAATTAAATAATTAATAAGGTGCTCAGAAGTGCAATACAAGTCAATAAACTTTTGAATATCCACAAGCTCCTAACCTAATTTACAAGCTTGTTTTTTAAAAGTTGCTCTAGTGCAAAATGGGAAACATTTTTTTCATTAATATTGTAATACATCTTTCTTGTGTTTTCACCTATCCTAGTTAATTTTGGTTGTTTATTACAAATTATTCTCCCATAATAATTTGTGTCATTTTACAAAAAACTGCAAAAACTGAACACACAAAAAACAAGACACCAAAATCAGTCTGTAAAAATGTGTGCTTTTCACAGTTTTTGCCATTTTCCAATTGCAAATTCTCAAAACTGTATTTTTTAAACAATTCCAATTTGTCATCCTACAATTTAGCTTTCAAAAATATCCTAAATGATAACATGGTTAATTTTCAGGATTTAAATTAACTATACTCCCTATGGCCATGGCATTAAAATCATGATTCCACAATAGCTAGACATCTATTGCAACTGTTTAAATTCGCAGTAATTTTCTCAATTCTGTTTCTTTATTGTTCTGTGAGTTTGTTCTGCCCTGAGCTCCACTCTTATTGAATTTGCATTTTATGTTACTCATGTGCCCGTGTGCATTGATAAAATAATGTTAAAAAGAGCGAATTTGATATTATTGCGTATATGATTTTATCAAGATTCTTTTTGTGTATTGTTTTACTGATTTAGAAATTTTTCATGCTGACTAAAAATCTTACAAACAGAGTAATGATGCAACTGTACCTATAATCACATCAAGAATGCTTTTTTGCAGTGTTTAACCAATTTTACACACAACCAATTAAAGTGTGTATGGGAAGGAGTGCGCAGCATATTAATGAACTGTAGGCAGTGAAAGTTGGTTAGTCATGTATAATGCTCTGGTAAGAAGTTTGGAAATAGAAAAGGAACAACAGATTCCAATACCACTTTGGAGATGTTACTTCAGAACTTCAAAATCTGTGCGGAAATTCAGTGAAGAAAATTCAGAAGCATTACTAGCTTACAGCATCTTCATAGAGACTTAATTAAAAAAAACAAGCTGTGGGAATAATTTAGAACTAGCTTTAAACTGGGCCTATTTGATCCCCTTTGTTAATGTCAGTATTGAAAAAAGGTGATAGTTTAAGAGAAAATCATGGTTAAAAGTCTTCCTTTGTCTTTGACAACATTCTTTCTTTTAGATATTATCAACTATTTCTTCACATAAATAAATAAATAAATAAATAAATAAATAAATAAATATTGTCGAAGGCTTTCACGGTCAGAGTTCATTGGTTCTTGTAGGTTATCCGGGCTGTGTGACCGTGGCCTTGGTATTTTCTTTCCTGATGTTTCGCCAGCAGCTGTGGCAGGCATCTTCAGAGGAGTAACACTGAAGGACCTTGTCTCTCAGTGTCAAGTGTGTAGGAAGAGTAATATATAGTCAGAAAGGGGTTGGGTTTCTACACTCATGGCAGTCTCCTAGTTTTACACACACACAGCTCAAATTGCCCCATTGGGTAAATTTAAGAATTACTGTGGAGCTAGAACAGCACTGCTTGTGAAATTCCAAGATCTTGCCGTACAGATGCTGTTGGGTAGAAAATCAAACTGATGCTATCCATGTCATAATAAATGAATAAATATTTAAAGCCTACATGGAAGTGCTCAAGAACATGTTTTAAGTTTATCAAAATGCATTTCATGGAAAGTAGTAATTCCAAATATTGCCCAAGATATGGATGGAATATTATATAGCATTGTGGGTGCAATGGTTTCATGTCCTAGCCACATTAATGTCAGATAGTAAGTATGTGTAGCCCACAGCTGTGTGTGTGCTCCAGCCCCAAAACACCCTCAAAGCCTATGCCAATACAAACCCCTCGCCTGTGCTCACATCCGAACCACATTAAATTCCTCTAAGGCCTTAGGGACATATATATTTCTGAAATTAATACTTTTTTGAATTCTGTCCAGCATCCATGAACAAAAAGTGTTTAGAGAAGAAGAAAAATCAGTTTTGAATTAGGAGCATAATAGATACATGTTCCTACCCAAGATATAAGATGGTCCATGTAGCCAGTGTGGTAACTACTGGTTTCTACACTCATGGCAGTTTCCTAGTTTTACACACACACACACACCTCAAATTGCCCCATTGGGTAAATTTAAGAATTACTGTGGAGCTAGAACAGCATTGCTTGTGAAATTCCAAGATCTTGCCGTACAGATGCTGTTGGGTAGAAAATCATAAACTGATGCTATCCATGTCACAAAGGGTAAATTTGTTAGGTTGTATGCCAGGGCGAACGATGCCATTAGATATGGCATGCTATCCCACCTCACTAAAAGTGAGGCAGATTGGCCATTAAGACTACCATGGAAAGTCCCAGTGGGCTGATGGCCGTGGGGTTGCATCCCACAGGGACCACCCGGACCCTGAAGCAGCCCATTGTGAGCTGACAGCAAAGCAGGAGGAGCCAATGCCATTAGCTGGGTAATCCCAGGGAAGAAATTAGCAAAGGTAGTCCACCATCACCACTACAAGCCCATTGTCCCTGCCACATGAGAGGTAAGCAGAAGCTGTTGACCACAAGCCGTCCCCACTTTGTGTGAGGTGGGAGCTGCTGTCCCAAGCTGGCAGCTCTTGCCCCACACTATCAGGCAGCCATCACTGTGAACCTACTCCTTCCCTCCCCCCTTTGCCATTGGCTAGCCTTCTTCCTTTTCCCCTTCTCATTCCATCAGGAGGAGGGCCTTTTTCCAGCGCTATTTTGGCCTCCATCCACCCCTGCTATTAAGTCTCTAACAAGCTGGTATCTATCTGGCTTTTTGTCTAGTAGGTAATTATTCCTTGACGAAACAGCAGCATTATAAAATTTATTTGAATAATGCTTATAATAGTACACACTTTTTTATGCTCGGGTTGTGTCTGGTTATGCCAAGGTTAGACAGCCCTATCACCCGCCACCCTAATTACACTACTGCATACAGCCTGACCTAGAAGGAAGCTTCTGTCTTTCACAAAGCAGCCTCATAAAGAATCTTTAACAAAGATGGGGGTCCTATATGCAAAATACTTGATATCTGCCACAATTCCTTCCTGGTCATGGGAACTGAAAGTATTTTTAAAGTAAATATGAGGTATGATTTATTTACCCAAACCTTGTGACACAACCATTTTTAAAAGTGCAAATGAGAATGGCATGGCAGAAGTGGTAGATCATATGCTTCTTCTCCTACTACTGTTTCTGAGCATTGGCAGACATTTTCCAATAGGCCACTACCCTGGAGAACCACTGCCACCTGAAGAGCCTACACCCACTGTCATGTTGCCATTGCCCAGGCAGTTCCTGTGGCACTGCCTGTACTACAGGGGCTAGGGTTGCCAACCTTCAGGTAGTGGCTGGAGATCTCCCACTATTACAACTGATCTCCAAGTGATAGAAATCAGTTCCCCTGGAAGGAAATGGCTGCTTTCACAATTGGACTCTATGGCATTGAAGTCACTCCCCTCTCCAAACCCCGCCCTCCTCAGACTTCACCCCCAAAATCTCCAGGTATTTCCCAACCTGGAGCTGGCAACTCTAACAGGGGCTGTTTAGCTCACCTTACTCTGGGGATGCTGGGCAGGTCTGCACCAGAACCTGACAGGGAGCTTGCACAGGCAACTCACAACTCAGGCTGCAGGCTCACTTTCAAGGGGCTTGGCAAGCCCTGCTTCCAGCCATAGATCTTCCATGTATAAGGCAGGGGCTACAAAAAGCAGCCCCTTTTAAAAGGTGCCTGAATCCCAGTTGGTTGATGGCAGCTATCCTCGAGCTGGAGGGAGCAGGGAGCAGTCACACACACTGGCACACAGATCACTTTAGGGCTAGGTTTATTTAATTTATTGCAGTGAAAACCCCTGATTTAATAGTCATCAATGGTGACGTTATAATTTTTATTTTTTTATTTGCCTTGTATAGCAGAAAGGAAGGATAAATGAAAATAAAACACATAGCAATACTGATATTTATATATCACTTTAGACTGTCCAAGGCACATCATATTCATTATCACAACAGAATCTTACAACTTACTTTAAAATCAGGTAAGATATTAATGCTATCATCCTGAAGGTGACGGGCCTTGCCCAAAAGAAAAGAGTTTGCTTAAGTTCACCGAATGAAGTTATAGCAGAAGCAAGATTTGAACTGGGACTCCCCAGCTCACAGTTCAGTTGCTTAGCTCTTATGCAACCCTAGCTCTCTGTTTTCTAATATGTTTATCACACAAATAAACAGTGAAAGGTAGTGCATTGCTTAATTCCCATCTTAAAATCAGAAAGACTAAGATAGGAACTTTCAGAATATCACTACCCCTGCAGTTGGGATGATAAGCAACTGACTCCAAAGGGTAAATATGTTTATGGTCACCAGAAAAGAGCACAACACCAAACACTTGAAGTATTATAGGCAGCTGTTCTGTTGTGTAGAAAATCTGCATGCCAAAATGAAAAGAGTGATTTTTTGCAGCTGGTTCTATATGTGGATAATGAAAGATGGAAGTTTGGGCACATGCAACTGAAAAAGGGCAGCCCAACCAGGGTTGAACCCAGGTTTCTTCAGGTTTTCTCTCCAGTGATACAGACACAATCAACACTTTTATTCATGCTGTATCCATGCAATGGTCACTCCAAACCAATACATTGTCCACCATATAAATTTTGAATTGAGCATAACATACAGAGAGTAATTTAATATCCAGGAGACTTACAGTACAATCCTGAAGAGGGTTACTCCAGTCTAAGACCATTGAAATGAATGGGCTTAGACTGGAGTCGCTCTCCTTAAGATTGCACTGAAAGCCTAAAAATAATTGGTTGGTCTCCTATGTGTTTAATTCTCCCAATCGGTCTCTTAGTAGTAACAATCAGAATATTTTTACCAGAAACTAACTCTCAACACAATCTGCATACAGAATCTCTTCAGATGCAGATTTTAAAGAGGAGTTATCTTATTGTTATATGTCAATGCATGTTATAAAGTCTGATACACTTTTCTTTATAAAAGTGCCTTTGGGAGTAGGCCATTATCAGAGAAGCAGTGGGAAGGGACACCTATCTTTTCTTCACCTGCTATTTTCCTGTTCCATCCTCCTAGGGACTGCTCTTCCTGCTGTATTTCAAATGAGTGACAAAGAAAGGTTCTACTGTGTATCTTTAAGATGTACTTGGTCTCTGACGCAAACATGTGTTTTGGATACAAAGGCACGCTTATCAGAGAGTCAAGATAGGCTGCAGTTTCCTATAGAATATACATTTGGAGCAAACCCAAATATTGCCACATAATATGTTCAGGGACCCTGGGTTGATTCTTTAGATAACTTGCTACATTTTCACCTACTGCAAAGTCACACCCACTCCTACTACAGAAAACAAGAGAAGAGAAACCTTGTTTGCAGACCCTGGAAACTACGAGTAACTTTTCCATTCAGCTTATAAAATGAGTTTTGATATACATTTCATTAGAATTATAAATGCATTCCTCTGGCAAATTTTGATATAAATTCTATTCACAAATTCTGCTGGAAAAAAGAGTGCCACAGCTGGCAGAATAAATTACTATCATAAATCATTTTTAAATAACCGTAAATCTCTATAATGGTGCAATGTTTTAACACAACACCATATTCAAAGTGATTATTTCATAGGAAAACCAGTCCTTCATATATTGGAAAACAAATTGCAAAACCTGGCCATGTCAAGAAGATAGTAAGATTAAATCAGGAAATTGGAAAATAAAATCCACATAAATGGTGCTCATTCAACAGCATTTTTGTTTTAACAGCTACAACAGAACAAATTGAATGGTGAAAGGTGATGGCATAAGTAGCATATACGAGAGGGTTTTTTATGTTAAACATTCACATTTGTGGCAGTGAATTTCACTTCTTGCCCAATTGTGTAATGTATTACCTTAGAAGCATACCCATATTCTGAGTATAAAACAAATGGTTCAAACTACATCCTAGCAAAAGAGTCTCCCAGAATGAGATTCTTCTCAATTTAAATGAGGATTTTCTTTCTTTCTTTCTTTTAAAGGGAAGAAGTTAGAACCGGAGAAGGAAAACAGCAGTATCAGTTTAAAACCGGTGTTCTTTGGATGTGCAGCAGATGGACGTTTACAGTAATCCATTACTGCAGAAATCAGCTGAAGAGCCATTTGCTCATTCTAAAACTTCCCATGCCTTATTTAGCTCTTACAAGACTTCATTTGTCAAAGTGCAGACACAGTGCTGATGTCGCATCCAATGGTGCATTGCTACAGCCAAGATGAGCTACAGCAAAGCGACAGGCCCAAGAGTACCTTGCTACAGAGTGTGATTGCTTCCACCGCCTCTTGGGACGGGTAAATTATTAACTGACACTTTCACAACTGAAGTACTGTCTAAGATAAACCCATTAAAACTGTTAGCTTACAGAACACTTCTACACTTGCTGGGTTGGTAAATCTTTGTCAAAGTCACCATTTGGCTTTGCTTTTTGATAACTGGCATAATATATATTACATATCCCCCTCTTTTTTCTTTTCTTTTTTTGCAGAAGAGTTATTTGTTATCAACTTTGAATGGATGAAATAAAAAGCAATTGCCCATTTCCCCCCTTTTTTAGTTTGCTTTTGTTGCCTAAGCTGAGCTCCGTAGACAAAAGGACAGATAGTAGAGAAAAGACTATTAACAAGGAAGATAAAAGCTCATCCATCATGGTTACACAATACTAACCAGCTGTTATCTATCCATATGATCTACCATATGATCTACCTGCGCAATTCACTACAGATGATAAAGTGGTATTACAAAAAGGGCACCTGGTAATCAAAGAGGGAACATATTTTTAACTAATATGTGGTAAATAGCACTGTTAAGAAGTAAGCTACAAAGGAGGCCCAGAAGGGACTCTTAGGGCCCCTTCCCTGAATTTTCATCTTTCATTAAAAATAAAGTGTCTGTTTCTCTCATAATCCAATGAGTTACAGCAAATAACGAAAAATCATACAGGCAGTTCAAAATATTGTCGAAGGCTTTCACGGTCAGAGTTCATTGGTTCTTGTAGGTTATCCGGGCTGTGTGACCGTGGTCTTGGTATTTTCTTTCCTGAAGTTTCGCCAGCAGCTGTGGCAGGCATCTTCAGAGGAGTAACACTGTTACTCCAGTGTTATGTTGGTTCTTGTAGGTTATCCGGGCTGTGTGACCGTGGTCTTGGTATTTTCTTTCCTGACGTTTCGCCAGCAGCTGTGGCAGACATCTTCAGAGGAGTAACACTGTTACTCCAGTGTTATGTTGGTTCTTGTAGGTTATCCGGGCTGTGTGACCGTGGTCTTGGTATTTTCTTTCCTGACGTTTCGCCAGCAGCTGTGGCAGACATCTTCAGAGGAGTAACACTGTTACTCCAGTGTTATGTTGGTTCTTGTAGGTTATCCGGGCTGTGTGACCGTGGTCTTGGTATTTTCTTTCCTGACGTTTCGCCAGCAGCTGTGGCAGGCATCTTCAGAGGAGTAACACTGTTACTCCAGTGTTATGTTGGTTCTTGTAGGTTATCCGGGCTGTGTGACCGTGGTCTTGGTATTTTCTTTCCTGACGTTTCGCCAGCAGCTGTGGCAGACATCTTCAGAGGAGTAACACTGTTACTCCAGTGTTATGTTGGTTCTTGTAGGTTATCCGGGCTGTGTGACCGTGGTCTTGGTATTTTCTTTCCTGACGTTCCGCCAGCAGCTGTGGCAGGCATCTTCAGAGGAGTAACACTCCAGTGTTACTCCTCTGAAGATGCCTGCCACAGCTGCTGGCGGAACGTCAGGAAAGAAAATACCAAGACCACGGTCACACAGCCCGGATAACCTACAAGAACCAACATACAGGCAGTATTCTATCAAATTCTCAGTGAAATATAAACCTGCTCACACCTTCTAAACTTCTAGCCCATGGGATAACTGTCAAGCATAAGGCATGTATTTTTAACATCTAGTTTTCTTTTATTAACACAATTTAACTATACATATTTAGGATGTTGGTTATTCAGCAGTGATTCTCCCCAAAATCTTCACACCACCAAATTTCTGGCCTTGGGCCTGAGGAATGCCTTTTTGGTCATAGAATTAACTTTCCTCTCCTTGTAGGTAACAGGTCTGTATTCCTTCCTCAGTAGAATTCTATTAAAAATTCTCAGTTCACAATATGGCAGCTGCTCTTTCATTACATCGACTACTGCTACTATTATTGAGTCATTTATAGTACAATTCTACTAGTAAGTATGATGGAAGCAGTTTCTGCAAGAAGTGGACCAGAATTATAGAATTATAGTAAAGATAATATTTAGTATTTCTATAAAGGTTTTTCCTATTTGGTCAAACTGATACACATATATTAACTCAGTGGTTCCTGATAGATAGGCTAGTATTATTCCTAGAAAAGCAATGGCAGTCATTAAGATGGATGGGGTGGCAGAAGTGGAAGAAGAGTATGTGATATATGATGTTACAGATAACAGGCAAACAGATACTACTGAGATCCGGGGTGGGGGCAGTCCACAGTGCATCAGACTATCCAAGATACAGAGCTCAGTGTATAGTCCTAGAAATACCACATAGTTCAAACTGTAAGAACTCAAACCCTCTTAGACATTCACCGATGTCATCACTGAACTGATGAACAGGAAAGTTAAATTGCATCCACTGACCCCACATTGATATCCATGTGTTTTGTTGAACATTTGCAGTGAGACTAAATGTGCATATGTAGGTTCCTCCAAGTGATTAGGTCCTTATCAAGTGGGTCGTAAATTGGTGAAATGAATAAAAATCCAGGCTTACTTGGAGACTGACATGGCAAAGACTGCTACTTGCGATCAATATCACCCTCTAACAGAGACCTTAGTGCATCTTTATAAAAAGACAGCTGGTGACCCAATCAGATACTTTGTGCCAGAGTATATTTGAGACCTTGAATGCCAAACTAAGTGCTAAGCCTAAACTGCAAAGTCCTGATGTCAGCAAGCCATTCATCTTGTGTAATGATGCTCATATATTGGAGCTGGAGGCTGACTTCAGATTCATGACAGAACACCACATGTCATTTTTCACTCAGATCTAGACTGATTCAGGGTACTCATCCACCACATACACCATCACTCCAGCTCCCACAATGTAGAAGTGATTGTCCAGTGTGCAAGCATAGTACCTTGGTTCCTACTTTCCTGAGAAGGAATCCTTGAGCTGGGGGAATCTCTGCACTATTCTTGCTGCTCTGCCTGGGCACAGTGGGGCCTCAAGGTCAGCTAAACAGCTGGCTTGCTTGCATAGCACCATCTTGCTTGGCAACTAACTCTTGGGAGCAGATTTACTCCTATACATGAATAGCTGTCTTCCGAGCTCAAATAAAGAGCTCCTGTGGAGACTGTCAGACAAGGATCTGGCATATCCAGGTTCATATCATATCTCTGAAATTAAACTTGCTGGGTGACTTTGGGCCAGGCACTCTGTCTCTCAGACTAACCCAAACCACAGACGGTATAAACATCAATGGGAAAGGGAGAACTATATATACTGCCCTGAGCTCCTTGGGGGGAAAGTGGGATAAAATGTACTAGATATATGCTGGAGAGACTGACTAGCTCAAACACAGGGCCAAACTAAATGATACTGCGTCCCTGGGAAAGACCCGGGGCTACCACCGCCATTTCACCTCTGCAACTTCTTCCGTTTACAAATGCCATGGAAGCCTGGTTTTGTTTGGGACTGTGAAGCAAGAGGATATTGTCTCCCCCTACATGTTATTTTCAACAGCCCAAACCCCTGTGCAACATATGGGCTCCTGAAAATGGTGCGGATGGACAACAAGATACCCCTCCTGCCATGCCATAGCCTCTAGTAGGATCAGGCCCCCACAGTATTTGTAAACTGAGGGAATTCCACAGGCAAAATGGTGGTGGTGGGCCTGGGGACACCATATTGTTTAGTTTGACCCACAGGAACCCAGACTTATAGGTTTTTCCCATCAAAGTCATGCCAGGTATAATTAATGTGGCTCTCAGACACTTTTTAATAACTTTTGTGTCAGAAAAAAAGATAAAAACTTTAGGGTCAGCAAATCCATCCCTGGACTCACAAGTGGGCTGGTCACAATTTATCCCTCAGTTCAGATCAAGGCAAATAACATTTTATACCTTGGCATACTTCAGTCATATGGAATGGGAAGTTCAGGCCGACTAAGGCCCAGTCTCTACGAAAGTGTGCAAACAAACAGAATATAGAGGAAATTAATAACTCACACAGATCTTTAAAAGTGAGCTTCATCAATTTTTATCACTACCCTTTTTGACTGTTTCAGGCTCAGCTAGCTTTAGTTATTGGGGGGGTCCTAATTTCCTTGACTTTCTCATTGAAGCAAATTTCAGAGTCGAATGGAAGAGCACCAGTTTATTCTGTATGCATAAATTGGGGTGGGAATTGTTTATTCAATCTGAATTTTTTAAAATGTGCATTAAGGTCTATGACTCATCAGTGTCAATAAATTATCAGGCAAATCTAACATGGCAAATGACATATTTATGTGTGGAAATGTGCAATGTGAAGCTTTTCAAAGCATGGAGGTAAAGAACATCACCTGGTAAATAACATCCTATTAAGCGTCTATTAAGGGGGCAGGGCATTTTTTCCCAGGTGGCTGGCAACCTTCGTCCCATAATGGGTACAGATGTTATTTTGCAGTCCAGGGGCCTTTGTAGAAATAGGGTTTGAAAAATGACAGGATTGTGATTGAATTTAAGAAAGGGGAAGGGGAACCTCAGTATATTAGAAAATATAAGATAAATTCCTTACTATCTCAGCAACCATGACTTAGATGCAGTAGAAATGCAAAAAGAACTACGTAACATAAAGTGGATTGTTGTTTGAGTAAGATCATGCATTACAATTTTTATTTCTATAGTAGACAGCCTCTCAGTTGACAGTGAATGGAGGGAAAGAGTAACCTAAGCTTAATGTGAGCCATTTTATTACTTGAGCTACAAAGAATGGTATGGACATTAAAAAATATAGCTTAATATGGGCTCCTATAAAAGTTAACCTTGCTCTCTTTCTGTGTCTCCTCCCACACAATTTTGCTAAGAACCATCCACGATGTTGCTGCTGTTGTTGTTTTGGGTTTTTTTGTTTTTGTTTTTTGCTAGATCTCATATTGTGTGTGTAATTCATTCAAGGGTAGTAAATGCAGCCATTTTAATTGTGTATCTGTTATGATTATGCAAGAAATTTATATTGCGTTTAGAACTCTAAAGGCCCAGTGCATTCTCTTGCATAACCAAAAAGAAGCAGTCAAGGAAGATTTACATACAATAGATTTCCCCAATACATCACAGTAGGTAGCCGTGTTAGTCTGTTTGTAGTAGTCAAAAAGGGCAAGAGTCCAGTAGCACCTTAAAGACTAACAAAAATATTTTCTAGAATGTATCAGCTGTATCTGAAGAAGTGAGCTGTGGCTCACGAAAGCTCATACCCTACCAGAAAATATTTTTGTTAGTCTTTAAGGTGCTACTGGACTCTTGCCCTTTTTGACTACCCCAATACATCAGTTTACCAGAACATGTAATGAACTCTTGGTTTCTTAAAAGTTACCAATTTAAAATACACACAAAAGCATAAAGTCAAAATAAACATTTAGAAATAAATGGCCAGGCATTGGGAGCATACCCTAGCACACCATGGCATGGTTGTCTGGCTAACCATTTCTACTATCTAGACATGGAGAGAATGAATTCAAACTAGCTAAAGACATGGGTGTTACAGGTGGCATAAGATGCCCGAAGAGTTGCTTTTTTAGACTGGAGTATGAAGGTGTATGGGCATAGTTAAAACTTGGTGCCATGTGACAGAGCTTAACTGTGGGCTGTACAAAGAGGAGGAATTGTGCCTTGAAAAATTAAACATTTTTAAAAAATAAAATAAAAAAAGTCTCTATAGGGATCTTTTAATACAACTGAGAGAACTAGAGAAAAGTCATCAGAACCTCTTGGATAAGAAAACAAAGTAGAAAATAAAGCTAGTCAAACATAAGATTGAAACCATCAAGGCTGAAGAAATGCAAAAAAAAATCAAATACGCCAAGCAAAGATACTTTGAAAAAGCCAATAAGTCGGGTAGATATCTAGCAAATCAAATAAGCCAAGAAGAAACGAAAAGGAAAATCCTGGGTGCCAAAAGTAATGGAAAAACGTATAACAAGCAAGAAGAAATGGAATTTTCAAAGATTTTTTAAAATCAACTTTATGCGAAAGACAACCTACAGGAAGAAGATTTATAGTCATACCTTTCTCATGCTGGTCTTCCAAAACTAACGATAGAGGATCAAGAAAGTCTTAGCCAAAAAATTACCACACAGGAAATTGTTGATGCGATTAGAGATTTAAAGAATGAAGGCACCAGGACCAGATGGGGTCACACTGAAATTCTATAAACTTTTTGAACAACAACTGACACCAATCTTGCTTAAGTAGTTTAACGATGTAATTGACAGTGGAAGAATCCCAAATTCATGGCAAGAAGCACATATTTCTTTAATTCCAAAGGAAGGTACAGGTCCATATTTACCTCAGGCCTACAGACCAATTTCTCTGCTGAATGTGGACTACAAACTACTTGTTTCCATTTATACCAAAAGACTGCAGAGATGTATTGCTAGACTGGTGCATTCGGATCAGACCAGATTTCTTCCTAAGAGACATATGAAAGACAATGTCAGGTTGGTTCTCAGTGCCACCAAATACATCAAATCCAAATCACTGAAGGCCACACTTATATTTTTGGATGCCGAAAAAGCTTTTGATAACGTTTCCTGGAAATTTATCTCTGAAACTCTAAAACATATAGGCTGTGGAGATACCTTCTACAGTATCTTTAATGTATCTTTTATTCCAGTCAAAAAGCACGTCTTTTAATTAACGGAAGCCTATCTGATGAATTCGATATTGCAAAAGGCAAGGTTGCTCTTTTTTGCCAGTGTTACTTGATTTGGCAATGGAAGTTTTGGCAAATTATAAGGATGGACCCCAACATCAAAGGAATGAAATATAAGAACGAAGAACACAAAATCAAAAGTTACACTGATGATGTAGTATTAATTTGCCAAGATCCGGTGGGAGCAGTGCCTATTATACAATCTCATATTAAAAGATTTGCCAATTATTCAGGTTATAAACTCAATAAATCCAAGACTAAAATCCTAACCTTCAATCTCTCCGAAAGAGAACAAACGTTTATCAAAGAAACAACTAGATGCCAAGTAACGAAGGATTCGGTGAAATACTTAGGCATTTATATCTCCTCACAGGACAATACACTTTTCAAAACCAATTACCTAAGAGTAAGGAGAAAAATAGAAAAAGACTTGAATCGCTGGACAAGATTGAACATTTCATGGTTGGGAAGACTATCAACAATAAAAATGAAGTACTCCCAAGACTTAATTTTCTGTTCCAATTCTTACCAATGACCCTCAATGAAAAAGTGATAGAAGGTTGGCAAAGAAAGGTAAATCAATTTTGGAATTTTTTTTTTAAACCCATAGTTTGATTTAAAATGCTGCAAGATGACAAGAAAAGAGGTGTACTAGGACTGCCCAATTTTAAGTTATACTACCGAGCCTCTTGTCTGATGTGGATTGCTAACTGGATTAAATTTCTGAAAAATAGAAATACTGTATTGAAAAAGCGGACCAGTCGTCCGGGTTTCATAATGTCTTATGGAACCCTAAAACATTGAGGAGCTTGAGACAAACTTCTGAAGATTGTGACATCAAACCAGCACTATTAAAAGTATGGGACAGTTATAGAAAAAGAATCAGTCCTTCACCGCCACCTATAATGTCACAGTTCGAGGCATACCATGAAGACCTCACCTGGAAAAGTGGTTCTACTCTTATTTAGCAGGATATTGTCGATGAAGATGGAGAAATCAAGAGTTTACAAACGCTTAAAAAGGAAATTAAAAATCTGAATTGGTTAACATATCTCCAATTGAGGTCTAAGCTTAAAGAAGATTGTTTGAAAACTGGCACGATGAGAACACTAACGGAATTTGAAACAATAATAATGAAGAACAACGATCATTTGCTTGGAAAGATCTACAAATATATGACACTGAAACAGAATAAGTAAAGATGAGTATGATCAAATGGATGCAGAACTTTGGAGAAATTGTAACAATGGAAACATGGGAGAAACTATGCACAACAGACCTGAAGTTTACCACTAGCCAGGAAGTCAAAGAAAACTGGTACAAAATGTTTTACAGATGGTACCTTACTCCCAATATGATGCAGAAGATGAGCAATTCCAAAGGGAAACGGAGCATGTTGGAAATGCCAAGTGTCAGCTGGCTCTTATTTTCCCGTTTGGTGGACCTGCCCAAAGCTGCAATCATACTGTAAAAATGTCCACAATGAACTACAAAACATGCTTCAGTAAAAATTCAATTTGAACCCCAAGAGTTTTTTACTCGGTATAATGCCACCGGAATTGTCCCTGCAACTCAAAGACTTATTCAGATATGCCACAACGGCGGAGAGTTGTTCTTGCAAGAAGGTGGAAACCACCAACTTTGCCAGATTTAGATGATTGGAAAGACAAAATGATGGAATACGCTACAATGGCTAAAATGACCCACATGATGAATACAACTGACGAGGAGACCCTCGATCAGTTTAATGAAAGATGGAAACTGTTTTATAGATACATAGAAATTGACGGTTGAAACTCTATAATGATAATAGCAGATTAAATGTTATAAACATAGGTTCATTTATAGCGAAGTTAAAGTGTCAAGAGACAGTCTGCTTGATTAATTAAAAAGTTAGATGCTGTAACTATGTTGTAATTTTTCCTTTTTATATACTCTATCCACAGACGGATCCCCTATCCCCTTTTCTTTTTCCCTTCTATATCCCTTATTTTAAATAAATAAGCAAATTTTTAAAAAAAGAAAAATTAAACATTTATGTGGGATTTATCCATTGCTCTATGCTTCTTAAAGCAGATAGACCCTGTGTAGCTTTGAAACAATCTCCTCCCTCTGCCAATAAATAGGCAGTAATATCATCCTGAGGGTGGCAATTATGAAGCACTGACCTCACAGACATTGCCCAGAAAACTCTGACTGCATCCCTTAGTCCTTTCTGACTAGTCAAAGGGGAGGCGGAGAGAGGCAACATTAATTAGGCTACCCTGCTGTTTGTTTATTTTATACCACTCTTTTCTCTTCAATGGGGACCCAAAGCAGCTTACAACATCATTCTTGCTTCCACTGTTTTATCCTCCTGACAACCATGAGAGATAAGTTAGGCTGAGAGACTGACTGGCCCAAGGTCACCCAGCAAGCTTCCATGGCAAAGTGGGTATTTGAACAGACTAAGACTTATTCTATAGACAAAGAACATGATTACATGTTATATAATTAATACTATTAAATTAATGAACTAAGTTTGATTTGGTCACCTGAGAGTGAGGTGAAATACTCAGAACTGGCATGTTACTTATGAGATTCAGGTGGTAGCTGTGTTGGTCTGTAGAAGAATAGCTAGATTTGAGTCCGGTAGCACCTTAGAGACCAACAAGATTTTGGGGGGTATAAGCTTTTGAGAGTCCCAGGAGATTCAACTGTCAAAAGCTCATACCCCAAAGATCTTGTTAGTCTCCAAGGTGCTACTGGATTTAAATCTAGCTACTCTCTCTCTGTGTGTGTGTATTTCATACTATCTCTTAAGACTTCATTTTGGAATGGAAAATATCATTTCTAGTGCAGACTTACACAAATGTCTTTTCTAATGTTCTGACATGTTCAGGTAACTATTGTAGACAGAATGGGGCATGTCAAAGGCATCAAAATGTATTGCCTCAAAACAGCCAGCCAAACTTAGCACATTTGAATATAGGATAACCATAAACAAGCACTGAAGCTCCTTTCCGATCAGAGTCTTAAGTAAGGTAAAGGTCCCCTGTGCAAGCACTGGGTCATTCCTGACCCATGGGGTGATGTCACATCCCGACATTTCCAAGGCAGACTTTGTTTACGGGGTGGTTTGCCAGTGCCTTCCCCAGTCATCTTCCCTTTACCCCCAGCAAGCTGGGTACTCATTTCACCGACCTCGGAAGGATGGAAGGCTGAGTCAACCTTGAGCCGGCTACCTGAAACCGACTTCCGTCGGGATCGAACTCAGGCTGTGAGCAGAGCTTTTGACTGCAGTACTGCAGCTTAACACTCTGTGCCACAGGGCTCCTTGCTCAGAGTCTTAGCTGTGCTAATTCTCCTTAAATTATCACCCGCCAGATGTTTAAAATATGAATTTCCAATCAAATCAGCACTTTCCTGCTTTGCTCTGAATAGAGGAGATGGAATAAAAGTATTTGTGATTGTGTTGTCAGGAACTGAAACCTTGGTTCAAACGTCTTGCTGTGTTACCCCTTTTAGATAGTCTGCTTTATTTTGGGGAAAATTAGCGTGGAAGACTTAGATTTGCAAGATGGAGGGGCGCAAGATCTTTTTACCAGCTTTTACAGGGATAAGCCTCTGTGGAAAACTCTTAAATAAAAAGGCGCTGTTTACAATTTTAAGGGATTTTATTGAAAATAGTTTTAAGAGTGTACACATACATCAATAAAATTACATACCCGATGCACTCAAGAGCCTAAGAAATAAAAGAGAGGAGGGGTTGGACACAAGGATATGAGGGGTTGAGGGCAATATTTACCTATCCAGATGAATGGCTATGTCCCAGTGATAGCAGCGCTGAGCAGCAGAGAAACAACTAACATCACTCGGATGGAAAGAGCCTTACAGACGTAAGGGGTGGGTGTCTTGGATCCAAGTAAAACACACACACATTTGAATGGCAAAAAGGCCACTACTCATAGGAAAAATGAGCCCCGAGGCTGCATGAGGTAACTGGCAAAAACAATGGACTTTGCCATGGACCAAAAGTTTAATTACTTATCTTATGGCTGAGATATTAAAGTATGAAAGGGCATGAGGTAATGGCAACATGGAATAATGCCTGAGTCTGCCTGATTAAGTACTTGGTAAATACTCTAGAACAGATTTTCTGATGTGTGAAGATGTTTCAGAGATATTCCAGGAAAGGTAAGAGTGGACAAGGGATGTCCTGGTGTAATCTACTCTGCAAGTTAGATGGAGCTGGAGGATAAAGAAATTATACAAAATGACTCATCAGCCTTCTATGAATGGATTCTGGTTGCTGATGGGATTAAGGTGTTGTGCTATCAGTTACAGATGTCTGCTTGGAACGCTTCATTAAGGATGTGAGGCAGGCTCATTTACTCTCTATTGTTCCAGCTTTTCCACCTCGAGATCACAGGAATGCAAACAATCCATCTCTTCCTGACAGCTCCCAAAGTTTGCACAGGTCACCCAGATGGAGTCCAGGGCCCTGGACTCTTTCATTCCCCTTGGCATAGCAGTGCCATTCTTTTCCTGGCAGATCTGGTCCCATATGCTCTTATGGCATACCAGAGTGCTGGGACAAGATAGAGGGCCAACAGCTGCAGCTGCAAGCCAGGGTGGATGAAAATCAATGATTTTTTTAAAAATAAAAATATAATTTTAAAAATTTAAAAATCGAAAGATATTTTTCTATTTAAGACACATTATAGTCCAAAGGTTATTCATCATGAAATAAGGCTTAGTTTTTAATTATTTAGCATGAGGCTGTAATAATATACTGTTTATTACGGTCCTTTGACCAAAGCATGAGGCTGATTATTGATGCAATGTTTACATTTTCGGTAAATGAATTCCATTAATCCATTAACAACGTCATGCTCTTTCAGAGGTTTCTGTAAGATTGTTTTGGGCAAATTTTCTATCTAGAAGATATTATCACAGATGCTTGGTATTGCAGTTCTCAAAACTGTGAATGTGTGTCTGCAGATATAACATGCTTCTTCTTCATGGCAAAATGTTATAAACATACAGAGTTGAGAAAACGACCTTAATCCCATTGCTCCTTTGCAAATCTATGTACACAGAATCAACCCCTTACCTCTTCAGTGCTAAATTTCAAGAAGTTCAATGAATAGAAGGTTGATTGGAGTGGAACAGATCTGCACAAGGAGCTCAGTGTGAGGAGGGAGGGGAAGCAGAAAAAATGATAGTGAAACAGAATTGATCAGAATTCAGAATTCTCCGCAAGTCTTTGGATTTTTGTGTATAGCCTGAGGTTTATCATATTATTCTCTCTCTGGAGGAGAAAACGTATAATGACAGCAGGCTGTAAAAGAGACTCAGTTTGGGAATATTTTAATGACGTTCCTTTACCCATGAGTAAGGCAGGCATGTGTGCAAAATGCAAATACTGCAACGAAGAAATGCAAGGCCTGGTAGCCCAAATGAAACATCATGAGAAGTGCTGTTTATGTGGAAAACCATGATTTAAAACGTGATTTAAATTGATTTTATTTAAATCAAAACTACCCTGCTGCAAACTGCCAGAGAACTGTTCAGTGGGATAAGTTAAAGTCAGAGCAGGCTACAGTCACTAGGTCTTTCACAAATAAACAGAAGGTCTTGTCGGTTCTTGTAGGTTATCCGGGTTGTGTAACCGTGGTCTTGGAATTTTCTTTCCTGACGTTTCGCCAGCAACTGTGGCAGGCATCTTCAGAGTAGTAACACTGAAGGACAGTGTCTCTCAGTGTCAAGGGTGTAGGACACCCTTGACACTGAGAGACACTGTCCTTCAGTGTTACTACTCTGAAGATGCCTGCCACAGTTGCTGGCGAAACGTCAGGAAAGAAAATTCCAAGACCACGGTTACACAACCCGGATAACCTACAAGAACCAATGAACTCTGACCGTGAAAGCCTTCGACAGAAGGTCTTGTCATCTTACATTCTTCCTAAAAAGGTGGCGTACCTTGCAAAAAAAAAAAAAAAGTGGTGTTCCCAGCCCGAAAGGGCTTAGGAGGCCACCTAACAGCGGCTCCTCACCCAGCTCGGCGCCGGACGCCCTGGGAACGCCTCTCGGGACACCGGAACACCCTGGGAACACCTCCCAGGATGCTGGTGCGGGCTTTGATGACGTTTGGACATCAGTAGAAGGCCCCATTAACATCCTGGAGTGGTGCTGCCGTGGCAGCGGCTGGCAACCAGAGTCCGGGCCTTCCCGCCGGCGTTCAGGCCACTAACACTGGTGTAAGTTGCCCAGACACCGGTGCGGGGGGACCGAACGCCGGCGCAGCACCTTCCTGACCTCCAAAGGGCTTTCACCCTCACAGTTCAGGAATGCGCTGTTAGAGGCTGTAGCTGATTTTATAATTACGAAGATAAGTGACGTTTATTATGTACAGAGAGGTCGATGGATGGATAGCTTTACTTTTTTCCAGGCGCCGAATATTATTTCAAACGCGGCACTAAGAATTGAATCTGGGATGATCACAGTTCAGGCCAGTCTTTGGGTCATCACATTTATGTTTTGGTTGAAACTGCAATATCAAAAAAAGGGGCTAATAACCCTGATACTAACAGATTCATTCACAGCATCCTGGCATACGACACTCAATAATAAGTTGGGGTATTATGGGCTTTCCTGTGAATTTCTTTTAACAATGACCTATGAGAAGGCAAAGGAGCTTCTTAAGAACAGAGTAGCTGAGGCAGAGAGGCAACATGATCTAAATAAGTTTCTGAATCCTCTCTTTAGAAAGGATCTGCTTTCAGGAGTAGGACCATGTTATATCTGTCCAATATTACAAATCCTGAATATCGCAGAGCCTTTACGCTTCTTTGGCACAACGCCCTGCCTTCCAAGTTCATAGATGGGATATATAATAAACACCCATTAGAAGCACATAGATGCATATGCAAACAGGATGCTCTTGAAACCACTGAACATGTGCTATTTTGAGTGTAAATTATATGATCATATTCACACAGGTTCATTGATTCAATTATTAGTGGACTGCCCCAGATCTTTGAGAAAACAACGTCTAGAGCTCCTCCTATCGGACACAATAGTTAACCTATCTGCTAGCATGGCCAGATTTGCTTGGTTAGCAATGAAAGTAAGGCAAAGCTTGCTTAAGGCTACACAGTAGCCAAGCAAATTGGGAATATGTATTCTGCGTACTGTATTTATCTTTTTACTTAATGTATGTGCTTTCTGATAGACTTATTTTACCAAGCTTTTGCTATTATTAAACATTCCAATTTTAATAATATACTGCTTTTGTTCTACTTGATATTAATTAGCTACATACCTCTGCATTTCCCCCCATTTTAGGTATCTAAATTTTAATTGTATTTTGTACATGGATAGCTTGACTTCTAGAGAGGCACAAAGCTCAGCTGGTTAGGAACAGTTCAGATCTTGAATGGTTATAGCTTCATGTAAAATGCTAAGATGGTTACAAGATACAGCACAGCACTTAGTTACACCACAGACTCTTCAGTATATTCAGTAAATATTCAGACTTTGTTCAGTATAGGATAGGTTATACTCAGTGTGGACTCGGTTTACCCTAGCACAGGAAAGAAGACCCTACAGATCTCTCTTCCCTGGAGGACACTGGAGAATGGAGATTTATCCACAACCTTCCCCCTTGTTCCTCCTTCCTCAGATTTGCCCACACCTTGTGGAAAACAAATGTTTCCCCAAAACACTGAATTAGGAGTCTCCCTATTTCAGGAGCCACCTCTCACTTTGTGACTGATGAAAGGGTTCCCCCCACCTCTACCCCAATCTTCCATTTGAAACCACTCAGGTTTGGTTTATGTAAGCTAGGTAATATGTGAACACACAGGTTCTAAGAGACTCAACACACAACTGCAGTTTGGGAGCTCAGAGCCAAAAGATCCAGATCTTCTCGCTCCCTCAGAGAAGGTCCCCTGTCAGCTCACCAAACTCATTCCACTGCCTGCTGGCACTGGCTGACAGAATTCCTCAGTCTCAGAGATAACCTATCTGTCACAAATCCGTGCTCACCATATGTCTAAAATAACCATCATGCTCAGCCACATATTCAAAATTTGACTGAAAGATAAAAGCACTTTCTAAAATTGAGTGATTCCTAATTTTGTTGGCCTTGGTTGTAAACATCTATTCTGTATGGTCAGTTTCTATTTTACCTGTTTTATCTGGCATACTAGCCGCAAATAAAATTTATTTATTATTTATAAAAGCACTACAGAGTTTTTAAAATGCACAAAAATCATTTGCAATGCAATATCTGGGAATCACCTTCAACTCACTTTTATCTAAGCCAAGGATAAGACAGAAAAGTTACCCAGAAGCAAGTTTTCTAACAGTGTACTCCTAAGCAGAGTTACGCCCTTCAATGGCCTCAGAAGGGCGGAATTACGTTTATGACTCCACTGATTACAGAGGTTAAGGGCCAAACTGGATGTGATGGCAGTCACGGGGCCAACCCATGGCCACCGAGAACATTTTAGAGGAGAATTTAGTCATTTAAAATATGCTGAAACGGCCCAATCCTGATCAGACCTGTGGTGTGGCAGCAACAGGCAATCTTGTTCCCTCTTATGTATTTTAAAGTGCTGAAGCAAGATGTTTTGGTACTTTAAAAGGAGAAAGGAGATCAAGATTGCACGCAGCTGCCACATCATAGGCCCAATCTGGATTGGACCATCTCCAGACCCCTTACTATCTTTGTTGCCCTCCTCTGGACACATTCCAGCTTGTCTACATCTTTCTTAAATTGTGGTGCCCAAAACTGAACACAGTACTCTAGGTGAGGTCTAACCAGAGCAAAGCGATAGTTCTTCAGTTCTTCCCTGTTGGTGAGTATCAAATGTAAGTTAGCAGATCCCCTTGTTTCCCTGTCCACTTTCTGGAATAGGAAGGTGTCAGTAAGACAACTCAGGAATTTATTGGATCTTGCATTTTTAGCAGAGTTGGACTTCCAGCAGATATCTGAGTAATTAAAATCTCCCTTGATCACAGTGTCTTGTCTCTTTGAGAACTTTGTAATCTTGTCTAGGAGTGTCTCATCCAAGTCCTCTGCCTGGTTCGGTGGTCGATAACAGACCCCCACCATAATATCACTATTTCTTACCTGTTTTATTTTCACCCATAGGCTCTCAACTTAACTACCATGCTCAGATTAATGTACTTCTTCACAAGTGTACACATCTTTGACATACAATGCTACTCCTCCCTCTTCCTTATTTGTCTATCCCTTCTAAACAAGTTGTACCCCTCAATTTTAATATTCCAATCATGAGTAATATCCCACCAAGTTTCAGTAATGCCTATTAGGTCAAAATCCCTTTCCTGTATTAGGGCTTCAAGTTCTTCCTGCTTGTTTTTATTATCTCACCACCAACTTGGTTTATGAGCTCAAACTCTATGCATCAATACAAAACTAGGCCCAAGAGATAACATCTATTATGTTTCATATTACATCTTGTGAATTCCCCACCCCATTATGTTTTATATATATACATATATTACTTTTTTAAAAGTTTTGAATTATTTTCACTTTTCTGTGAAATTTCTACCTTTAAGCACGGTCACAACTTTAATGTTATTTTAATGTGTTTTTTATTTTCCTAGGCAATACATCATACTTATCTCAGCAACAATCAATCAATATTCCCTTTAATTGAGGTTAATTTCTTTCAACTTAGCTTAACTACCCAGTTCTGAAACACTGGGAATGGAGAATTTCTGCACCTGCTAGGGAGCCGAAGCACATTTCACAAACAGTATGCAACAAATAACTGGACAGACCTTATGCTTATGATGTATATACACCAAATAAGGCCTTATTATCAAGATGGAAGGAAGAAATGGAATTCTTGGGGTAGATTTATACTGAGAACACCTCAGATACAGTGCAAGGTACTGGAAAGAAAATAATAAAACTTACCAATTATATAGGGCATTATATTGTCGAAGGCTTTCACGGTCAGAGTTCATCGGTTCTTGTAGGTTATCCGGGCTGTGTGACCGCGGTCTTGGTATTTTCTTTCCTGACTTTTCGCCAGCAGCTGTGGCAGGCATCTTCAGAGGAGTAACACTGAAGGACAGTGTTACCGAGACCACGGTCACACAGCCCGGATAACCTACAAGAACCGATATATAGGGCATTGTTCAGAGTTTCGCATTAACGGTATTTATTTATTTATTTATTTACATGTTTTGTACCCTACCCTGCTGCCCTTACAAGGACCCTGCTGCCCTTACAAGGACCGCCAAGGCATAGATGATAAAACCACTGCTTTATAATGTGTGTACATTTTTATATAACCACTGAATTGTTTCAGGGAGCCCATACAACTGCTCTATGTGGTAGTATTAACTCTATATTGCAGGTAGAAGCTGAGATTGTGAAAAATTGGCTTAATTAAGGCAAGTGAATTCATGGAGAACATGTACTTTGACACGAGCACTTCCTGACTCACATTTCATGCTCTCTCCACTATACAATACCTGCAAGATGCACCTGGATGCACCTGTCCATTGATGTTTAAGTTTTATTTATTTACAATTAGAAGACATCTTTTTTAAAAAGTATCAATGTTGTTACCTCACTGTGTATGGCAATGCTATTGCATGGATACATCAGCACATTGTAGTACCAGAGAATTCTTACAGGTACTGGCCAGAGTGCGTGTATATATACATACAGAAAACCTATAATGTACAATCATAAGAGTCTTATGGGCTCTGTGGTGCTCAATTCTTATGGGAGCATCTGGAAAGAATAGGAAGGAAGAACCTATTTGTGCTGCTCCAGCTCCATGGAGGAAGAATGGGATATGTATGCGATGACTAAATAAATATGAAGAACAGTGACCTTTATGTTTCCTTTTCTATCTCTTTTGCCCCCTTGACCTTAGTCACAGGGATAGAGGTATTTTCTAGCTGTATAAGAGAATGGGGATTGTTCAGCCAAAGAGGGCAGCCAAGACATGTCTCTTGTGATGACAGCTAAGGTTCACAGGAAAGTAGAGTGAACCATCTATTTCTCCCTTACTGAGGCCTGACCCATCTTCTCTTTTCTTGAAACCAAGATCCATCCCTACCTGTGTCCAGCTCTCACTGAGGTGGTAAAATTGCATGTAGATTATAATACTTGAGAGTGCTCACAAAATGGAATGCTCTGCCATACAATAAAATTTCCCCCTTGTACAAAACTACAACTCCCTTCTGGCAAGTCTACTTCCAACAGAGAAAGACTTCCTTGAACAAAGGAAGACTTTTCTCCATCAGTGGATAACTTCCTCAATCAGAAAAAAAACCCTATTCTCCACTGGAAAGCCAGCATGGCATAGTGGTTACGAGTGGCAGATCCTGATCTGGTGAACCAGGTTTGTTTCCCCACTCCTCCACATGAAGCCTTCTGTGTGACTTTGGCCTAGTCACAGTTCTCTCAGAACTCTCTACATCACAAAGTGTTTGTTGTGGGGAGGGGAAAGGAAGGTGATTGTAAGACGCTTTGAGACTCCATAAAGGTAGAGAAAAGCAGAGATGGAGGACGTCTTTCTCCCTTGAAGGCAGACTTAGCATAAGTGAGTCATAGAATCCAACCCACTACATGTAGCCTTCTCCCTGACAACATGTAAAGAGAAGCATTCACTCAAGTGGGACTTCACCTGCAATCTAAAGAAGTGACACGGGTTTATCACTCCTGTAAATATTAGGATGGATACATAAAGGGCTGTCTCCCCCTGATTTAGCCAGGAATAATACATTCAGAAGAGAAACAGGACATAAGATTTGATAGTGGTCACAGCTACTTTCATGTTTTCTGGAAAAAAAATCAGATAAAATATTTCCTATTGAAGATATACTTCACAAAAGACGCTTGGAAGTTTAAAGTAACAAAAATTAAAGGACATGAAGCCAATGCGTGGGACTTCCAATTATCTGTCAGTATCTATATTTCAATGGCAAAAGGCCCTATCCAGCAGCAACTGGGAAAAGTTTTTGAAATCAGCAGCATGTTAAAAATGAACTTAGAAAGTGGCAATATTTGAAATATTGTCGAAGGCTTTCACGGTCAGAGTTCATTGGTTCTTGTAGGTTACCCGGGCTGTGTAGCCGTGGTCTTGGAATTTTCTTTCCTGACATTTCATCAGCAACTGTGGCAGGCATCTTCAGAGTAGTAACACTGAAGGACAGTGTCTCTCAGTGTCAAGTGTGTAGGAAGATATAGTCAGAAAGGGGTTGGGTTTGAGCTGAGTCATTGTCCTGCAAAAGTAATGTGCTAATCATTGTCCTGTAAGTATCAAGATAATGTGCTAATGACGGTGTGGTATGTTAATATGGAACCATTGTATCCTGAAGTGATCTGTTAATGTGTGAAGTCCAAAGCTAATCTCCATGAGAAATCAGCAGTGGCTGAACATGGACTGACACAAACAGGACACAGGGTCTTATTCCAAGACACTGAAAGACTGGACAATTCTACCAACTATTTTGTCAGATTGCACAGAGAAGCCATTGAAATTCATAAACATCAGCACAACTTTAACAGAAAAGAAGAGAGTTTAAGAATGAATAAGGCTTGGCTTCCTGTCCTAAAAACCTCCAGACTAACAAAGACTATAGTCAACAATAGCCATGGAGATTAGCTTTGGACTTCACACATTAACAGATCACTTCAGGATACAATGGTTCCATATTAACATACCACACCGTCATTAGCACATTATCTTGATACTTACAGGACAATGATTAGCACATTACTTTTGCAGGACAATGACTCAGCTCAAACCCAACCCCTTTCTGACTATATCTTCCTACACACTTGACACTGAGAGACACTGTCCTTCAGTGTTACTACTCTGAAGATGCCTGCCACAGTTGCTGGCGAAACGTCAGGAAAGAAAATTCCAAGACCACAGTTACACAGCCCGGATAACCTACAAGAACCAATGGCAATATTTGGTTAGTCCATGTCTTAGAAAACACAAAATCTACAAGCAATTCCACCCAACACTGAGCCAAAGAAAACCACACATAGCCCTTTCCCCAGATTATATCGTGATGAATTGTGTTTCCACTTTAATGAGGTATTTGAGAACCTGGGAAGGAAACCAGACAATAAGAGTATCTCAGGCAATGGGCTGGATGTCCGCTGACTAGCTGCAAGTTAGTATATGGCGGGTACAGTTTGCAGCAGACAAATGGCAGGGAGGAGGAATACTTAACCCATCTCCCCAAGCACTGCTTTGCCAGTAATGGGAGTATTTGAAGAGAAAAGTGGTGAGTGTGGAAAGGGTTAAGCATCCCCACTCTCACAGGGCCCCATATTTGGATTTGCCACTGTATATCAAACTCTGTCCTATGAAGCAAGAGTCGAGATGAATTCAGTGTTATTTTTCACTGAAAAATCTATGAAAGTCCATGATATGAGGCAAAAGCAAATAAATGAGAGGAAGTAGTACTCTAAGGCTACCACCAACACTGCAATTAGATGACCTCAGACATAAAAGAGAGAGAGAGAGGAACTCTTGTTTAGGACATACCAAATGCCACAAGGAATTTCCATGCTCTTGATCACAGTTGCTGTACTTTTAATCTGATGTAGCTGTCTACAAACAGTCTCCTCCCACCCTGATTCTTTGTTTTCACCTGCCTTCAGAACATGACAGGTGTAAGAGATGACTGATCAGGGAAAACATATTGTTTTCCAAAATAGAAAATAATTACTTTTGAAATCCTGCAGAAGAAAATGGTCGTGTTTAAAAGAAAATTAAGAGACAACAATTCTAGATCATCACTGATGCAGACAAGGTGTGGAGCACCTGAGGGTGGGTCTGGTTCCCTCCCCTTCATCTTGTCTGTGTACAGGCAGCTGTTCTTTGTCATTGAGTTCATGATGGGAAGTGAGGAAATCCCTCAATAAGCATATGAGCCAAATAAAACCATACTTCTTTCCCCAGCTTGCCTCACATCAGAGATTCATTACCCTCCCGCACCCTTCTCTTCAGATGAAAAACACAGCATGTGCCTCCAGTTCTGCGTCCACTTTAGAGATATGAAAGGACCCATATATGTGACCAAATTGGCTTAAGGCAGCTTATCTGTATCATCTTGCCAAGTGATAAGGAAAATTTTACAGCACTTCAGGGGCTCATATGAGATAAAATGGCCATCTGTAAGCACCTTAAGTCTTCACCTGCCTCTGGTACCAGCTTCCTAGCAATTACATGCCATATTGTATGTATGGTCAGGAGAACAGCAGGCATATAAATATTTTTTAAAATGGCAAGACATGGAATATAGAATAAGATGAGAGAGGCAGCCTTTGAGTAGATGCCCTGTTGTGTCCTCTGATCTGCTAAATGTGCTTTCCTGGACCATACAAGTAAAGTCAGGATTAAACATGCATCTGGTTGCATATTGATGAGTAAGAGTTGTCCTCCAGGCAATCAGGCAGAGAATTATTCCCCAACTCCCCCAATCCTCATTTAGGCCACAAATGACTGATACATGTATGGGCAGGAATGCTCATAATGATTTTTTTTTTTGGCTAGGAAAGCTGGAGTCAACGAAAGTGTGAGCCTCTTCACACAAACTTTTCTCCACTTCAAAGCAATCAACTTCACTGCTGAATCCTATGGGGAAGCGGGACAAAACCTAAAGCCTAGTATGATGACAATAATTGGAGAAAAGAGCCATAAAGATTTGCCAGCAAATGTAGTGTGCTTGAGTAGGATGGCAAATACATACAAGACACAAATCTAATAATTGTTCTAATAATCTAATAATTAATCTAATAATTCCTGGGGGCGGAGCTGCCTTTAGGCAGCTTGCTATCTTCTTTGGACCTGGGAACACCCTCTTGAGCTTTTTTGGTGGTGTAGCTTCACTTTTTTCAATGGGGGGCATTTTCCCTTTTAACGTTTTAAAAATCCTTTTATTTTATTTTTGGTGGCCGGAAAGTTTCTGTGCATGTGGCATGTCTGAGCTGCTCCTGGATGCTGCCTAACTGCCCACCCCTTCAGGAATGGGCTGCCTGTATACAGAAAAGGGGCCAGAGAGGACATAAAAATAAACTGCCAACCAACATCAGAGACAATATACAAGAATAATCTATGAGTACAATTATTAGAATTGTGTCTTGTATGTATTTGCCATCCTATTCAAGCACACTACATTTTCTGTGTGTGTGTATCAAGTACAGTCAAGTCACAGCTGGCTAATGGTGACCCTGTAGGGTTTTTAAGGCAAGAGACCTGGTTTGCCATTGCCTGCCTCCGTGTGGGTTGAGAGTGTTCTGAGAGAACTATGACTGGCACAAGGTCACCCAGCAGGCTTTATGTGGAGGAGTTGGGAATCGAACAGGGTTCTCCGGATTAGAGTCCACCACCCTTAACCATTACATATATCCACTTTTCAACAGGGAATCTTTTCTTGTTCAAAATTATCACAGGCTGGGATCCAAAGTACAACATTGAGACTCTTCTGGTATTTGCTCCACTACAGCATCTCCCCAGAAAAGCCATTCCTGACTAGGGTTGTGCAAAAAAAAAAAAAAAAAAAAAGATAAATTTCAGGTTTGGGTTTATTGGGCCCGATTTTTTTCAGTGAATCCAAAATAAGCCGAATACCCATACCAGTAAATATCGGTATACGGCTTATTACCAGGTTTACCAAAAAAATTACCGGGTTTACCATTATAGTCTATGGGGATTTTTTTTGAAGCTCCTGTGGGGGCGCTTTTGGGGATAGAGTCCCCATATTTGCAGCATGGCTCTAAGGGACTCTCCTTACGTAGACACCAAAGTTTGGTGAACTTTGGGACAGGGGGTCCACTTTTATGGGCCTGCAAATGGGTCACCCCCATCTTCCAGGCATTTGCGAGCTGAGCTGTCCATCAGTTTTCAGGTTCAGAAGAGCAGATTGGCAGGCTGGCACTTCAAGGTCTGGGGGTTCTATTCGTATCTGGGGCACATAGCATGTTGTCCATGCAAATTAGCTTCCAAACTGAGGAAAGGGGCTTACTTGCAAGAGAAATAAGGCACAGAAAACATTTTTGGAGGCAAATTACATCCTGTGAACAGTCCTTTATTGTAGTCATCAAAAATCTGATTTCAAGAGATGGTCACGGAGCAAGGAAATTAAGCCTCTACTTGGGGTGACCTTCAGTTTCAGAGCAGGTTTTTTTTGGGGGGGTGATATTGGAGCCAGCCGAAATTTCGACCATGGGGCTGTCTGAAGGAGACTGCTCATCCTCATGAGTGAGGGAGTCTCCTTCGGAAGCCTGATGGTGTGAGCAGCTGTTGAAGCCGGTCCTTTTTAGTTGGCGGGTATATGCCTCCTGACGGGACTGGTGAGCCCCGTCTTTTAAACAACCCTTATGCTATATCCAAATTAACTCATTGAATGGTGATGGATGGATGGTTGTGTGGTTGGATGGTTGGTCAGGCCAAGTTTGCTCCGGTTACACAACCCCTACCTCACAAAACCAGTAAAAAAAAGTTAGAAAAATGGGAAAAAGCACAGAGCCGTGCACCTGAGCAAAGGTGAATAGCCAAACCCGAAAAAGCCAAATAGCTTTTTGGGGAATTGCCTATTCGGCTTTAGGCAGATCCCCAGGTTTGGGTGTTTGGTAAACCCGAAAATTACCAAAGTAGCTAATTTCAGGTTTATTTTTGGTTTGGGTATATCGATATGCACAACCCTACTCCTGACCTTCCAGAATGGGACTGCACATGGTGTAAATAATCAGTAATCCCTCCCTCCATACATTATGGCCACGAAGTAGAATACCACTATGACCTCAAGATCACACTGTAGTTTCCTATAACGTAGAAAGTTATATAAGCTGAAAAATTATTTTCTTTATACCACTGTACATCACTGCGGGTCATCAGTTTATTGTAACTGCATTTATTTTTCTATGTTATGTTTCAATTTGTTTAAATCTTTCCCATAGAGGGTGGAGGGTTTTTTTGTCCCTTAGGCTGAAAGATGGGCTTGCCAATTATTTTTGCACTAGTGCACATAAACAGGATCAGGCTGAATCTTAGGTGTGAGTTATATATTCCTGTACAAAATAATTGTATATTCTATGAAGACTGATTCTTTTTCTGAAGAAATATACAGCAACACAAGGGAAATCTTGGACCAGCCGCATAACTGAAGTAGCAAGATACAATATTAGAAAAACAGAGCTACTTTCATTACTGTGATGCTGTGTGTCAGAATGTCTCTCCTTAATGAACCTGTTTGCAATAAGACTCAGGGTGCAAAGAGGCTATTTAGAGAGTCTATTGTGTCTATAGTGAGTCCTTCAAATATCTTCCCACCATTAGACATGCCGCATTGACCAATTCTGTCCTGATTGCTGTTCTTTTTAGTATCAAGGGACATTCTTGCCCAGACAGACCGATGGATCAGAACTGCAGTTCATAAAATGTTTACATTGTACACATACTCACATAGTGATACAAGCAACAGAGTCCCAGATCACACACTGCATTGAATGTGGCAATGTCATCTGCAGGCTTATGACTTTCCAATATCAACTAAAGGATTTAAGTTAAACTTAGCCTGCGCTGCCTGCCTGTCACACTTCAACAAAAGCCTTATTCACTCTCCCTCCTCCCTTTCACAGTTTAGCCAAGACCATGGCTCACATGGGAACATTTCAGGCAAATGTTCTCTATGTCACAAGGCTGAAAAAACCCTCTGCTGAGACCTTCTCTTAATTGCTGACAGCAGAAAAGAACAATACATGTCATGCCATCAATGAGCAAAAACTTTGCTGTGAATAAATAAAACAAAATACAATAAAAGATTTATTCCTAAAAGAATCTGAATTGAGGATTTCGCTGCTGACAGCAGCAGAGAACAACAGATTTCTACCCACAGTTGTTACAGAAACACAAGCACCTCAATTCTAAATGCACTGCATGATTTTAACCAGACCTACAGGCTTGTCTACAAACCCAGATCATGAGGTGCCTATCTGAGAATCAGAAAGGTTCTCACCAGTTTTTAAAAGAAAATTTGTCTTGACTTTTCCCCTAACACAGTAGCTATTACAAAATGCCTCCCTACCACCATCACCATTCTACCAAGCAAAGCGTAAAGAAATAGAACAAACGTTACATACAAAAGACTGGATTAACATATTAAACATAGCTCAACAATTACACTTGTGATATCTTATAGCAGGGGTGGGGAACCTTTTTTTTGCCAAGGGACATTTGGATATCTTGGACATTATTCGGGGGCCATACAAAATTTATATATATACAATTTATATATATAAAACAAAAAGTGATCAGCAGTGCAATCTTATGCAGGTCTACTCTAAATCCTACTGAAGTCCAGTCAGCGGGGCTTACTCATTGGAAAGTATCAGTAGGTTTGTCCTGCAGATGTCTAGGATCTTAACCTATTGGCAACCTACCCATTTTGGCCCAGAAAAACTATGAAGTACATTTTGTTTATTGGGAAATTTTACATGCTGCCTGGAAATTGACTTGGATGGCCCAGGCCAGCCTGATCTCCTCAGATCTCAAAAGCCAAGCAAGGTCGGCCCTGGTTAGTACTTGGATATGAGACCACCAAGGAATACCAGAGTCATTATGCAGAGAAAGGCAATGGCAACCCACCTCTGTTCATTTCTTGCCTGAGCCAGCAATGTCGTGGATTGAACTTAGTAGGGTACAGATTGGGGAGGAGCACATAGTACACACAGAGAGAGATGCTGCACGTTTGGTAGTTCATCCTGCACCTGGGACCTTCTGCATGCCAAGCAGATACTCTACCTCTGAGCCACAACCTCTCCCAAGAAGATGCTTTCCCTCTGATCCACAGCCCCTGCCAAGGAGATGCTCTACCCCTAATCCACAGCCCCTCCCAAGCAGATGCTCTCCCCGTGATCCACAGCCCCTGCCAAGGAGATGCTGTACCACTGATCCACAGCCCCTCCCAAGCAGATGCTCCCCCCCTGATCCACAGACCCTGCCAAGGAGATGCTGTACCACTGATCCACAGCACCTCCCAAGCAGAGGCTCTCCCCCTGATCCACAGCCCCTGCCAAGCAGATGCTCTCCCCCTGATCCACAGCCCCTGCCAAGCAGATGCTTTCCCTCTGATCCACAGCCCTGCCAAGGAGATACTCTACCCGATCCACAGCACCTCCCAAGCAGATGCTCTACCATTGATCCACAGTGAGCAACAGCAGGGAGATCCAGCGAGGAGGGGGTGGCCAGGGGGCCCTCCGGCGACAGCTCGGGAAGCGTGCGCCAGCCGGGGGTTCAAGCGGGGAGGGGCTTGGAAGGGGGCCCTCTGGCTGCCGCGTGGGAAGCGTGCCTCGCCATCCGGGAGATCCAGCGGGGAGGGGGTGGCCAGGGGGCCCTTTGGCGGGTGTGCGGGAAGCGCGCGCCACCTGAAGGTTCAAGCGGGGAGGGGCTTGGCAGGGGTCCCTCTGGCTGCTGCGTGGGAAGCACGCACCAGCTGGGAGATCCAACGGGGAGGGGCTGGCCAGGGGGCTCTCCGGCAGCCACTCAGGAAGCACGTGCCAGATGGGGGTTCAAGCAGGGAGGGGCTTGGCAGGGGGCCCTCCGCAGGTGGGCCGGGGGCCGGATGGAATGATCCCGTGGGCCGTAAACCACCCCTGCCTTATAGCATCTGAAAACCTGTAGAGATAGAGATTCCCTTATTTCCACAGTATTTCCAACTTTTCTGCATCCACAGCCCCAGATAGAGTGTCTTGGGTATCTTTGCCTTCAAGAACTGCAAGCATGATTTAAATGTGCATCATAATGCACATCTAAATGCATATTTTGATCATAACTTTCAATATGATCCAGATCCATGCAATGTCCATTGCTTTAAATGCATTGTGCATCAGAATGTGTATTTCTGTTCTTTAATCCCCTACAAGTGTGTGCATCCAGTTGGTGATTATTTTTTCCCCAGTGGAAAGTAACTCAAATAGAACTGGCAGAAGACGAATTCAAGATAAATGTGTGCAACCAACAAAACTACAATATCTTTGTCGGAAATCAAACTTTCCAGTAGGGATTTGGGCATTCTGACAATAACAGTAGTACAAGTATATAATTATTCTTCATAATTTAAGCTTCCTCCCCAGGGTGACTAGAAGTTAAATATTTATTTGGGGATATGCATTTTGACTTTAGTACATGTGCAGCTCTTGAATGCTCAGACACCATATCACCCACAATCTGCCACTTCATAATGCTGTAGCTGAAAAGATTTATTTAGGCTGCTGACCTTATATCATAGGAAAATAATATTGTTTTATAGCAGATATTTAACAAAAGGAACCCATATCTTCTCTCTTTATCACTAATGGATAATAAGAATTTTGTAAAATTTGCAGCAGGCAGAAAAGAGGCTTCATCTCCAAAGGAGGGCGGGGACACTGAGGCATAGTTCTTGTTGTAAGAATCAGAAAGGTTCAAGTACACAAGTGTGTCCCTATTTTCATTACATGTATGTTGGAGGAATAAGATTGGTATCAGAAATAGTAAGTCAAACTCATGAATTAGTACATGAAATCCTATGTCCTGCTCTCAATGGACTTACACTGTGTGCTTGCCCGAAAATAAATGTCAAATTCATTTACTCTTGAAGAGCAATGGGGGGGGGGCAGTTTGCTAAATCAGAAACAGGGGTCTTGGGCAACTTGCTGTTATTGAGCTATACAATATATTAATCCCACTGGAAGCGGGTTGACCCTGAAGTTATTCTGAAATGCTCACTTCAGCAGAATTGACCCTACAAACCCATTACTGGAGATGGAACATATATTCATAGGAGGACCTTTGTATCCTTTGCCATAATGTGATGTTGATAAAACTTGCTTTTCTGAAGCATATGTATATAAGCACAGGTGAGAAAGAGCATAAGGAATATAGAAGTGCTTGAGTTTTGTGATGCCCTAAAAACACATGCAAGCCAAAACACCAAGGTAAATGCGTTATATGTTCCACAAATCACTGCTAAAATGGAGGGTAAGAAGGATCAACTACGTAACAGTGTTTGTGTGTACACAAACATACCAGTCACCTCAGGAGAGCTATATGAAATCTTAAAGGAGCCCAGTGCAAGGAAGAGCATATAGAGCCGTCAATACATTTTTCCATATGTTCCATGCCAACAGTGTCCAAATCTGTTTAGAACCCTGCTCTGCAGCATATCTGATTATCTGGACCTGAGAAGCTCTCAGCTCTTTCCATCAGCTACTTGTTTCTCTTTGAGATCTCATCAAGAATAGTAAATTAAATTTCTAAGAGGAGAAACATATAAAATGGGTTATAAAATGTTTTATCCAAACATGCTCACATAGCTTTGATACAAAATGCAAAAACTAGAAGGGGTCAACATTATTATTTTTCTTTTTTCCCCCCTTTCATGTATTACAAAGTATTTTTGCTGGATGTACTTAAGAATCAGTCATTCATCAGAAACATTTCCTTTCAAAATTTCTTCATCAGAATCTTGCCTTGCACCCCATTCCTAGGCAGCAATCCCCAGACTGAGCCATTACTATGAATGTAAAGTATTTTAACATTCCAGAATGTCAGCAATTATCACTTTTCTTATTTTGAGCCTTTTCAACAACAAAAATCAATTTAAACATGTCAAAACAGTGTGAAATGTTTACTCTAGACAAAACACCATTTTTGACGAAAAAGACAAGTGAAAAAAATTAACCCAAGTATAATTACAACCCCATTGCTAGTTTCATAAAATTATGCTATCCTTGATACTATAGTTCAAACTTTAACAGTCTATAGATGATTCTGCTATTTCAAGTCGAACAAAAAATATGAGTGAAGAATCACATTCATGGCAGGGTGGAATTCATAGACAGAGTAAACAGATTTATTCAGTGAACAAAATCTAACAGGCAGCCCCTGTCTTAAGAAATCACTTTGAAGTTTCCCTAAGGTTTCCAGCATAATTTTGTTTGACCTTTAATTAAAAAGCCTACAACAACTAGGCCCTTGGGTCATCACTTAAGACAGGTTTTACTGTACATTTGCAAACACACCCTTGCATATGTGCACACTTTGCAAGAAACACACATACAGCAGGCAAACCATCCACACAAACTCTAGCACTCACACTGCAAAACAAGAAGTTTGCATTTTCTCCATCACCACCAATGGGGACTTCCTGACACAGAGGCCAATTGTACCTTTTAACAATTTTATTAGGCATATGTTAACTCTAATTTGCATAATATTTTCACATGCAGTTGGACACATGAGTATCCTTCACCTCTACAGCTTTAGTCAGCAAGAGCGTTTGCTTATGTAGCCATTTGTAAATGTACAAATGTACTCCCCTTCCCAATTCCTTGGCCTGCAAAATGCTATTATGAATAGACATATGTATAGGGTTGTCAAGTGCCCGGTGGTGTTGGGCAAAACCTCACCAATCCACCCAGCTGCCCGCTGACCAGCTGAGGGTCGGCAGGCAAGCATGCATGCGTGCCTGCACACCACACCACGTCACTTCCGGTTTACACTCAGAAGTGCAGCATCACAACAGGTCTTTTACCATTCAAACTGGGAGTTTGAGTGGTAAAAGGCCCGTTGCAATGTGGCACTTTCAGGTGTAAACCGGAAGTGATGTGATTGCGTCGGCGTGGCTGCCTCAGCTCCACCCCGAAAACCTCCCACTGGAGGAGAGGGGGGACCTGGCAACCCTACATATGTGACCAGCCCTGCTGTTCTCTTAATAGGAAGAAAGTCAGGTCATGAAAATATACACTTTTCTTGAACTGATTGAATCCTATATGATGCTACTGAGAGATCTGGGCAAAAAGACCGTTAATTATGTTGGAGGAAGAGTTCACCACTGGCTTATTTTCATTGGTTAGAACTATTAAGGTTTTAAAGTCTATATCCTCCCATGCAATGCAGCTAAATTCATGGGACATTTCCAGTTGCCCACTGGACACTATCAGAACTGAGTAAACAGAAAAGCAAGTGAAGCATTCAAGAATTTATTACCTGTTTTTCTCATCAGTGGGACTCAGGGAAACTAGATGTGACAGCATCATGGGACTGACCGATTGATGCTGCTGCCATTTTAAAGCAATTTTAAAATTTAGCATGGCAGGATGATGTGCTTCCCCCACCCCCTTCTGGTGCCTTTCCAAGTGCCAAAACAGCTGGGGAGTGCGCAGCCATTTTAGCACTTGAAAAGGTGCAGGGAGAACAAGTGCAGCTCAGCCTGCTGCGCTGTAGGTCCGATCAGGGCTTTCATGGCATTTTAAAATTGCTTTAAAATGGCAGTGGCATGCATGGGTTGGACCCATGGATGCCATCGTGTCTCGTTTGGCCCACAAAGCAGGTTGTGTGTGTGTGTGTTAAGCAATGTCAAGTCGCTTCCGATTCATGGCAACCCTATGAATGAAAGTCCTCCAAAATGTCCTATCTTTGACAGCCTTGCTCAGATCTTGCAAATTGAGGGCTGTGGCTTCCTTTATTGAGTCCATCCATCTCTTGTTGGGTCTTCCTCTTTTCCTGTTGCCCTCAGCTTTTCCTAGCATGACTGTCTTTTCCAGTGACTCTTGTCATCTCATGATGTGACCAAAATATGACAGGCTCAGTTTAGTCATTTTAGTTTCTAGGGTCAGTTCAGGCTTGATTTAAAGCAGCTTACATAAATTTAAAAACAAATACAGGGTCACATCGGCACAAAACCCAAACAAAAGGGAGGACACTCTAACCTTCACTCCTGTGTTATTGAAAACATACGACTTTTAAAGAATGTGGGTTCTGATCCATCCCTTCCCCCACATATACTGCACAGTAATTACTTTTACTCAGAACACGTGTGACACAAGGAGGAACAGCAAGGGCTAGGCAATGAGCCCCTTTTACAGAAGTAATGAAGTGCCCCTAGCATGCCACAGGACCAGATGAGGTGCAGGTACAAATAGGATTCAATTTTGGCACATGGAGATACTCCCCCCCGCCATTCAAAGCTCTATGAGTTATATTCAGAGGGACAAGGAAGTATAATGTCAGCCAGCACTACCATAAGAAATACTGTAATGAATTAATTATAGAACTATAAAATAAGTGAATATAGGGTGCAATTAAGAGGGAATGTTTCATCTTCAATTATGCAATATTTCCTGAACTTAGTTTCAAAATATCAGATTCAGATGTTGCATGTAACCATAATCTTTGGAAGGGTAAGTAATACATTCTGCACACTGCACACTATAAATCTCGTACTTAACTTACCATACAAATTAAATCTAATACAAACAATTTCCAAACCTCCCCCTTTCCCACACGGTAGTCATACAACCAGCTTAATCAAGTTCTAAGACTCTGAATTCTAGTACAGCAATATGTCACGCATACTTGAGTATCAGCAGAGAATGCCAACATTTTATTTATTAAATTATAACTCCATAATACCCATTTTACAATTTGTGTTTTGTGTACATGAGTAGTATTCAAAATATACACAAAGTTGCATCATGCAGGAAGTTATTTGGAGGCTTCCGTAGGTCCATAGATGAATCCTACGTAGATTAGAGAGCCTTCCTTATCTCTGAATTTTGTTTCTCTTGTTCAAAATCATGTGGGCAACGCATTTTCTTAATGGTGACTTCTTGTGTCATGCTTACTCTAGCATATATTATATGTTCATGTCTGCGATAAGAAAGGAATAATTCTGGCTACTTGTAAAGATTGTTGTTGTAAAGATTTTTGAGATATGTGAAATGCCATTTTAAAGCCCTATATAAATATTTAACAAGAAAATAATAATAAATAAATAAAGCTCTGATTTGGCATCTCACAAAAATATATTCAAATTCATGCAACACCAATTTGCTATTCCACAACCTTCTACAGAGGGGATGTGAAACAACTGATGTTAACCGCGCACCACGCATACCATACTTCTGCAGCTGCATAGGACGAAGAAGCTAAAATGTCTTATTATCCCATTTATGAAAGACCCATGAGACATTAGTCACCCCGTTCTTTGGAAACCAAACCATGTGAGCAGCATGCACTCCACAGACAGCAGAAGCATGTGTTAATGGAAGTTAATATATAGCCAGTCTGGCATCAAGAATAAATGCAGGTATGAAAGTGTAAATATTTTATCTTTACTTATGTAAAAATAGGTGTGCTCCTGGCTATATGTGAATGCTGGTGAGTATGCCTCTCTGTATTTTATTTATATATATCTATACAAATGACTCACTCTACTGTAATGGGTATTGATCAAATAAACAGTAGTAGGCAAAAGTAAACAAGCAAAGTAGCAAGTGCAATCAATGTATTATCCAAAAATAACAAGATAAACAAGCAACGCTAAGCAACCGAGGTTACAAAGCAAGTAGGTAGAAACAATAACTAGTAGTAATACATGTGCAAAAGTTCATATAAAGCATATAGTTGCGTTTCTGGTCAATTTCATATTCTTCAGACAATGGAGGAGTAGGTGGTGGTAACGCGGCTCCGGAAGTATTCCAGCGCTTTCGCTACACGAGGTAGCTTCATCAGCCACAAGGGCTTAATTGTACAATTCCTAGGATAAATTTGGAGCTCCCAAACGGGCTGCTAGCAGAAAATTCATACGTTGACAGAAAATTGACAGTCTGCACCACGTATGAATTTTCTGCTAGCAGCCCATTTGGGAGCTCCAAATTTATCCTAGGAATTGTACAATTAAGCCCTTGTGGCTGATGAAGCTACCTCGTGTAGCGAAAGCGCTGGAATACTTCCGGAGCCGCGTTACCACCACCTACTCCTCCATTGTCTGAAGAATATGAAATTGACCAGAAACGCAACTATATGCTTTATATGAACTTTTGCACATGTATTACTACTAGTTATTGTTTCTACCTACTTGCTTTGTAACCTCGGTTGCTTAGCGTTGCTTGTTTATCTCGTTATTTTTGGATAATACATTGATTGCACTTGCTACTCTCTGTATTTTATGGCTGGGTGTTTACCATGTTATGGGCAATGAATGAGAATCTAAAAGGTATTTACATATTATAATGGAGTTATTTATTTATTTACACCATTTATACCCCGCCATTCTGGACCAACAAAGTGGCTAACAGATTAAAAACATGCATAATAAAAACACGTCTTTAAAACCATTAAAACCAAACAAACGTATCATTCAAATAATTAAAACTAAGTTAAAATACACATACAATACAATAAAATACACATACACATACATAAAAACAACAATTAAAAACAGAGCAGGGTTGCCTTTTTCTCCCATGGGATTCACCCACTCTCTTGAGTGCCATTGGTAACAAATGAATATTGGGACTACTTCCCATATGAGGATTTTTCTATCTTGAAATCATTTCTGAGATCTCCAAACACCCACCCCCAAAAAACCTCGAAATCCATGAAGGCTCTTCTCTGCAATACCATATATCAGGGACAAGGATGGACATGGGGAGGCTGCTCCATGGGGAGGCAGCATATAACTAACCCCTAGAACAGGAGTGTCAAATGCGGCCCGCAGAGCCTCCCTGTCCCTTTCCGGGCTCACCGGGGCTGCTCCTGCCCCGCGGACAAGCCTGCCGCCTCCCCCCGTCTATTTCAGGCTTCGCCCGAGCCTTGCCGGCCCTGCGGGGCAAGCCTGCCGCCTCCTGCCGCTTCCCCCATCCATTCCCGGCCTCGCAATTCTTTGTACCACAGCATGAAGTAGTTCAAATCTCTTGATACTAAGAATGTGGCCCTAACATAGTTGTGAGAACAAAAGAGTACAGTGACTTTATGCAGTCATTCTGGCCTGTTCCTCTAATCCAAGGGTCCCCAATCCTTTTGAGCCCCAATCTTTGGGAGCAACTAAATGGCTGCCACAGGTGGCAGAGCCAGCCACAAAACGGCTGCTGCAGCTTACCTTCAGCCACACAGCAAAGATGCTTGTGCTTGTGCTGGCAGCTGCTGCAAAAGCAACATTTTTAAAAATCTGCACAACCAATCAAATCTCCAATGGTCAATCTGAAGCCTAGTTAGGCAAAAGACTGACCCTATCCACTTTTTAAAATCACTTGGTGGGCACCATGGCACCCACACTGGGGACCCCTGCTTTAATCTGTCGAGAGAAGAGAATTTCAGTACCATTAATTGCTGCCTGGCAGGGAGAAGGCCAAAACCTGGAATTGCTCTCATTGCAATCCTTCAATTATAAGAAAGGTAAGAAATATGTCTAGAAACAAGAGCAAAATGTTCTGATTTATGTGTTTTTTCGGGGGGGGGAGTGAAAACCAGTAAGCAGGTAACTTGTAAAAATAATATCACGCTAAATATTTAAGTGTATATATTGAGTGATACAAATCTAACTAGCTGAAAACCTGTCTTGTGGAATATGAACTATCATCCTGGACAAGTAAGGTTAAGAAGCTTTACATACAAGGCTCAACACAATCATAGTTATCTCTTATAAATCTTTAAAGCAATAACATATTTCACTTCACATACCGTTTACAGTCGTGAATTTAAAAACCATTGTAAAGCCAGTGTGGTTTAATGGTTAGCAAGGTGGATAAAAATCAATGATTTTTTTTTTAAATCAGATTTTTTTAAAATTTGAATTGGATTTTTTAAAATAAAATGCTTTTTGAAGCAAAATCTATCTAAAGATAGTTTTCTATTTAGGATACATCATAGTCAAAGGTTATTCATGATGGAATAAGGATTAGATTTTAATTGTGTAGCATGAGACTGTACATTCACGCTATGTTTAATTTTTTTTGTAAATAAATTCCATTAATCCATTCACAGTCATGCTCTTCCTGAGGTTTCTGTGAGCAATTTTTTTCATCTAGAAGATATTATCACAGATGCTTGGTTTTGCAGTTCTCAAAACTGTGATTGTGTGTCTGCAGAGATAACATGCTTCTTCACAGTAAAAATGTTATAAAATAAACTTACAGAGAAAAAAGACCTTAATCCCATTGTTCCTTTCCAAATCTATGTACACAGAATCAACCCCTAACCTCTTAAGCGCTAACTTTCAAGAGGTTCAACGAATATAAGTTTGTTTGGAGTGGAATAGTTCTGCACAAGGAACGAAGCATGACGGAGGTAGGGGGCAAGCAGTAAAAATGAAAGTGAAACCTTCATCTGGTTGTAAATATCAAGATTATACCAGCAAGAATGAGAAAACCATGTTTTGAATCACTGACTAGTGATTTAAATCGAATCCACCCCAATGGTTAGTATACCATATTAAGATTGGGAAGACCCTGGTTCAAATCCTCACTCATTCATGAGCTGACTTCAGGTCTCTCTCAGCCTAACCTACCTCGTTAGGTTGTTGCGAGGATCAAACAGAAAAGGTGAAAACTAAAGCCTCTTATTGGTAGATGAGACATACAACCTTTAAGTAGCATACCTTGTACAAGAATTATCTTCCATAGTTCATAGTTCAGATGGAACTAAAGCATGGATCATGGTGGCTAGATCTTACTGAACCAGGAACATGTGCATAGTTCAGGCAGTATAGGTCTGCACTTTCACAGCTTTTCATTTTATCTTTTTATGAATATTATTTAATGACTATTTAAGTTGCTTTTCTACATATTATATTGCCTGGCAGATTTTAATAACCTGTCAGGAAGATGTTCTAACTTCAAATTGTTTCTAGCCAAGTTATCTCCCCAGTAAGAGGTACATTGCTACTCAATAATACTTGGTAGCAGGAATAGGGTAGCTGCTTAATATATATTCAACCATTTTGACCATTAACAACAATAATTAGTCTTTAAAGAGAACAAATACCGTCCTGGCATCACACAGCTGTTGGAAGGTATTAAAATAACTGCAGCCACTCTGTCCAGCCAGAATGATAGTAATAAAAAGCCATCTAGTCATTACAAATATATAAAACCAATCTAAGCATCAAATCACCTATAAACATCTGCACCATAAATTCTGTACGTTTTACCTTCATCGGAAATGCTTCAAGAATTTTATGAAACACAAATAGAGGAAAATAATTATATTATCAAAACCACAAATTAATTTTAAAGGAGCCTATAACGACAGCCCAATTATTTATTTGTTTGTTTGCTTGTTTAACAGATTGATTAGCCACCTTTCTACCTTGTGGAACTCAAGGTGGCTTACAATATAAGTAAAATTAGAATGAAAACAATTTAAAACCACAATTTAAGACTGCCACCAAATTAATCAAATGCATTCCTAAATAAAACTGTCTTCAACTGCCTCTTGAAGATTGGAAGTGAGAGGGGCTGCCACTGAAAAGGCCCTCCCTTGTATACCCACCAAATGAGCTTCTTTGGTTGATGGACGTTCAGTAGGGCCTCTCCTGTGATCTTAATACCAAGGCAGGAACGTATGGGAGAAGGCGGTCCTTCAAACACCCCAGTCCCAAGCCATGTAAGGCTTTAAAGGACAAAACAAACACCTGGAATTGGACTTGGGGCAGGTCAGTAGCTAGTGTAGTTGCTGTAATATCGGGTCACATGCTCCTGATAGCTGGCCCCGACCAGCAGTCTAGCTGCAGCATTCTGCAATAGTCCAGTCTAGACACTTACTGACTAGTGATTTAAATCAAATCCACCCTGATGGTTAGTAGATCATATTAAGATTGGGAAGACCCAGGTTCAAATCCTCACTCATTCATGAGCTGACTGTTGGAAGTGAAGGACTTTGCGCTGACTCTTAACCTCAGACTCCAAAGGGGGACAAGACTAGTGAGTCAGAGAGATAGAGGGGACAAGACACTGGGGCAGAATAACACTATAGTTGATAGTATCAGAGGCCACTGAGAGATCCAGCAGAACTAGCAGGGTCACATTCCCTGTCTAGTTCTGAACAGAGGTCATAAACCAAGGCGACCAAAGCAGTTTTAAGCTTGTAGCTCAGAATCTCCTATAACAAACTGTTCTTGCTGTAATTGTTACACATTTGTAGAGACAGTATAGCAACTTTCAAAGAAAGTCTGATGACAAAGGTCTTTTATGCACAGGTTGGATCTCCCTACTTGGACCTGGGTTCATCGCAGATTAAAGTAACCTGGGTTGGGGGGAAATGTATGCATTGGCTTGAATGATCAGGGGCGAAACTGTGTGCTAATCGAACCATGAATAAAGAAAAACAGTCTCCCAAGCTCAAATCAAGTCTCACCCCTTTAAATGCTACTCTGTAATTGGCTTACTTTGCATTGCTCCATGTGAGAGAAGATTTCCTTCCCCCCCCAGACCCAACTGCCACATAAAAAAGCATTTTAAGAACCAAAAACAAAAACGGAGCAATCTGAAATAAGGGGTGGGGGGAATCCAAGCCTCATTTTCAAAAAGTCTTTCTTTTGCTCAGAAAGAGCTCTGAGGTAGCAGGAAGCACTTGAATCCCCACCTCTTTACATACTGCTTTGTGATTGGCTGTAAGAGAAGCCAATCTTCTGTTTTCCCCTCTGCATGCTGCTTTGAAGAGGGGGTTGGAAAAGGGTGGGGCATGATGGCGCGGGGAAGCTCAACCCGAGAACAGAGTATGCATGCTCTGTGACTCCAGAATGAACCAGGGTGAACGGTTTAATTCGGGCCAGAAGAGGAATGGGAAAAGCCAGGTTCGTTTTGTGTCAAAACAGCATTTAGCTTCCAAGGAATGAGGTATCGTGCATACTGAAAAAAATTATCCTGGCTGAAACAGGGAATGAAGGAGGTTAAAGCAACCATGCATAAATGACCAAAGTCTAATTCACTTGCTAAGAATGTCAATACAATATGAGAGAATTATTCAGCAATATCAGCAATGCTGATTCTATGAACTTAGGCAGTTCATGAGAAGAAGGGCATCTTGGCCATCTTCTGGGCATGGAGTAGGAGTCACTGGGTGTGTGTGGGGGAGGTAGTTGTGAAATTCCTGCATTGGGCAGGGGGTTGGACTAGATGACCCTGGTGGTCCCTTCCAACTCTATGATTCTCTGATTCTATTATCTGATTCTATTCAGGCTCTTAATTGTTTATTTGTTACGGCCAATGGCCAGCATAAATTCAGGCTCTTAAACATTCAACTGCATAATGCCAGCCATAAACAACTTGAGGATTAGTCAAATACACAGGTGACAAGCACAATCAGTTTGTTTACAAGTTATATTGGTGGGCTACCTGAGAAACTCGCAATATTTAAGATGGAAACCAAGAAAAAGATCCAAGAGTGAAGGACATGCAACCATTGTTTACCAAAGTCTGAATGAATGAGCTTTTTCAGTGGACCTCAGGGACCAAACTGATCTTGTAAGTTTTCCAAAATAATGCTATTTGAAAAAGCTTCCAAGTTGAATAAGCACATGCAAAACTAGACTCCTATTCACATTTCTAGTTGGAAAAACATCAAGTTGTCAGGAAAATTAAGCTAAGGTTTATGATATGTAGAAAAACTAGTTAGTCAATCCAACCATGGCAACATTCAGTCCTATAAAAAGTTTGTGGATTGTAAAGGAGATAATCTCTACCAAAAAGTTTTCTTTCTTGTTTCCCACAAAAGGGAGACAAGAGAGCACGCTCCTTTGCTTCCTCCATTCATGCTTGCTTCAGTGTCACACAGATTCAATGTGGTGACTTTCCTTATCTGTTAGTGTACGGACCCTCAGGTGCAGGGAAAAAGACCAGAATAATGTGTTTGCTGAGGGAATTGTACAGCTCTGGAGTAGAGAAGCTGAGAATTGAGCATCAACATATAACAGCCGGTTGTAAAAAGTAAATTGAAATAAGTACTATTGCCAGCAACGATCATCTTGAAGTTAACCCAAGTGATGCAGGAAACAATGACGGGGTGGTGATTCAGGAATTATTGAAGATGGTAGCACAATACAAGCAACTTGAGACAAGCACTCAGTGAGATTTTAAAATGGTGCTGTTGACAGAAGTGGATAAACTTACCAAAGATGCCCAGCATGCATTGCGATGAACCACAGAGAAGTATATGGCCACCTGTAGATTAATTCTGTGCTGCAGTTCCACATCGAAAGTCATTGCAACTATCAAAAGCAGGAGCTTAGTGGTGTGGGTGCCTGCTCCCAGCATCGAAGAGATCTGCAGTGTATTGTCCAGTGTGTGTAAGAAGGAGGGTCTGGTTCTTCCTCTAGAACTGGCTCGGAGGATTGCAGAAAAGTCTGGGAGAAACCTCCGAAAGGCCCTTCTGATGTGTGAGGCTTGCAGACATTTCTGAGACTGACTGGGAGGTGTACCTGAGAGAGACGGCAAATGCCATCATCAGCCAGCAGACCCCCCAGAGGTTGCTGGAAGTTCATAGGCGACTTTATGAACTCTTAACCCATTGCATTCCTCCAGAGATTATAATAAAGGGGCTTCTATCTGAACTCAACAACTGTGATGGACAACTGAAAGGGGAAGTTGCTCAGATGGCAGCCTTTTACAAACACAGACTGCAATTGCGCAGCAAATCCATTTATCACCTGGAGGCATTTGTGGCCAAGTTTATGGCCCTCCATAAGAAGTTTATGGAAGATGGACTGGAAACCATGGTGTTCTGATATGTTAGTTGCTGAGTGTCACATGGTTTAGAATATTGACAAATTCTGCTGATAAGCTGTACAACCCACAGGTCACACATGTATCTTTTTATTTAACAATAAAATCTTTGAAAATGTCAAGTTTAAAATAAAAGTTTTCTCTCTTCTCTGCATCTAAATATAATGCAAGATATATTCATTTTCTACATCTAGTAGAACAAGCTTTTGATCATATTTTTATCCTTTCTTTTCTCCAGGTACTCAGGACAGTATACATCAAGTTATCTTCGACTTTATTCTCCTCTAAACAATCCTGCCAGTTAAGTTTGGCTGAAAGATAATGGCTACTCAAAAGTCACACTGTGCA